>NC_088642.1:66788692-67101192 GCF_036013475.1 Columba livia
CATGCTTATCAACAAGTTTGCATTCCATTACTATGTTTACCAAAACATGTGTCTGGTTCTCCAGGAAAATGCAGCTAATATGAAGGCTTTAGCTGACAGGCAAATTCACTAAAAGAGAAACTTGTTATTTAACAAAACCAGGACATTCCACCCCTTATAATATGCCATTCACTGAATGCTTAAACCTTATCAATGCAATCTATCAACACAGTCTGATCACTACTACTATATATATATATACATATCTATATATGTACACAGGAGTAATTAATCAGTGGACCATCCTTTGAAAAGTTCATTAAGTTCATTTTGTCACAACAGTCTCCCAGGGCAGGAAAAATGGTACAAGTGCACCTCATGACCACTGTTTGTGGGTTAAAGACATCAACTGCGAAGAAGTTGTCGGGCGCCACTCGAAGAAGCTAGCTCTGGTTTCGTCATCACTGTGTTGATCTGAAAGACACTTACTAAATACTGTTAGTATTGCAATTCACATGCTGCAGTTCAGTATTGAATATTTTCACCTAAACTCAAATCCCCTTGAGGTACACACCAAACTTCTCCATCCTTAAGCATCACCCACCAGTTGCTGCCAGGTCCCTGGACAAAAACAATCCCACGAACGGGCTTGCCTTTGCCTGAGGCAGGAGTAACCCAGACTGCCTTTCCTAACATATTTCTGATTGGGCAGGCCCGGCTCGATTGGTTGGTCCCCTACTGTTGACCAACCAAGTGGCTTTTGCTAAATGTGAATCCTGGTTTTTAAAGGTTCCACCACCAAGTGCCTTTAGTGTAGTTTTTAGCAAACCATTGTACCTTTCAATTTTCCTAGAGGCTGGTGCATGATATGGAATATGGTATACCCACTCAATACCATGTTCTTTGGCCCTATTGCCTATAATACTGTTTTTGAAATGAGTACCATTGTCTGATTCAATTCTTTCTGGCGTACCGTGTCGCCAAAGGACTTGCTTTTCAAGGCCCAAGATAGTATTTCTGGCTGTTAGCATGAGGTACAGCCTGTGTTTCCAACCATCCAGTGGTTGCTTCCACCATTGTAAGTACATAACGCATACCTTGACGTGTTTGTGGAAGCGTAATATAATCAATCTGCCAAGCTTCTCCATACTTATACTTTAACCATCACCCCCCGTACCATACAGGCTTTACTGTTTCACTTGTTTGATTTCAGCGCAAGTTTCACATTCATGAATAACCTGTGAAACAGTGTCCGTAGTTAAATCCACCCCTCGATCGCGAGCCCATTTATATGTTGCATCTCCACCTTGATGCCCTGAAGCATCATGGGCCCACCGAGCTAGGAGAAGTTCACCTTTATGTTGCCAGTCCATGTCAACCTCAGCTACTTTAATCTTAGCAGCTTGATCCGCTTGTAGGTTGTTTAGATGTTCCCCGGTGGCTCGACTTTTAGGCACATGAGCAGCTACATGACGAACTTTCACAGGCAGGCTCTCTAGCCGAGCAGCAATGTCTTGCCATAGCGTGGCAGCCCAAATGGGTTTACGTCTGCGCTGCCAGTTGCTTTTCTTCCATTGCTGTAGCCACCCCCACAAGGCATTTGCTACCATCCATGATTCAGTATAAAGTATTGGCCACTTCTCTCGCTCAGCAATGTCCAAAGCCAGCTGGATGGCTTTCACTTCTGCAAATTGACTAGATTCACCTTGTCCTTCAGTGGCTTCTGTAACTTGTCGTGTGGGACTCCACACAGCAGCTTTCCACCTTCGATGTTTTCCTACAAGACGACAGGATCCACCTGTGAACAGTGCATACTGCTTATCAGTCTCTGAAAGCGTACGGTGGTGCTTCTTCAGCACGTTTTACTTCCACCTCACCTGGAGGCATCCCAAAGTCTTTACTTTCTGGACAGTCTGTAATCACTTCTAAGGTCCCTGGACTATTGGGATTTCCAATTCGAGCTCGTTGCGTGATCAGTGCAATCCATTTACTCCACATAACTTCAGTTACACGATGTGGAGAGGGAACTGTCCCTTTGAACATCCAGCTCAGCACCGGCAGTCGAGGTGCTAGGAGGAGCTGTGCTTCAGTACCGATCACTTCTGAAGCAGCTCGAGCTCCTTCATACGCTGCTAGTATCTCTTCTTCAGCTGGAGTATAGTTGGCCTCAGATCCTTTGTATCCTCGACTCCAAAAACCTAAGGGTTGACCTCGGGTTTCTCCTGGTGCTTTCTGCCAGAGGCTCCAGGTAAGTCCATTATCTCCGGCTGCGGTGTAGAGCACATTTTTAACATCTAGTCCAGTCCGAACTGGTCCAAGGGCCACTGCATGAGTTATCTCACGCTTAATTTGTTCAAAGGCTTGTTGTTGTTCAGAGCCCCATTCAAACTGGTTCTCTTTTCGAGTCACTCAATAGAGAGGGCTCACAATCTGGCTGTAGTCAGGGATATGCATTATCCAAAAACCTACAACGCCCAAGAAAGTCTGTGTCTCCTTTTTATTAGTAGGTGGAGACATTGCTGCAATTTTGTTGATCATATCCATTGGAATCTGACGACAGCCATCTTGCCATTTTATCCCTAAAAACTGGATCTCTCGTGCAGGTCCCTTGACCTTGCTTTGTTTTCTGGCAAAACCAGCATCCAAAAGAATCTGAATTATTCTCTCACCTTTTTCGAAGACTTCTTTCGCTGTGTTGCCCCATACAATGATGTCGTCAATATATTGCAAGTGTTCTGGAGCTTTACCTTGCTCCAGAATGGTCTGGGTCGGTCGATGGCAGATGGTAGGACTGTGTTTCCACCCCTGGGGCAAGTGATTCCACGTGTACTGGATGCCCCTCCAGGTGAAAGCAAACTGCGGCCTGCACTCTGCTGCTACAGGAACAGAGAAAAATGCATTAGCAATGTCAGTTGTAGCATACCACTTAGCTGCCTTTGACTCCAGTTCAAATTGCAGTTCTAGCTTGTCAGGCACAGCAGCACTCAGTGGCGTAACTTCATTCAGGCCACGATAGCCTACAGTTAGTCTCCACTCGTCACGAGACTTACGCACTGGCCAGATTGGGCTGTTAAAAGGTGAGCGAGTCTTACTGATCACACCCTGGCTTTCCAATTGACGGATCAACTTCTGGATAGGAATCAAAGAGTCTCGGTCAGCTGATCGGAGCCAGCCCAGCGAAAGCCGGAGCCGGCGGGGTTCAGCCAACCACGAGGTTCAACCGAGATTAGGAAGCTCAGAGGGAAACGTACAGGGACAGCGTGATTCCCGGCGAGTCCCGATCCCCGCAGCCCCGGCAGCCATTGCGAGAGAGCGGCTGACGTGGCGGGGGGCGTTCACACGGTGACGGTGACCACACCCCCCCCTTGCCTTGAAAAAGCCTTTAGGAGGGCAGCGACTAGTCTCTGCCCACCAGGTGCAAGGGAGGAGCAACCAGCTTGTGTAGCGGGTTAGTCCCACCCACACTGTGCTGCAGCAGCGGGGGTGGTAGCTTGTGCAGCAGTGTGCAGAGAGCACTTGTCGCTTGTCAGCCCCTCTAACTTATTGCCAGCATCCCAGACTGCTGACAACCATGGTCGCCTCCAGGAGGAGAGCTTGTCTGAAACAGACTGTGGCTACGCAGACTGAGGAGGTTCTGTCCCGAACGGTGGCTGTTCAGGTCTCCGGCTGCAGGCAGTGCCAGAGCCTGCTGCTGCCGGGGGAGGGAGGCCAGCAGTCCACCCGTGTGAGGTGTGAGCAGGTGCAAGATCTGCTTGACATGGTTGTGAAACTTAAGGAGGAGGTTGAGACGCTGAGGACCATCAGGGAGTGCGAAAGGGAGATTGACTGGTGGAGTAACACCCTGACGTGCCAGCTGCTTCCCGTAGTCTGAGGGGAATGAAGAACGATTTCAAGGTCTTGGGAAGGATGGTGAAAGACTCAGGGGCTCAAGTGATCTTCCCTTCACTCCTTCCATCTTCAAGTGACGATGTGGGATGGAATAGGAAAATTCAGTCTCTAAATGGTTGGCTCCAAGACTGGTGCTACAGGCAGGGCTTTGGATTCTTTGATAATGGTTGATTTTATAAGACACCAGTCCAGACAGTGTCACGCGGGAAAGATTTATCTCGCAGGGGCAAAAGGATGCTGGGGCAGGAATTAGCTGGGCTCATTTGGAGAGCTTTAAGCTAGGCTCAAAGGGGGATGGGGTTGTAGCTGGGCTTGTCCCAGTGGGGCAGCATTCTAAAACTGATGAGGACCGGGTGGCCTCCTATGCCCCTAGGGAGAAATTGGTGTGCTCTGCTCGCTCCCTGAAATGCCTGTACACCAATGCGCGCAGCATGGGGAATAAGCAGGAGGAGTTAGAATCCTGTGTTCGGTCGGGAGATTATGATCTGGTGGCAATTACAGAAACATGGTGGGACAGTTCACATGACTGGAATGTGGTCATGGATGGCTATGCCCTTTTCAGGAAAGACAGGCCAACCAGGCGTGGTGGTGGAGTTGCTCTCTATGTGAGAGAGCAGCTACAATGTACTAAATTCTGCCCAGGAGTGGATGACGAGCAAGTTGAGAGTGTATGGGTCAGGATCAAGGGGCAGGCTGGCAGGGGTGACAATGTTGTGGACGTCGGTTACAGGCCACCAGATCAGGCTGAGGAAGCTGATGAGGCCTTCTATGGGCAGCTGAGAGTGGCCTCACAGTCACAGGCCCTGGTTGCTGTGGGGGATTTTAACTTCCCTGATGTTTGCTGGAAGGACCATTCAGCCAGCCAGCCACAGTCCAGGAGGTTCCTCCAGTGCATTGATGATAACTTCCTCGTGCAGATGGTGGAGGAGCCAACTAGGAGAGGTGCACTGCTGGATCTCATCCTCACTAACAAGGAGGGTCTGGTCGAAGCAGTAAAGGTTGAGGGCTGCCTGGGTTGCAGTGACCACGAGATGGTGGAGTTCAGCATCTTGTGTGGCAGGAACAGAATAGCAAGTAGAATTGCAACCCTGGACTTTAGCAGGGCTAACTTTGGCCTTTTCAAGCAATTGCTGGGGGAAATCCCATGGGCAAGACTGCTTGAAGGAAAAGAGGCCCAAGATAGCTGGATTGCATTCAGAGATTGCTTCTTCCACACTCAGGATCAGAGCATCCCCACACATGGGAAGTCAAGGAAGGGAGCCAGGAGGCCTGCGTGGTTGAATAGGGATCTGTTGGGTATGCTCAAGCAGAAGAGGAGAGTTTACAGGTCACGGAAGCAGGGGCTGGCCACTTGGGAGGAATATAAGGCTGCCGTTAGAGGATGTAGGAAGGCAGCTAGGATAGCCAAGGCCTCCTTAGAATTACAGCTGGCGAGAGGGGTCAAGGACAGCAAAAAGAACTTTTTCAAATACATAGCAGATAAAACTAATACCAGAGGCAATGTAGGCCCACTGATGAATGGGGTGGGTGCCCTGGTGGCAGAAGATACAGAGGATACAGAGAAGGCAGAATTACTGAATGCCTTCTTTGTCTCTGTCTACTCTGCCGGAGGCTGTCCTGGGGAGCCCTGTACCCCTGAGACCCCGGATGAAGCCAGGTCAGTGGAGGAGTTTGCTTTAGTCGATGAGGACAGGGTTAGGGAGCAATTAAACAGTCTGGATATCCATAAATCCATGGGTCCAGGTGGGATGCATCCACGGGTGCTGAGGGAGGTGGCTGAAGTCATTGCTGGACCGCTCTACCATCATCCGTGCACCTTGTTACATTCTCATAAAAGGTTATGAGGTTGGTCAAGCATGACTTACCCTTGGTAAAGCCATGCTGACTGCCCCTAACAACCCTCTTATCCTTGATATGCCTTGAGATGGCACCAAGGATAAGCTGTTTCATTACTTTTCCAGGGACAGAGGTGAGGCTGACCGGTCTATAATTACCTGGGTCCTCCTTCTTGCACTTTTTGAAGACTGGAGTGACATTTGCTTTCCTCCAGTCCTCGGGCACCTCCCCCGTTTCCCAAGACTTGGCAAAGATGATGGTGGATGTGGTCTACCTTGACTTCAGTAAAGCCTTTGACACAGTCTCCCACAGCATCCTCACAGCTAAGTTGAGGAGGTGTGGTCTAGACAATAGAGTAGTGAGGTGGGTTGCAAACTGGCTTAGGGAGAGAAGCCAGAGAGTGGTCAATGGTGCGGAGTCTAGTTGGAGGCCAGTATCTAGTGAAGTGCCTCAGGGGTCAGTACTGGGGCCACTATTATTCAATATATTCATTAACGATTTAGACGAGGGAATAGAGTGTACTATCAGCAAGTTTGCTGATGACACTAAGCTGGGAGGAGTGGCTGACACGCCATAAGGCTGTGCTGCCATCCAGCGGGACCTGGACAGGCTGGAGAGTTGGGCGGGGAATAACCTAATGAAATTTAACAAGGGAAAGTGTAGAGTCCTGCATCTGGGCAGGGACAACCCCAGGTTCCAGTATAGGTTGGGAAATTACATATCAGAGAGCAGTGTAGGGGAAAGGGACCTGGGGGTCCTGGTGAACAACAGGATGACCATGAGCCAGCACTGTGCCCTTGTGGCCAGGAAGGCCAATGGCATCCTGGGGTGTATTAGAAGGGGGGTGGTTAGTAGATCGAGAGAGGTCCTCCTTCCCCTCTACTCTGCCCTGGTGAGACCCCATCTGGAATATTGTGTCCAGTTCTGGCCCCCTCAGTTCAAGAAGGACAGGGAACTGCTGGAGAGGGTCCAGCGTAGGGCAACGAAGATGATTAAGGGAGTGGAGCACCTCCCTTATGAAGAAAGGCTGAGGGAGCTGGGTCTCTTTAGTTTGGAGGAGACTAAGGGGGGACCTTATTAATGTTTATAAATATATAAAGGGTGGGTGCCATGAGGATGGAGCCAGGCTTTTCTCGGTGGCAAACAATGATAGGACAAGGGGTAATGGGATCAAGCTGGAACACAAGAGGTTCCACTTTAATTTGAGAAAAAACTTCTTCTCACTGAGGGTGACAGAGCACAGGAACAGGCTGCCCAGGGGGGTTGTGGAGTCTCCTTCTCTGGAGACATTCAAAACCCGCCTGGACATGTTCCTGTGTGACCTCACTTAGGCGTTCCTGCTCCAGCAGGGGGATTGGACTAGATGATCTTTTGAGGTCCCTTCCAATCCCAAACATACTGTGATACTGTGACTGTGGTTGGTGCAATATTGCCAGCAATGCACTGTCGTGGTAGCAGTTAGCACCTGCTGATCGTCAACCATCAGCAGTCCTACAACAGAAGGGTCATCTGACAGACCAGGCAAATCAGACAGCAGTTCTATTTTCTCGGTGTCCACAGCTGCTATCCCAAATGCCCACCTATACCCTTTTGGGTCCTTAAAATACCCTCTCCTGAGGTAGTCTATGCCAAGGATGCACGGAGCATCTGGACCAGTCACAATGGGATGCTTTTGCTAGTTTTTTCCAGTTAGGCTCATTTCAGCCTCTACAACAGTCAGTTCCTGGGATCCCCCAGTCACTCCAACAATATCGATGGATTGCATTCCTTTATAATTAGAAGGAATGATCGTGCACTGTGCACCAGTGTCCACTAAAGCTTTGTACTCATGGGGGTGTGTTGTACTAGGCCATCGTATTTGTACAGTCCAATAAACTCTGTTATCCCTTTCCTCCACCCAGTTGGAGGCAGGGCACCTCTAATTTCTGTTTTGCACAGTCTCCGGGTGTGAATTAGAGGTTCCTTCAAGAGCATCAGAATCTCTTCTGCTCCTTTTGTAAACTGGAGCAGCCACATTCCTAGGAGCTTTTCCTTTTATCTCACGTACTCGTTCTTGAAGTTCTGAGGTAGGTCTTCCATGCCACTTATTCATGTTTTCTCCCTGCTCATGTAGGAAGAACCACAGTGAATCTCTTTTTGTGGGCTGCCTCTGTCCTCTCCCTCGAGATTGGAAACGCCTTTTCCTAATAGCTGAAACATAGGTTTGTGCAGGTCGTGAAGGGTACGTGTCTTCTCTGGGTTGTTTGATTTCTTGCAACAGCTTTTCAAACCGGTCATCAGATTTTTCACACAGTTTCTCCACAGCAGAGACACAAGCCCGTAGAGAACCAGCAAGGCTGTCCTAAAAGTTCCGGACCTGCGCAATCACTTCAGTAATATCTTGTACACCTCCAGCTGAGCAGACCATTCCTGCCAATGACGTATGCAGGTGGTGTGCTTTGTACAAATCTGCGCCACAGAGGTCATGTACAATTGATTCTGTCTGGGTCTGTCCCCTCTTGGCTGTTTGGTCCAAAATAGATGATCTCTCGCACAGCTAATTCTCTCAGGAACTGAATACCTCTCTCCATAGTATTCCATTTCCCTAACTTGGATATACAATCTTCCTTGTAGGGAAATCTTACTTTCATAGCTGCCAGGAGTCGGGTCCAGAGTGTAGTGGCGTTAGACTCTCTTGAAATTGCCCTATCAATGGTGGAATCTTTTGACAGAGATCCAGCTGCCTGGCTTCACCACCTTCCAATTCAATTGTTTCTGCCCCATTGTCCCAGCATCGGAGCAGCCAGGTTAAAATATTCTCGCCTTCACAACGACAACCGGCAACTGACACTGATATGGGTTCACCATCATTTGATTCATTTCCAGAGTCTGAATGACTGTCACAGAGTCGGAATGACAGTCGGAATGACTGTCACAGTGATTGCTGTGGTTACAGCAGCAGCATTTCCCAGTGTGTGTAGAAGGGGGGGCTGCCTTGTTAGCCTTTGAGGCTGGAGAAGTAATGTTATCTGCAGCGACCTTGGCAGAGGAGCTCTGCGGAGGAGCTGTAGCTTCAGCCTGTGAAGCCGCGGTTGGGGGGGCAGTGGCTGCAGCGGCAGCTTTCGCTGTTTTGCTCTTTCCTGAGCGGCTAGGAGTGCTTTTTGCTAAAGCTTCCGAAGACGCACCGCAAATCTCAGGACAACAAAGAGATGCGAACCTTCTATTGAACCTCATTTCTCTTAACAGAAGCACAAACTGACACACATTCAGCAAACCAGATAACACCATCACCGTGCTATCAAAACTCCAAGGATATTCAAAGTTCTCTAAAACATTTGCGAACTGTCCTAGGGAAAAAACAAAAGTATTGTTAGTCAGCCTTTGTAAAGATTCGCTTGGCCAATTAGCAAACACAGAGCCATACCGCTCTTCAATCTCTCCTGGAGGATTTTCAAGGTAAAGAAGAAGCGAGTAGTGCCCCCAAAGCACCAGCCAGCACCACGAGAAGCCTCGCTCCCACGTCCACACCTCGCAGGCTGCTCGGCAGGAGTCCAGGCACGAGCCAGGCTGAGCCAGGCTCTGCCGGCGCCCGGAGATGAGCAGTGAGGGACGCGAGCTCACAGTCCGTGGCTCCATGATGTCACAGTCCCTTGCTTGCTGATGTCACTCTCCACCAGATAATGGAAAGATGCGCACACAAGCAACATTTTGGGCAAAGGACCCCTGCAAGGTTTATAGTTCAGGAGAAGCGTGGTTCTTTCACCTGTTCAACAACAGACCTGGGAGAACCTGAGCCTAAAAAGTGCCGTTGTGTTGGAAACACAACTTCTCTACCAACAGAAGAATAAAACATCATGGGCACAGCCAGGAGACACTTGCAGAAAAAAACATGAGAGGGGGATTTAAGCCTCTGTTAGCTGCTGTCTGCAGCGTGGCAGAAGAGCTGGGAAGGCCAAATGCATTTGCTGGGATGTGTCGCAGAGGAAATGAGCTCTTCAATGAGATGTGTGAAGAGAAGGGAAAAAAGAGAGAAGGAGGCTGATAGATAGAGAGGACAAAACCACAGAGGATACGTTCTCTGTCAGGGCAGGGCACATAGTATTTCACGAGCAGTTTATCAGGCTTGGCAAATTGAGAAAGGTACTGCGTATCAAATGCTCTGTGTGAGCAGGGATGCCCAGCTATCTGCACCCATACCAAACCAAACCAAACCAAACCAAACCAAACCAAACCAAACCAAACCAAACCAAACCAAACCAAACCAAACCAAACCAAACCAAACCAAACCAAAGCAAACCAAACCAAACTAAAGCAAACCAAACCAAACCATATCAAACCAAACCAAACCAAACCAAACCAAACCAAACCAAACCAAACCAAACCAAACCAAACCAAACCAAACCAAACCAAACCAAATCAAACCAAACCAAACCAAACCAAACCTCTCCTCCACTTCACCTCAGCAGCTCCTTGATTTTCTGCAGAAGGTTTCCCAGCAGTGTCATTAAAGACCTCAAGTAGAATGCTCATGCAGGTCATCTGGGGAATGTTGGGCTTGGCTCAAAATGCATCCAGAATCCTTCAAATTAGGTGCAGTCACTGCTAGACTACACATTTGCCGTTCAGCATCACAGAGCGTGGGTCCAGCATCACAGAGCGTGGGTCCAGAGCATTTGTGATCTCTTTACTGATGTGGGTACAAATCTAGGTGAGATGCGTGGAAGCCAGGGATCTTTCAGTGCATGAGATAAATGCCAAGCTCACCAAGCACAACGAAAGTGGTTATTTCTCTTTTTGCCATTTCTTGTGTGCTGGGGAATGGTCTAAAGATTTCCTTACAATACAAAGAGAGTACTTCTACTTGCAAGTTGCACTGCTCTCTCCTTCTCTCTGACCCTCTCTCACACTTCTTTCTCTTTGTTTCTCCCTTTCTAGTTTTGTGCCATTTTTCACCTTTTCGAGAGACGTTTAAGAACTGGTGGGAAAACCCCAAGAAAGCACAGCTGTTATACGAAGCGATGGCTCCAAGAGCTCTACAGCTGCCATGGCACGTGAGAGGTGTGCTCCATAAGCTCTTTTCCCTTTCTCTCCTTCACTAATAAATGAATCACTAAAGGTACTTTACCAAATTTCCGTTGTCTCATTTTTCTATTTTATTTACGGTTTTCCCATTTTTCTCTTTCTTCCTTTTTTCTTTCCTCCGTTTTTTTTTTTTTTTACTAAGTTACCAAACTGACCAAAATGCAAAGACCCAAGCTGCTGGTGTCCCTCCAAGAAGCAGACAAGTTCCACGTGTTTCGCTTGGGTCACAAGTATTGATGCACCAAATTCTGCAGAATATACTAACCCACCTACAATGCAGGGGTCACCACATGTCTCACCTAGGTAGTATCCAAACCAAACAAGAGCAAACCAAACAAAGAAAAGTGCCTTCTCTCTACTAATGGAGTCTTACCCACGTCCTGAGCTGGTCCCGCAGCGTCGCCCTTTGCGTTTGAGACTCAGCAGAACGCTGAGCCAGGCGCTCCTGGGGCGGGCACGTTTCTTCCTCCAGCATGTCCGTCTCCGTGCCTGCACTTGTGCATCCAGAGTCTGCACGGCCGTGGGCACTGTCGGGCACGGACACGTGTGGGGACGCTTCCCAAGCGCAGGCACAGCCGAGCTCTCTCGCACGGAGGACACGGACACACACGTGCAAACGGTGGTGGAGATCAAAAAGTCTTTATTGGGGGGGCACTCTAATGGGCAGCGGCCCCACGCTGACCACAGGGAGGATCCTTCCCACGGCATGGGCCGCGTTGTTGTAGGTCTCCTCACACAGTACATTCAACAGGATGTAGTAGAAGAGCTCGAGGCCAATGCAGGAGGCAATGAGCACCACAGCAGCAAGAACGCAGGTGACAGCAAACATCGGGCTGGCAAAGAACATGTAGAGCATCCTGCGGGGCAGAAGAGGCATGGGAGACAGGGCATGGTGGACGCCTCGCAAGCCCCTCCTGATATGGGCTGCAGGGCCCTTTCCAGGAGCCCCACAGGCCTCCTCCCCAGCCGTTTCTCATTGCTCCCTCGGGCAGGCTGGGACATGAGACTCCGCAAGCCTGGGAAAACACCCCGACCCAGGGAAAACTGACGCCGAGCGCTTCTCGGCTGCAAAGCCCACAGCCGGCCAGCAGCTTGCCAGCAGCCTGGCTTGTGAGCCCCACCGGTTGCAGCAGGTGACCAGCCCACCCCAGTGGCTGCCCAGGAGCGGGCCCCGGGGCACAGGGGACGCAGTGGGGACACTCACTGCAGCCAGTACAGGAAGCCGCATCTCCTCGCCAGCGAGTCCTTCTCCTGCAGGGCAACAGAGGACACGGACGCTTGTCAAGCACTGGTGCATGGTGGGGACAGCTGGAGTTGCACGGTGCCCCTGGCCCCCGCCTTGCGCAGGAGCGTAGCCCGTGTGTGGCTGGCACCTCCGTGGACCCTCTCCCCAGGGACACCCCCGCTGGCAGGGGGACAGGGGCTGGCACAGGCTCTCCCGCTTACCAGCTGTTCTTCCACCAGCTCCGGACGTGCAGTCTGTGGTATCTCGGACTCCTCCTTCCTCTGCAGCTGGCTGCGGGCAACAGGGCTTGGTTGGACGACTTACAGAGCTCCATGGCCACGCAAGGGGTCCCCTTCCAAACACACACCACCCCAGGCAGGGAAAGGGCTCCCCTGTCACACCGCCTGCTGCACGTTCCCCCCACTCCGGTGCCTGCACCAGCATTGGCAGCCCCATCATGCGGTGCTGCAGAGACACCCCGGAGACACGTGTGGGACCAGGGGCCCAACTCACCAGGCCTCTAAATACTCCATCTCCTCTTGAAGATTGCTTACTTCCCGGAACAGCGCCTGGGAGAAGGAAGGGTTGCGAGTGCCTGAGCCCGCTGCGGCCCTCCGCCAATCCCCCACCCCAGGGCCTGCGGGCACACAGCCCTTTCCCCCCAGCCCTTTCGGCATTACCTCGGTCTCCCGCCGCACAAAGGCCCCGGCCTCGGCATAGCGCTTTTCCATCTGCTAAACAACGGGTGCACCATGCGGGCGGCTGAGCCGGGACCTGGACACCCCTGGGCCTTTCCAGCCCCAGGGCCGTGCCCACTCAGGCCTCCTTCTCCCCCCTACCTGCTGCGCCTCTTCTCGCTTTCTTGCAGCCTCCTGTATAGCCTGGCACTGCTCCTGGGGGAGGGGAGGGGGTGAGGAGCAGCCATCAGGGCAGCAGGACACTGCCACCAGTGCGCTCCCCTGCCATTATGGCCTCCCAGCTCCCTCTGGGCACCTCCTTTGCCCTCACATCCCCTCTCCTTCCCAGCCCTGCAGGCGCTGTGGGCAGACACAGGGACCCCCACGCCCCACTCGGGACGCAGTCCACGTCTGGACATGGTCCTGAGCAACTGGCTCTAGGTGAGCCTGCTTGAGCAGGGCCACGAGGTGAGACAACATGATCTCCAGAGGTCCCTTCCAAGCGCAACCCGTCTGTGACTCGGGGAACTCACCTTACACTGGCCCAGCAGACTCTCCAGGTGCCGGCACTCCCGGCGCCGGTTCTCCAAACTTTCCACCGCGGCAGAGGTCTGGGAAGAGGAGCCGCACAGAGGCCCTGAGCCCGTGACACAGCCCCAGCCACCGCAGCCTGGGGACGTGGGCAGGGGAGGGGACACTGACCTCCGTGCTCAGCTGCGTGATGCTGTCCTTCAGCTGCTCCTGGTTCTTTACCTGCGTGGGGAAAGGAGGGGTCAGGGGCTCAAGTCTCACGGCCCCAGCCCCCGGGGACAAGAGGACAACTCCACACCTACCAGACGCCGCAGCATCGCACTTCGCATTTCAGACTCAGCAGAACGCTGAGCCAGGCACTCCCGGAGCATGCGCATCTCTTCCTCCAGCATGTCCCTCTCCATGCCTGCACTTGTGTGTTGGGACTCTGCGAGGCGTGAACGGCACGGCCGTGGGCACTGTCGGGCACGGACACGCGCAGAGACGCTTCCCAAGGGCAGGCACAGCCGAACTCAGAGCGATGAGGACACGGACACACACGGGCACACTGAGGGATGCCCAGAGCCTTCCACTGCACAGTGGACACAGGACAGGTCCTTGGCAACTACTCTCCAGACTCCTGCCCCGCAGCACCGAAGTTCTCCTCCGGATGCTTGCCCACCTCCAGGAGCAGCCCCTTTTATCCCCGCCAGGGCACCTACGTCACACACCCACAGTGACATCACAGTGACACGGCCAACACTGCCCATGGAGATGTGGCCGTCACCTCCCTGGGGCTGGTGCCAGGAGCTGCTTTGGGGTCCAGCTGCGGCCGCCAAGGGAACAGGGCATCACTCGCTGCACCCACTCACAGGAGTGCTCCTCCAAACGAGCGTGCATGTGATTCGCACTTCTTGGTATTTATTACATACACCAATTGCTGATTCATACCGTACCATACCGTACCATAGGTCATCCATCCCCTCCCATATACCATACCATACCATACCATATGCCATCTTATCCCATACCATACCGCATATCATTACATGCAAAACCATACCCCATACCATACCATACAATACCATACCATACACACACCATACCATACCTTACCATACACCATACCTTACCGTAACATACACCATACCATACACCATACCATACGATACTATACCATACACCATACCGTACCATACGATACCATACACCATACCATACCATACACCATATCATCCCATACCATACCGCATACCATAACATGCAAAACCATACCCCATACCACTCCATACCATACACCATAATAAGTGTCTTTCAGATCAACACAGTGATGACGAAACCAGAGCTTGCTTCTTCGAGTGGCGCCCGACAACTTCTTCGCAGTTGATGTCTTTAACCCACAAACAGTGGTCATGAGGTGCACTTGTACCATTTTTCCTGCCCTGGGAGACTGTTGTGACAAAATGAACTTAATGAACTTTTCAAAGGATGGTCCACTGATTAATTACTCCTGTGTACATATATAGATATGTATATATATATATATATAGTAGTAGTGATCAGACTGTGTTGATAGATTGCATTGATAAGGTTTAAGCATTCAGTGAATGGCATATTATAAGGGGTGGAATGTCCTGGTTTTGTTAAATAACAAGTTTCTCTTTTAGTGAATTTGCCTGTCAGCTAAAGCCTTCATATTAGCTGCATTTTCCTGGAGAACCAGAGACATCTTTTGGCAAACATAGTAATGGAATGCAAACTTGTTGATAAGCATGGATAGATATCTCACGAGAGGGGCGACGAGAAACTGGTGACCAAGAAACTGACCAACTGTGCATAACATTCCATTCACGTGAATACTTCATATAAAAGTGGGAGATCACGAGGATCTCGGCCCTTTTTCCCTTTTCCCTTCTGCTTATGGCCGACATTAGGAGAGGACCTTGCTAGTCGTCCCTGCGAACTGAGGCCTAGTGAGAGACTGAATCCAGCTCCGGTTGGCTGCAGAGTTCAATCCAGGACTTTGGGTGCCACCTCTGCAGTTGCTGAGACTTTCAAGATTGGTTTTGTATATTTTGTATTATTTTCTCTGTTCTTATTAGTAGCATTAGTAAAACATGTTTAATTTTTCCAACTCTCTTCTCTCTGTCCTTCTTTTCCTCCTGATCACCTGTCCTTAGTGGGAAGGGAGAGAGGGATGGCCCAAAAGGGGAAAGGGGGCAGGGAGGAGGTTAACAATACATCTGCCAGGGTTTTATTGTCACCCCGCAATCTAAACCCTCGACACCATGCCATGCTTTACCATACCATACACCTTAACATACCATACCATATCATACTATACCATATCATACTATACCATACCATACCACATACCATACCACATAACATACCATACCATAAACCATACCATACTGTACCATACACGATACAATATCATACAAAACCATATACCATACCATATCATACCATAACATACACCATAACATACCATATCTTACTATACCATACCATGCCATACACCATACCATACACCATACCATACACCATCCTATCCCATACCATTCCATCCCATCCCAGATACCATACCATACTGTTAGCAATCAGGACACATAACCACGGGCGTAGTTATATGTGGTGCTTTATTTCAGCGCTGGGAAAACAGGGGTTCGCACCCAAAGCTGGCTTCGCTAGTCAGTTTAAGTTACACAGTATTTATGCAGTCCATTCACATACATATTCATATATTCATTAAGATACGTAACGGTTACTCAGTATTGATTACAACATTGATTGCAACATCTTGGAACTATTTTGATCATGTGCAGTGTCCTCACTCTATGCGTATTTAGGCTAAGATAAAAGCTAGGTTGTTAAGATAGGAGTATACTCGAACACGTTCTGCTTGAACATCCTCTCAGGGACAGTTTACAAAACTGATTCATCCTTTCAGGAACATTTTGTAAAACTGGTTCGGTTACCAACAATACCATACGCCATATGATCCAATGCCATACCGCATACCATAATATCCAGAACCATATCCCATACCGTACCATACCGTGCCGTACCATACCGTACCATACCATACACCACACCATTACATACAATAATATATCATACCATACCATAGGCCATACCATACCACATACCGTGCCATAGATAATACCATATTAAACATACACGATACTATACCATACATGATACTGGACCACACCATACCATACCGTACCATACCATACCACACACCATACCATACCATACCATACCATACCATACCATACCATACCATACCATACCATACCATACCGTACCATGCCACACCACACACCATACCATACCATACCATACCATACCATACCATACCATGCCATGCCATGCCATGCCATGCCATGCCATACCATACCACGCCATGACATACCCCACAAAATACCACACCATACCTTACCATATACCATACCACATGGCATACAATACCACACCATATACCATACCATACCAAACCATGAAATATACCATAGCACACCGTACAATGCACCATACGATGCCACAATATACACCATACCATACACCATACCACACTATACCATACAATACCATACAATACCATATAGTACCATATCACACCATACCCCATACCAAACAATACACCATACCATACCATAACATACACCATACTATACCATACCATACCCCATACCAGTCAATACCATACCATACCATACCATACCATACCATACCATACCATACCATACCATACCATACCATACCATACCATACCATACCATACCATACCATACATACCATATGCCATAGCATACCATAACACATTTTACTATACCACAACATACCATATGCCATACCATACAATACCATACCATAGCATAAACCATACCATACTGTATACCATCCCATCCCACACCATATAAAATAGCATACCATAAGCTATAGCATACCATAGCATAACGCATACTATAACATACAAAACCAGACCCCATATCATACCATACCATACATACATCCTACCATCTCATACCGTACACATTAACATACCATACAATACCACACTCAATACCATACCATACACCATACCATAATCCACACCCTACAGTACCATACCATACCATACCATACCATACCATACCATACCATACCATACCATACCATACCATACCATTCCATTCCATACCATACCATACCATACCATACCATACCATACTATACCATATCATACCATAACATACCAGATACAACACCCCATACCATACCATAGCAAACCATACTACATACCATACAATACCATACCGTACTGTACCGTACTGTACCATACCATACCATACACCATACCCCCTACAATACAATACCATGCCATACCATACCATACCATACCATACCATACCATACCATACCATACCATACCATACCATACCATACCATACCATACCATACCATACCATACCATACCATACCATACCATACCATACCATACCATACACCAGACCATCACCATCCCATCCCATCCCATCCCATCCCATCCCATCCACCATTCCATACCCCATACCATACCATAGTATAAGTTAACACACATCATAGCATACCATATGTTACCATATGACACCATGCCATTCATCATACCATACTATACCATAGCATACACCATAGATACCATACCATGCCATACTCCATATCATACAACACCATATCATACGAACCATACCATACCATACCATACCCTATCATACAATACCATACCATACCATAGCCTACCATACCATCCCTCATACCCCACCCTACCGTACTACACCATACCATACCATACCATACCATACCATACCATACCATACCATACCATACTCCATTCCATACAATACCATATCCTAGGATAGCATGCCATACACCATACAATGATAGCATACAATACCATAAAATGTACCATACAATACCATACACGATACAATACCATACACCATATTGTGCCATGCCATATACCATACCATACCGTACCATACCATATCATACCATACCATACACCATACCATACAAAACACAATACCATACCATACACCATACCATAACATACCATATTATAACAAACCATACCATACAGCATACTATACCATAGACAATGTCATACCACACACCATACCATACCATCCCATAACATACAAACTAACAATACCATACCATAACATAAACCATATCATACCGTATTATACTATACCCCATACCATACCCCATACCATACCATACCATACCATACCATACCATACCATACCATACCATACCAGACACCATAAAATACGGCATACCATACACCATACCTTACCATACCATACACATTACCATACCGTACCATAGCACACACCATACCATACGATACCATACCATACACCATACCATACCATACCATACCATACCATACCATACCATACCATACCATATCATACCATACCATAAACCATAGGATACGGCATACCATACCATACCATACCATACCATACCATACCATACCATACCATACCATACCACATACAATACAATTTAATACCCTACCATAAGCCAAATGACACAATACGATACCATACCATACGATGCAATACTGTACACTACCATACCATACACCATGCCGTACCACGCCATACCATACCCCATACCATACCTCATACCATACCATACTCTACAACATACTATATCATACCATACTACACACCATACCATACCCCATACCATAACCCACACAATACCATACCATACCATACCATACCATACCATACCATACCATACCATACCATACCATACCATACCATACCATACCATACCGTAATCTAGGATAGCATACCATACACCATGCAATGATAGCATACTATACCATAAAATGTACCATACCATACCATATACGATACAATACCATACACCATATTGTGCCATGCCATATATTATATTCCATACTATATCATTCTACACCATAACTCATACCATTCCATACCATACCATACCATACCATACCATACCATACCATACCATACCATACCATACCATACCGTAAACCATAGGGTACGGTATACCATACCATACCATACCATACACCATACCTTACCATACCATACACATTCCCATACCATACCATAGCACACACCATACCATACCATACCATACCATACCATACCATACCATACCATACCATACCATACCATACACCAGACCAGACCATCACCATCCCATCCCATCCCATCCCATCCCATCCCATCCCATCCCATCCCATCCCATCCCATCCCATCCCATCCCATCCACCATTCCATACCCCATACCATACCATAGTATAAGTTAACACACATCATAGCATACCATATGTTACCATATGACACCATGCCATTCATCATACCATACTATACCATAGCATACACCATAGATACCATACCATGCCATACTCCATATCATACAACACCATATCATATGAACCATACCATACCATACCCTATCATACAATACCATACCATACCATAGCCTACCATACCATCCCTCATACCCCACCCTACCGTACTACACCATACCATACCATACCATACCATACCATACCATACCATACCATACCATACCATACCATACCATACCATACCATACCATACAATACCATATCCTAGGATAGCATGCCATACACCATACAATGATAGCATACAATACCATAAAATGTACCATACAATACCATACACGATACAATACCATACACCATATTGTGCCATGCCATATACCATACCATACCGTACCATACCATATCATACCATACCATACACCATACCATACAAAACACAATACCATACCATACACCATACCATAACATACCATACCATAACATACCATACCATAACATACAAACTAACAATACCATACCATAACATAAACCATATCATACCGTATTATACTATACCCCATACCATACCCCATACCATACCATACCATACCATTCCATACCATACCATACCATACCAGACACCATAAAATACGGCATACCATACACCATACCTTACCATACCATACACATTACCATACCGTACCATAGCACACACCATACCATACGATACCATACCATACACCATACCATACCATACCATACCATACCATACCATACCACATACAATACAATTTAATACCATACCATAAGCCAAATGACACAATACGATACCATACCATACGATGCAATACTGTACACTACCATACCATACACCATGCCGTACCACGCCATACCATACCCCATACCATACCTCATACCATACCATACTCTACAACATACTATATCATAAAATACTACACACCATACCATACCCCATACCATAACCCACACAATACCATACCATACCATACCATACCATACCATACCATACCATACCATACCATACCATACCATACCATACCGTAATCTAGGATAGCATACCATACACCATGCAATGATAGCATACTATACCATAAAATGTACCATACCATACCATATACGATACAATACCATACACCATATTATGCCATGCCATATATTATATTCCATACTATATCATTCTACACCATAACTCATACCATTCCAACCATACCATACCATACCATACCATACCATACCATACCATAAACCATAGGATACGGTATACCATACCATACCATACCATACACCATACCTTACCATACCATACACATTCCCATACCATACCATAGCACACGCCATACCATACCATACCATACCATACCATACCATACCATACCATACCATACCATACCATACCAGACACCATAAAATACGGCATACCATACACCATACCTTACCATACCATACACATTACCATACCGTACCATAGCACACACCATACCATACGATACCATACCATACACCATACCATACCATACCATACCATACCATACCATACCATACCATAAACCATAGGATACGGCATACCATACCATACCATACCATACCATACCATACCATACCATACCATACCATACCATACCACATACAATACAATTTAATACCATACCATAAGCCAAATGACACAATACGATACCATACCATACGATGCAATACTGTACACTACCATACCATACACCATGCCGTACCACGCCATACCATACCCCATACCATACCTCATACCATACCATACTCTACAACATACTATATCATAAAATACTACACACCATACCATACCCCATACCATAACCCACACAATACCATACCATACCATACCATACCATACCATACCATACCATACCATACCATACCATACCATACCATACCATACCATACCATACCATACCGTAATCTAGGATAGCATACCATACACCATGCAATGATAGCATACTATACCATAAAATGTACCATACCATACCATATACGATACAATACCATACACCATATTGTGCCATGCCATATATTATATTCCATACTATATAATTCTACACCATAACTCATACCATTCCATACCATACCATACCATACCATACCATACCATACCATACCATACCATACCATAAACCATAGGATACGGTATACCATACCATACCATACCATACACCATACCTTACCATACCATACACATTCCCATACCATAGCACACGCCATACCATACCATACCATACCATACCATACCATACCATACCATACCATACCATACCATACCATACCATACCATACCATATACCATACCATATACCATACACCATACCGTATACCATACCATACCATATACCATACCATAGCATACTATGCAGCATAGCATGCCGTACCATACGATAGCATACCATACACCGTAGCATAACATATACTTTACCATACCATGCCATTCCATACCGTACATCATACCAGACCATACACTATAACATAACATTCCATACCATTCTGTGCACCATTCCACATCATACCATGCACCATACCATACCATACCATACTAAAGAATATACCATACCATAGAATACCTTTCACCATATCATACCATACTAGATACCATACCATACGATAACATACAACGTACCATACCATACCATACCATACCATAAACCATACCATACTATAAACAATACCATACCATAGACCATACCATAAAATACCATACCATACACCATACTATACCGTAGACATTATCATACCACACACCATACCATACCATACACCATGCCATGCCATGCCATGCCATGCCATACCATACCATACCATACACCATAACATACGGCATACCATACACCATACCTTACCATACCATACACATTACCGTACCATACCATAGCACACACCATACCATACGATACCATACCGCATAACATACTATACACATTACCATATCATACACCATAACATTCCATACCATACAACGTACCATACCATACCACACCATACCATACACCACACCATAACATACAATACCATACACCACAGCATGCCATATACTCTACCATACCATATACTATACCATACAATACCATACCATACACCATACCATACACCATACAACAGAGTATCATACACCATACAATACCATACCATATACCACACCATACCATACCATACCATACCATACCATACCATACCATACCATACCATACCATACCATGCCATGCCTTCCCATACCATACCATACCATACACCATACCATATGTCGAGGGTTTAGTTTGCGGTGTGACAATAAAACCCTGGCAGAAGTATCGTTCATCCTCCTCTCCCCCGCACTTCCCCCTTTTGCCCCTCCCTCTCCCCCGTTCCTACCAAGGACAGGCGATTGGGAGGGAAGGAAGGACAGAGAGAAGAGAGCTGGATGTATTACTAATGCTACTAATACCAATAGAGAAAATAATACAAAATATACAAAACCAATCTTGAAAGTCTCAGCAACTGCAGAGGTGGCACCCAAAGTCCTGGATTGAACTCTGCAGCCAACCGGAGCTGGATTCAGTCTCTTACTAGGCCTCAGTTCGCAGGGACGACTAGCAAGGTCCTCTCCTAATGTCGGCCATAAGCAGAAGGGAAAAGGGAAAAAGGGACGAGATCCTCGTGATCTCCCGCTTTTATATGAAGTATTCACGTGAATGGAATGTTATGCACAGTTGGTCAGTTTCTTGGTCACCGGTTTCTCGTCGCCCCTCTCGTGAGATATCTATCCATGCTTATCAACAAGTTTGCATTCCATTACTATGTTTGCCAAAAGATGTCTCTGGTTCTCCAGGAAAATGCAGCTAATATGAAGGCTTTAGCTGACAGGCAAATTCACTAAAAGAGAAACTTGTTATTTAACAAAACCAGGACATTCCACCCCTTATAATATGCCATTCACTGAATGCTTAAACCTTATCAATGCAATCTATCAACACAGTCTGATCACTACTACTATATATATATATATATACATATCTATATATGTACACAGGAGTAATTAATCAGTGGACCATCCTTTGAAAAGTTCATTAAGTTCATTTTGTCACAACAGTCTCCCAGGGCAGGAAAAATGGTACGGTATGGTGTATGGTATAGTATCGTATGGTATGGTGTATGGTATGGTGTATGTTACGGTAAGGTATGGTGTATGGTAAGGTATGGTATGGTGTGTGTATGGTATGGTATTGTATGGTATGGTATGGGGTATGGTTTTGCATGTAATGATATGCGGTATGGTATGGGATAAGATGGCATATGGTATGGTATGGTATGGTATATGGGAGGGGATGGATGACCTATGGTACGGTATGGTACGGTATGAATCAGCAATTGGTGTATGTAATAAATACCAAGAAGTGCGAATCACATGCACGCTCGTTTGGAGGAGCACTCCTGTGAGTGGGTGCAGCGAGTGATGCCCTGTTCCCTTGGCGGCCGCAGCTGGACCCCAAAGCAGCTCCTGGCACCAGCCCCAGGGAGGTGACGGCCACATCTCCATGGGCAGTGTTGGCCGTGTCACTGTGATGTCACTGTGGGTGTGTGACGTAGGTGCCCTGGCGGGGATAAAAGGGGCTGCTCCTGGAGGTGGGCAAGCATCCGGAGGAGAACTTCGGTGCTGCGGGGCAGGAGTCTGGAGAGTAGTTGCCAAGGACCTGTCCTGTGTCCACTGTGCAGTGGAAGGCTCTGGGCATCCCTCAGTGTGCCCGTGTGTGTCCGTGTCCTCATCGCTCTGAGTTCGGCTGTGCCTGCCCTTGGGAAGCGTCTCTGCGCGTGTCCGTGCCCGACAGTGCCCACGGCCGTGCCGTTCACGCCTCGCAGAGTCCCAACACACAAGTGCAGGCATGGAGAGGGACATGCTGGAGGAAGAGATGCGCATGCTCCGGGAGTGCCTGGCTCAGCGTTCTGCTGAGTCTGAAATGCGAAGTGCGATGCTGCGGCGTCTGGTAGGTGTGGAGTTGTCCTCTTGTCCCCGGGGGCTGGGGCCGTGAGACTTGAGCCCCTGACCCCTCCTTTCCCCACGCAGGCAAAGAAGCAGGAGCAGCTGAAGGACAGCATCACGCAGCTGAGCGCGGAGGTCAGTGTCCCCTCCCCTGCCCACGTCCCCAGGCTGCGGTGGCTGGGGCTGTGTCACGGGCTCAGGGCCTCTGTGCGGCTCCTCTTCCCAGACCTCTGCCGCGGTGGAAAGTTTGGAGAACCGGCGCCGGGAGTGCCGGCACCTGGAGAGTCTGCTGGGCCAGTGTAAGGTGAGTTCCCCGAGTCACAGACGGGTTGCGCTTGGAAGGGACCTCTGGAGATCATGTTGTCTCACCTCGTGGCCCTGCTCAAGCAGGCTCACCTAGAGCCAGTTGCTCAGGACCATGTCCAGACGTGGACTGCGTCCCGAGTGGGGCGTGGGGGTCCCTGTGTCTGCCCACAGCGCCTGCAGGGCTGGGAAGGAGAGGGGATGTGAGGGCAAAGGAGGTGCCCAGAGGGAGCTGGGAGGCCATAATGGCAGGGGAGCGCACTGGTGGCAGTGTCCTGCTGCCCTGATGGCTGCTCCTCACCCCCTCCCCTCCCCCAGGAGCAGTGCCAGGCTATACAGGAGGCTGCAAGAAAGCGAGAAGAGGCGCAGCAGGTAGGGGGGAGAAGGAGGCCTGAGTGGGCACGGCCCTGGGGCTGGAAAGGCCCAGGGGTGTCCAGGTCCCGGCTCAGCCGCCCGCATGGTGCACCCGTTGTTTAGCAGATGGAAAAGCGCTATGCCGAGGCCGGGGCCTTTGTGCGGCGGGAGACCGAGGTAATGCCAAAAGGGCTGGGGGAAAGGGCTGTGTGCCCGCAGGCCCTGGGGTGGGGGATTGGCGGAGGGCCGCAGCGGGCTCAGGCACTCGCAACCCTTCCTTCTCCCAGGCGCTGTTCCGGGAAGTAAGCAATCTTCAAGAGGAGATGGAGTATTTAGAGGCCTGGTGAGTTGGGCCCCTGGCCCCACACGTGTCTCCGGGGTGTCTCTGCAGCACCGCATGATGGGGCTGCCAATGCTGGTGCAGGCACCGGAGTGGGGGGAACGTGCAGCAGGCGGTGTGACAGGGGAGCCCTTTCCCTGCCTGGGGTGGTGTGTGTTTGGAAGGGGACCCCTTGCGTGGCCATGGAGCTCTGTAAGTCGTCCAACCAAGCCCTGTTGCCCGCAGCCAGCTGCAGAGGAAGGAGGAGTCCGAGATACCACAGACTGCACGTCCGGAGCTGGTGGAAGAACAGCTGGTAAGCGGGAGAGCCTGTGCCAGCCCCTGTCCCCCTGCCAGCGGGGGTGTCCCTGGGGAGAGGGTCCACGGAGGTGCCAGCCACACACGGGCTACGCTCCTGCGCAAGGCGGGGGCCAGGGGCACCGTGCAACTCCAGCTGTCCCCACCATGCACCAGTGCTTGACAAGCGTCCGTGTCCTCTGTTGCCCTGCAGGAGAAGGACTCGCTGGCGAGGAGATGCGGCTTCCTGTACTGGCTGCAGTGAGTGTCCCCACTGCGTCCCCTGTGCCCCGGGGCCCGCTCCTGGGCAGCCACTGGGGTGGGCTGGTCACCTGCTGCAACCGGTGGGGCTCACAAGCCAGGCTGCTGGCAGGCTGCTGGCCGGCTGTGGGCTTTGCAGCCGAGAAGCGCTCGGCGTCAGTTTTCCCTGGGTCGGGGTGTTTTCCCAGGCTTGCGGAGTCTCATGTCCCAGCCTGCCCGAGGGAGCAATGAGAAACGGCTGGGGAGGAGGCCTGTGGGGCTCCTGGAAAGGGCCCTGCAGCCCATATCAGGAGGGGCTTGCGAGGCGTCCACCCTGCCCTGTCTCCCATGCCTCTTCTGCCCCGCAGGATGCTCTACATGTTCTTTGCCAGCCCGAAGTTTGCTGTCACCTGCATTCTTGCTGCTGTGGTGCTCTTTGCCTCCTGCATTGGCCTCGAGCTCTTCTGCGACCTCCTGTTGAACGTACTGTGTGAGGAGACCTACAACAACGCGGCCCATGCCGTGGGAAGGATCCTCCCTGTGGTCAGCGTGGGGCCGCTGCCCATTAGAGTGCCCCCCCAATAAAGACTTTTTGATCTCCACCACCGTTTGCACGTGTGTGTCCGTGTCCTCCGTGCGAGAGAGCTCGGCTGTGCCTGCGCTTGGGAAGCGTCCCCACACGTGTCCGTGCCCGACAGTGCCCACGGCCGTGCAGACTCTGGATGCACAAGTGCAGGCACGGAGACGGACATGCTGGAGGAAGAAACGTGCCCGCCCCAGGAGCGCCTGGCTCAGCGTTCTGCTGAGTCTCAAACGCAAAGGGCGACGCTGCGGCGTCTGGTAGGTGTGGAGCTGTCCTCTTGTCCCCGGGGGCTGGGGCTGTGAGACCTGAGCCCATGGCCCCTCCTTTCTCTTGATAAGAGGAAGAAAACTCTTTTAGAAGCCCTAGGCATCATGGAGCAAGACTAGGCCTAAGGTAGCAAGACTGGGCAACAGAGCAACAACAGCTGTAGAGAGACTGGACTTGAGGCAAACGGGATGTCGTTGGCTTGTGAGCCGGGAAAGCGGAATGTCCCACCAAATGAAGAAAGAGCTACATGGCTTTTGCTGAGTAGCAGTCCAAAATGACAATATGCTTGCTCAAGAAATGAAGTCAAGAAGCCATCACCGGGGGGGCACCAGGCTAAGAAAACCACCAGGGACCACTAGAGACCCCTGATGAGGACTCTCGACTACCAAAGATGGACTTCGGGCAAAGGGCGGGGTCATGGAAATAATTTCTGCTTAATGCATTAACTGAGCAGTAGAAACAAATGAATCTGCAATACGTATATGTAATCAATAACCGAGAAGTGCGAATCACGCGCCGGCTCGATTAGAGAAGCAATCCTGCGAGCGTCCGGTGTGCTGTAAATAAAATGCCTGCTTTTTAACAGTTTCAAGGTAGTGTGAAGGGCTCTCTTTGCCAACTTGTCGGTATCAATAGGCTAACAATGTCAGGTTTCTCTAAACTTGCTGGCTTCATATCTTGTATGATTTAGTGTGTTCTAGTTCATCACCTGGTCTTTCTTATCCCTTTTTCAGGAATTTCTGCTATTTTAGAGCAACTGCTGGGATAAAAACGTCCTTGAAAAGAAGTACGTATACCCTGAAAGGCTTAGATTTTCTAGGTTACATTTTGACACAACAAAGGAGAGTAAGGACAGAAAGAATTTAAATAGCTTGCTACAAGTCTGAGGCCCTTCGTAATATTCGCCACCATACTTGTGAAAATGCTACTGCTTTTCTCCAGCTGGGCACAGTTGGGCAGACAAACTTGGCAGCATCTGATGATAATGCTTCAGCACCTTATCCCATATCTTGGGAATTAGGCTAGGTTGAAGTCCCCTGGTAAAACTGCTGCTTAGAAACATGCTCAGGGGGAACTAGCAAAGCAAATTAGGTGCTGGTTAAAGAAGTAATATTCCTTTTTCTTTCTTTTTCTCTTTTTTCTTTTTTTTCCCCCCCTTTAACAGCAGCAGTGAACTTATGTTGAACAGCACAAGAATAGGGCAGGGTTACAAAAAAGTGTTACTCTGTTGAACATAAGTCACAAAATGTAGCTGCTAACCAGGAGGCAAAAAACCTACAAGATAATTACCCGCTAAATAAGAACTATACATGAAATGAATGAGTCAAGGATCTGGGGTTGTGGTGGGGAAAATCACACTGAAGAACTGATGATCAGGACACTCACTTTAGCTTTGTTACACAACCAAGCTATAAGGTACATTCTAATATAGCAAGTACTTAAAAATTTCCAAGGTAAGTTGTTGTACTGAAGTACAGATGAACCCACCTCTAAAAACCTGTAGCTGTCAAAGTGTTAATGGTAACAAAATTCCCTCCAGCTGAATGTAAAAAGGCTTCATCAAAGTAGTATCTTCATCAATATTTTTCTACTCCTTTATACTTTTACATTATCCCTATATGTTCCTGTATTTTAACTTGTTCTATATCTTTCTAGATATCAATTTTTATATTGCTATCTTTAATCTCTTTATCAATGATGTGGATGAGGGGATCGAGTGCACCCTCAGTAAGTTTGCAGACAACACCAAGTTGGGTGGGAGTGTTGATCTGCCGGAGGGTAGGAAGGCCGTACAGAGAGATCTGGCCTGGCTGGATGTTGGGTGAGGGTTGTCAGCCACTGGAACAGGCTGCCCAGGGAAGTGCTTGAGTCACCATCCCTGGAGGTGTTTAAAAGGCATGTGCAGATGTGGCGGTTAAGAACACGGTTCAGTGGTGGACTTGGCAGTACTAGGTTAACGGTTGGACTCAGTGATCTTAAAGGTCTTTTCCAACCTTAATTATATTATGCTGTGATTCTTATCTATGGTGAGCAGTGCAGGTTTCCCCATCTGAGATGCATCTATTCCTTTGCTCCAACAGGACAATTCCACCTTTTTAAAGGAAGCATTAGAAAACCATGTTTTCTATTCCATCAGCAAATTGCAATTTCTCTGTGATCCACGGAACAATTTTTAAAACCTTGGTCAGAATATTGGGAAGCAACAGTGACATTTTGAGTTACTTGAACAACACACGAGACCTTGAGCTGAACAGCATGCTGCTGTAGGTATACTTAGGAAAGTCAGAGACTCTAGAAGACTAATACTACTGTTCAAAAGATACACAAGGTTTGTCTAGAATATATGCTTTATTATTTGCAGTCGGTAAATTTTAATATATGATTGAATTTCTACATCATTTTCTCTGTTTAAGCACATCCTGGTCTTTCCAACAACCCAGTCAATTGCACCTTTATTATGTACAGTCAGTATTTATGAAATATTGCATTTTATATCTATGAACTTAGAAAAATAACATGCAAAGGGAATTGTTACCATGAAATGGATTAAAAAAATAGGTTAAACAGTCAATCCCCTTTTAGTGTGTTATGGCTTTGCACCAAGTAGCAGATGTCAAAACAAACAGTTTAAGATGCTTCTTGTTAAAGGCACTTACTGTTCTTCATATACACTTTCAAATTCAGTTCTATTGCATTAAGAAATGCATCTCTCAGTTCATATTTTCATAACACAGCAGAACAGTCCAAAAAGGCAGCATTGATAAATGGGAAAAAAGGGTTCATCTTAAAAATATTGAAGTACTAAGAATTAACACAAATGTTCAGGATTTGGTCCTTATAAAACAGGCAACATCATTCAGGCAATAGTCATTTCTTTTCTTAGATGCTAACAAAATAATATCCCCAAAAATGAACTCTTCCAGTTCCAGCGTATAGATATGTCTAAGTTGAGTAGCGTACCCTTTAACATCTACCCCAATAAAAATGCAGGTTTTCAAGACTAACTACTGCTCCACTTCGGCTGTGAAGAAAGAAACCTTGAAAGAGCATTATACATGCACATATTAGCAAGCCTACAATTCCGTGTCTCTGTATCTGGATGGCTGTCCATAATACCCCTTCTTAGAGTGGTCTGATAGCTGCCGACGGTACTCCTCCTCCTCCTCTGCATCGCTGCCGTAACTGCCACGGTTCTCTAGGTAAGGTCTAATAGGAGGTTTCTGTGGTTCCGGAGGTCTGGAGCTAACACAGGAAGACATACACATACACATCAAGAGCTTAACAGGTTTTCAGTTGTTGCTGCTACCCCAGCTGATATTTTCCTCAATTATTTTTGGACCAGATTCTTTCTATGCCTGCTTCTTTTGCATCCCCAGTTTCCTGTCTCAAGGTCTGCAGACTTCTTATGTGACATTTCTTAAACTGATAGCCTTGTCTCCTCAATCAAGGCTTTCATCCTTAAAAGTGGACAAAAATAACCCACATATGCTTTTTCTACACTGCGACGCTACCCATTCAAAATAACACTAAGCAGCTATATAGCAATAAAACCTGCCAAGTAAGGGCATTTCCTCAGTTTCAAGAGCCATGATTTTTGCAGCTCCACACTGTATGAAAACAAGATGTTATTCTCCTTCCATACTGCCCCTGTGCTTAAACACTTCCTTTAGGCCAATCATTAACATTCCTGCAAAAAGGCCACACCACCAATTTCTGTATGTAAGAAAACATTTTGCATATGTTGTTAAAGGTTACTTTTCACTACTTCTAAAAATCTGCCAAGTCTGTATAAACAAAGTACGCTTTTCTGAATCTACCATGAAAATCTGAAAATAGTAACTCCGTGTTTTCAATTTCTGCATTTTAGATTATATAGTATGACATTAAAGGATTTAATTCACTAGCAAAAACCAAATCCCAGTGCTATTAGCTATTACCAAGAGGCATGAAAAACTTAGAAGTCCTGCAGAGCAGAAAACAAAATGTATCACACAGTGTTAGCTCTCGCAGAGGTGACTGCTCAAGTCGCAGAAATACGCAGTGTGTAGGTTAAGATGACACAATGGTTAATGAGTCCAGAACGAACTGAATTTTAATGAAAGACTTCTCCTTTCAAGAGACTTGATGGGTGACCTCAGGCAAGTTTCATCCTCAGTTTCCCTACCCACTGAATATGTACTTGAATAACCAAGTGTTATTAAGTAATTAAAACAGCAATTATTTCTTAGGAGAGACCAACAGTCATCGAGTATCTAGCAGAGGAAAAATGGACATCAAAGGGTGTGAATGCAGAAAGGCTTCTGAGTAATACTGATTGGGGCAAAAACTGGCTCTGCAAATACTTCAGCAAAAGCATATAGTGTGTCTTCCTGGGTAACTCAAAATACTATAAATGAACTAAAAGAAAAAAAAAATCCCGAAAACCAAGAAGAGTTCACAGAAACTTTGCCCCACCTTTACAATAATCTTTGAGGCACACAAAAAAATGATATACCAAAGCAGGATTATTTGTATGAATAAAAATTGGCCAGATCAGTTTACCTCCTGCTGGTGAAATAAACAATCAAAACAGAATGCTTTAAACTGGATACACCTTACCTCACAGGCTGGGGCCAGTTCTGTTCAGACTTCTGTGTTTTGACAGGGACAGCATAAATATCTGGGTGCTTCTGGGCTATTTCAAGCTTTAAAAGAAAGTAAGAGAAAAGAACTATTATTTTGAAGTCAGTTCATTAGGGATTCTAGACCACAGATCTACAGGTCACAGCTACATCTGAAACAACTAAAGCACAAATTGGTAACTGATCTTATTCATATTCCCACAATTATATAAACTTTTGCTAGAGCTGTAATTCAAAGTGCATGTGAAAATAACAGATTGCCAAAAGCAGTAGAAGTATTAGAAGACAGCTTTCTATAGTTACAATAGGAAGCCTTAAAATATATCCTCTTTTCACAATCCAAACCACACAATGGTATGTCTGTAGGTATGGTTTCCCAAAATTCTCCCTCCAGAAGCAACATAACGCAAGGGCTTGATTTTCATTTTCAGGATGCAGGCTGTTCCACGTTGGAAAGCACAGAATGGGGAGAATGCATCTCTTCATACCCTGGCGTTTTGGGCCTCTTGTAGCTCTTGCATTCTTTGCATCCTCGCCTTATGATCCATCTCCTCAAATATTTTGACCTTCCTCAATACAGATTTTGGAGTATTTTCTTGTTCGCTTCCTTCTTCTTCCAACTTTGCCGTCTCCTCCTCCTCCTCTGCAGGTGGCACTGCTGGCTGAGCGTTTCTCAGGATGGGTCGCCCAAAGGCAGGTTTCGCAGAAACAGGTGGTGGTGCTGCTTTAGCTGATACAGTTGAAGACTCACTGCTGACAGCAATGTTACTTGACTTGGAGTCATAGTTCTTGGGGAAGTCATATAGCTCCTCCTTGTTTTGTAACTTCCCCTGTCAGTATAAAACACACAAACTTAATAATTTTCATTTCAAATGAAGGCTTTAACAGTGTCAATCCTCATCCAAAGTAATACTTGAAAGGTATTTGAACTGCTGCAATGTTTTGAAGTACGCTCATACACTACAGATTAACCTACAGAAGACTAGCACACTTAGTCTCATCTGTCCCCTTTTTTAAGGATTACCAGAACTACAACATGTGGTAGGTGACAGCACAGAGAAAAGTAAGATCCCAAATGATTTGTTAGTACTACCTAATGTAGAATAACACTACCAGGAGTTTAGAAGTGCACAGGACCCACACCTGTTTTCTGTTTCATCTTCATTTGCTTTACTCATGTCCTGCTCTGCCCAATCTCCATTGTCGAGGCATACTTGAATATATTTTGAATACATGCAGGATGCGAGGGCACCCGTCTTCATAAGGAAAGGAGTTTGGGGTCAGAAGTAATCAAGAATTGATAAAATAGAATTTGGTATCCAAACATCAAAATATTTTTCCCCCTGCATCATTCCTGAGCAAGGTTTGAATAGACAGTTAACATCAATTTCTAGTGATGGAGACTAATTTCAGAAATGGTGGATTCTAGTTTTGTGCTTTGCTGTAATGGCCATCAGGTACACTTTCCCTGATTATTTACTTACATTTGTCCTTGCTAAGCTAAAAAGAGTGCCTTTCAATTTGTCGGCAGACACAAAAAGGAGTCTACTTTCTTATTCCATGTAGGGATTGCACATAAATAACACCACTTTTCTGTCTGCTTGATCCTGCAACACCCTCAGTCTTTCCTTCTCTCCACACTTAAAATGTTTTTTAATCTCTGATAATTCCTATTGCTCTTCGTAATGTGCCACCCTGGAGAGTTCTCCAGAAAAAGGAACTTTGTATTCAGAATTGTTTCTACAAGTTTACCTTAGGTGGTTCAGGCTTGAATGCTGGAGGTGGACTTGGTTCTCTAAGGATCTCCCTGCTACCAGCTTTTTTCAACTGAGCCCTTGGTTCCGGATTGGTTTTTTTTAAACTCTATGAAAGAAAATAAGAGAGAAAAATCACTGCAGTATCCAGTAACTCAATCATTTTTCTGTCAAGTTTACTATTTTGAGAACAATAACCAGGAGACAAATGACTGTCAGCAACCTGACCACAATCACTACAGACATAATTGCGAAGCTCAAGGTGATGAGACATCATCAAGAAACCTATAGAGTTAGACAGAAAAGCAGAGCTACTACTATTTTGCTCTGCAAAAGGTAGCTCCAAAACACTACTAGAGGTAAGACTGAGCTGCAGTTTTTAAAACTCATTTTTAAGGCATAAATACAGGGCTTTCAGAAAGTCCAAAGTATAGTCTTGTTGAAAATCCAATCATCTCACCTCCTCATGATGCACAGGCTCAGAGGACCGGCTAACAGATGAAATCCTTGGTTCATCCAAGGGCTCATCAAGTTCATTGTCAGTGTATGCACCTCCTTCTCCATCCGTATCCTCTAGGTCACTGATCAGCCGACTGTCACAACTCAAATAGTCAGCACCCATTGCCGTAAGGTAAGACATACGATCATCTGCATCATCTTCCAAGCTGTCCAGCTAGAGAAAAGTCAGTAAGAATTAAGGAACAAATATTAAATATGTAAGAATTAGAGTCTAGTTAGGACTCAACATCATGCCAAACAACTCCTTAAGAATTACTTTGCAGAACTGAAAGGCTAAAGTAGAATAATTAAGGCAAGTCCTCATCATTCTCCCTTAGCCACAGCATTAGTGGTGAAAGCTCCAAAGAACAATAAGTAATTTTTTATTACCAAGAAAGATATCAATCAACCACTTATCTATCCTATCCAGCACTGGCAAACAAACTTATGAAAAATTTTTACTGGCAAGAGATATCTTGAGACATTTGTACAGCTTAGCAGAGTATGGACTGACTGCTTACCTTTCCTTCTGATACCCATACTGCTTCTCCTTGCTGTTGCTGAATTGTATCTTTCAGACTACCATACCAGCTATCATTGGCAGAATTCAAATTGATGGTGGCTGTAAAAAGTGGGAAAAAAGTACATATACACAGAAAATGCAATGTGATCCTTTATCCAGTCTTTGCTGTTTAACACTTTTTGTTTTAGTTATGTGAGAATGTTAAGCAGCCATTTCATCCAGATCATTGACGGAAGCATGGTATTTTTATTTTATTGTTTGTCCATTCCACAAGCTTATTAAATCACTTATATTTTAATGACAGTATGCCGATTCATCATTTGTTTTGTATTAGAATTTGGCAGAACAAGGAACTTTGAGAAAAGTCAAGGAAGGGATTGCTCATGCCCGTATCTTCACACTCTTCTACTTTTAGCTTGCATGAGTTAACATGCAGGGTAGTAAGTGGATCATCAAGACCCACAGTCACATCCACCACACTCTTGCTAAGGAGGTTAGACACATGTACCTCTTTACCTGTGAAGAGGTGTGAACAAGTTTTCTTCAGTTTGTTTGCTTGCTCATAAAGTTTCCTCGAGCTTTTGTTAGACGTGGAACACAGCCTTTGCCTCATAGTTTTCACACCCTGCTTACTGTCTGGGTTAAAGAAGACTACAATTGGAAACCACTGGGTATAATTTAGCAGGTCCACTGCTTTAGGAGTCACATCCAACAGAGCATGTTTATCCTGTTAACAAGAAAGCCCAGTCAGCGTGCTGCTTGTGGGAAACAAGAGGAGGTGCTTGGAACATCCTAGGAAAACCAGGATATTTTTGTCCAAATAAGATGACAACTTGTTGGATTTTTCCCCCCACAGTTGTATCACATTCAGAAGCCACAGCAGGCAGCCGTTTTCTTTCAGCTCCATTTTTCTGAACAGCTTTTGCCTGAATGTCAGTTAACTAACTTTCATGGTAAGTAAAACACACTTATTGCACTTTTTTTCCCTAAATAGGTAGTGAAAGTTAACTAACTTTTCTCTCTACCTGCCCCTACCACAGCTATTCTGGGTGCTATCTGTGAACTTCTATCTATTCTTACTAGCTAAGGCAAATCTCACTTTCTTCATTTGATATATTCCTCCTTAGCCACTTGTAGTACAAAGATGAATAGGATTTTCAAATGTGTGTTTCAGTGAGGCCTGAGCTCTGAACAGACTTCTGTACAACACTAACTCCTCTGGCATTGATTTGATTATGCCCAGGGCAATAAGCTGCAGAGTACATTATTTTTGCCTTAAGATTTTTAGGCTTCTTGATTGCCACCTATTTACTTGATCTCTAAACAGTATTAGAAAAAGAGCCAACGCGATCTCAATAGATGCCACTTAGCTATCATAGTCACTTCCTGTCCATTTCAATAGTAGCAACTCTGAAGAAATCTAAAACTTTACATTTCGGTAAGAGCAAATAGAGCACTGTGTGACAGTAAAGCCTCCATGGCAAATTCAGAAAGCATATAGTAAAACACAGACAACCACCTGTTCAGATTTAGAATGCACTAAGGAAGGAAAATTTAATTTCTAATATGCAGTTCACTCTCCCACTTGGAGGATAGCTAGGAAATCATATAAACTGTTGTTGAAAAATTGCAAAACAGTCCTATCATTAAGCCAAGTCTACTGCAGAAATAGATGCAGTGAAGACTTGAGGACTCCGCAAGTTTTAGGAGCAGACAACTCAAAGAACATGCCTTTGAGGGTAAGCAGTTTTCACAGAGAAATACTCTACCTGCTCAATGATTTGCCTCACAGTGTTCAAGCGCACTACGCCAGTTGACTTCTCTGAACCTGCATCTCTGGGTTCTGTCTCTGCAAAGACAACATTTTAGCTCATGTGGAGTGGCTGAGCAGCTGTGATTATTAAGTTATCCATTCTCTCAGTTACAGACGGGTGACAAGGAAGCTAGGAAGACAACTTACTTGCTGTCTGGTACAGATGAGGCAAATCATTTGACAACTTCTCCATAGCAACATCTGCAATAGGGCCAAATATCACCACGGGTCTCTTAAAACCAGCTGAAAAAATATATGGAGAAAATATATGTCTGATAAGACTGGTTTTATATACAAGTGAAGCGACACAGACAAGATCCTCAATTACTAGGCAAGGTTACAAATAAGCTGAAGATATTAAAAACATAGATTTTTCTTTTTTCCCCAAAAGTTTGTGCAAGAACATAACTCATACAGAAAGCTATTTTATCAGCTCAGAAAGCAAAAGAGACTGTTTTAATTTAACAGCTTCCTTATTCCTTCTAATGAAGACGTATTGAGAGAATTTTACATTCCAAAAACATACAGCAGATCTTCAGTAATCCTTCCATCCAGCAAAATAGCACAAACCTTGACCCAGTGCGTTTTGTGTGAATAAAGACACAAATGCTAAACCAGCTGCAAAGCAGCTTGAATAAGAAAAGCAAAATTGTTATGTTTATGTCAAAACAAGTGCAAGCAAACACAGTCCCTGTAAGTTAATAGGGGAATTATGTTATATTACTCAGTCTTCATCTTGATATCTGGAGCTCCTTTAAAATACTTTTTACTGTATGTTTTGTTCCATAATACTGTCAATTGCAAATACTCAGAAAACTATCATGAGCTGCTCGACATCATTAGTAATACAGCTAGTTTAGAATCACAGACCATATCAAGCTTGATTACATTTGGACAAATTTTTGAAAACATGTGGGTAAGGTAACGTTAAAGCAGTATTTATGAGCAAGCTAGATTGTGATTGATCTCAGGCACATGAATTGTACTTTCACAGTTAGTCAAGGGGAAGATGAGGAAACAAGAAAACCCTGCTTGTTTCTTCCTTTTTTTCATTGTAAGCCTTGAAATTGGCACATGTCATTTGGAGTCAAAGAGTAGCTAATAGCATTCAGAAATCTGCACTCTGAAAAAAATGTCATCCCTTCCTGTTGCTCAAATTCAACACTGAACCCAACTTGTTTGAAATCACTTATTTAGCTGACCAAACATTCAGACTCTGAAGCAGCCAGCAATAAACAAGCAGCTGGCTCACAGCAGTTTCACTTACCCTCACGCAACTGAACTCGCTCGTAAGCTGGGAACTTTGTGCTCACAGATACAATAGCTGTCAGATCTTCACGACTCTTCCTCAGGTTCTTCTTCACTCCAGATCGCTGCCCACGTGTTCTCCAGAAGTCTGCCCTATCACTTGAGCCATCTTTTTGGGCATTTTGAACACTGGCCATCTGCTCAGCTCTGACAAGGAAAGTACAGAATTCATTTGTACAGAACTAGTCAAGGAGGGCAAAGACTTTCAGTGAAGAAGAACAGATTTTCAATTTACAACAGGTAATTTGCCGGATAGATAGCATGAGTGCAGGAATGAATAGAGAAGTCCAGGGTCTTCTGCCTTGGAACAAAAATAGTGTCAGAATGATGCTACAACTTGCCACAGCTACAAAATTGCTGGGTGGGAATGAGTCCTCAGGTCTTAAACTGATAACTCACAGAAGCATAAATAAAAGAATGGTGAGTGTAACTCAGAGCTGAAGGCCTAAAAAATTAGTGTCACTACTCTTTTCTCCATTAGGCCTTGTAAGCTAAGTAACTACAGCATAAAAACAAAGGCTGGTTTGGTCAAATCAATTAACAGAGAGGACAGAATGTATTCACCAGGAAAGGGGCGGGGGAGTCACATAAGAAGGACCTATTAGAAAGCAGCGTAGCAGAAAGGGACCCGGGGGTCCTGGTGGACAGCAGGATGACCATGAGCCAGCACTGTGCCCTTGTGGCCAGAAAGGCCAATGGCATCCTGGGGTGTATTAGAAGGGGGGTGGTTAGTAGATCGAGAGAGGTTCTCCTTCCCCTCTACTCTGCCCTGGTGAGACCACATCTGGAATATTGTGTCCAGTTCTGGGCCCCTCAGTTCCAGAAGGACAGGGAACTGCTGGAGAGGGTCCAGCGCAGGGCAACAAAGATGATTAAGGGAGTGGAGCACCTCCCTTATGAAGAAAGGCTGAGGGAGCTGGGTCTCTTTAGCTTGGAGAACAGGAGACTAAGGGGGGACCTCATTAATGTTTACAGATATAGAAAGGGTGAGTGTCAGGAGGATGGAGCCAGGCTCTTCTCGGTGACAACCAATGGTAGGACAAGGGGTAATGGGATCAAACTGGAGCACAAGAGGTTCCAATTAAATTTGAGAAGAAAATTCTTCTCAGTGAGGGTAACAGAGCACTGGAACACGTTGCCCAGGGGTTGTGGAGTCTCCTTCTCTGGAGACATTCAAAACCCACCTGAATACATTCCTGTGTAGCCTCATCTAAGTGTTCGTACTCCAGCAGGGTGATTGGACTGGATGATATTTCGAGGTCCCTTCCAATCCCTAACAATCTGTGATCCTGTGATATTTCAGGAACTTCTGTACAATGCAGTCATGAGCTTTTTTCCCCTCATCTTAAAATCACAACCACACTCAAGAACTTAAAAGCTGCAGTCTAAAAATACCCAGACTTTTTGCTGATGAATTTTAATACTTTTACTCATTTGCGTACATTTGAACACTTATTATTACCTCACATGAATTTTGTCTAGGACAGCATATTTAAGCAAAAAACATTGCTGTGCTTCACTCTGTATTTCATATAAAAATAAGGACCACAGCTACCGAGAAATATTAGCCTTGGAATAAGTTCTTGAAACATTTTCCATAAGGATATACAAAAGAAATACAAGCACCGAAGTTCTTTTAAAAGATTAATCAGAATATTCTTGCACATGAGCGTCCTAAGGTGTAGGGGTCTGATGATGTTTTTTTTGGGGGGGGGGGGGGGTTGGTTTGATTTGATTTGGTTGGGGATGAGATAGGGGGTAGAGAAGAAGGGAGAAAAAAAGGGGAAAAAAATAAGGCAAAAATAGGACCCTACACCAGCTTTCTAGAAGAAGAATTGAAGTTAGCAGTCAAACCTTGGTTGATTGCTGAGACAGAAGTTCTAGGCCTGTGTTGCAAATACCTGATCTACTATGTAGGTAACACCACCCTCTCTCATCCTTTCCTCACCCTCCCATTGTAAGTGGAAAAAAAAGAAAGAAAAGTATGACATAGGAAGCAAAAATAACTTGGAAAAAAAAATTAGTTCTAACAATGGGTAGGAAAACAGCATGCCACCTTACCTGCTCTTATTTGGAATGAGTCCCTTTTCCAGTTCATTTCCAATCCTCACAGCCAGCCAGTTTCCCAGTTTGCCATCATACAGCGTATCAACTACTCTAAAGATCTCCCCTCTGGTGAATGCTAAGCTTTGTGGTGACTCTTTTTCACACTCAAAGTGGCTTCTGATGAAGAATGAATCTCCTCTACCACAGGCCATGATGTCTCTGTAGACTAAAACAGGAACTCCCCTTCAGTTTATATTTTTTAAACTTCCAAGAAAGATTAAGCTGTCATTCTAGAGAACAGTTTTGAAATTCTTTCCCTCCACTCAAAAATGTGCAAAAAAACAGCCTTCACATTAACTGTTGCTCCTTAACTGTTCATCTTGCTTAACTGTTCATCAGTAAAACTGTCCCTTTGCTGCTGACTGAATCCCTTATGACTGCCAAGACACAGCAGAAAAGTAATGCCAACAGCAGATCTTGGGCCAGCTGCTACAGAGAGAAAAGCAGAAGGAACACGCGGTACATTGTCACTCTTCAGGATTAAGAAGAGAGGCTACTTGTTAATAACAAAAGAGATGGAGAAGTGCTCTGAAAAACACATCACATATGTACATCTGTATGATCCTTGTGGTATGGAACATAGCCAAACTACTGAAAGGGAGAGTAAATAAAATGCTATCAACAATAAGCGCAAGAGACGTTATTTGTGGTTTCACTGACAAAACAGAGCTTAAAAGATCCATGGATATACACACATTTTATTCAAAGCACCTACCATCGTATTTGCTTTGAGCCAAAATTGTCACTGTTTCACCTTTGGGAATTTCTAAGAGATACAAAACAGCATCTTCCCGAACAATGCCTCTGAAGTCTTGAGTGTTTACCTGTGTAGAGAGAAAAAAAATTAAAAAAAAAAAAATAAAAAATCAACACCTGAAAAATCAACAGTAAAAGGAATAACCAAAGATTTTTGTTTGATCTAAAAATCTTAAATATTCTCTCCTCTTATACTTTTTTATTGAAGTCAATATGGATGTCTGTTGCCACCAGGATTATTTTATTCCAGCCATTAACAGTAATCTTTCTGAAGTAACACGGTCCTGGACGTGCACAGCTAGATTTTTGTATTTTGACACACTCCAAAACACCTTGAAAATTAAGGCTATCACAGGAGAAAATAGACAGAAAATGACATTAGCCTCCTATTTGCATTTTTGAAAAATAAAGGAGAATGTAGAGGACAAAATGGCATAGATGATATAATTGGGAAACTGGAAAAATAAATCACCGTTGTCCATGGAAATCAGAAGGATGAAAGAAGAAAAATGAATTGGCTTAAGTTTTTCCTCACTCTAAGACTATGAAGAAGCATTGTACAGAAAATTTATTCTCCCATCTAGTGGCATTTTTATTGATTAATATTTCTCTTACCTAACCCTTCCATAGAAAATTAAACTAAACCTTGATAGACAACTCTCCTTCAAAAACTCATTTCAGTTAAGACCCCCTCCACCACACATATACACTTCCAAAGCAATAACTTGACTTGCTAACATCTTAATTTCTTCCATAATTCCACTAAGAAGCAAACTACAAAACACAAAAGACATTTGCATTTCAGGGACACAGATTCATACCTTAAGAATCTGATCTCCTTCCTGTAGTCCCTCCTGATCAGCTGAGGTGCCTTCTTGAATTCCAGCAATAAATATCCCTACATCATTTCCACCAGCCAGCCGTAGACCCACACTGTCCCCTTTCTTGAATCTCACCATTTTCGTATTAGGACTACAAGATTTACAGGCAGAAAACAGAAGTAAGGCCAGGTGTTAGGCATATAACAGGTTGTCAAGAGAAAATAATTGCAACTCTGTTAACAAAATTGTATTAATAACATTCTTAGTCCCTTTCTTTCACTATATAGACTGTATTTACCCAGGTAATTCTTCAGTGAGGGAACAAAGCAGAGAATTTGCAGTTTTCTGAAACTGAATTAGGAAAAGTGAATAAGTAGCATAGACAGACTTGACAGAGCAGGAAAACAACTCCTTGTTCCTGAAGTCCCCAAATAGTCCTCTACCTATTGGATCCTCTCTCCTATGAGGAGCTGGGTCTTTTGTGAAAACCCTCTGAGTTACAAGTAATCATACTCATTGTTTTTTCCTGTATATGCTTGAGAACTGTCATATACCTTCCATTTACACCTATTTTCTTTGCAGTTTAACATGTTAATTAGACAGAAGTCTTCAAGTTTTCTTGTAATGAGAACTATTTCAAAGTATATTCTACTGATATGTTAACAATCAGTCCTTTCATATTGCACTGGGAGAGGCTACCAGGCTAGGTTCAGCTTTTTTGCTGTCAGAAAAGCTGTATGCCTGAGTGACCTTCAACACAGAGGACAGTACTTATCAGTCAGCCTTTCTCAGTAATACCCTAAGCCTGTATTATAAATTCCCCTTCACCAAAATAATCACTTGATTAATTTGCACATCAACGACAACATATGCAGGGGGCAACCCAGAAAAGACCAGACAATCCATTTGGGAAAATACTCCAAGCTACAGAATATCTTCAGAGAGTTATCTTTAGGCTTCTCCTTACAGTCTCAGTGCTCTTCTCCCTTCGATTTCTGCATTTGAAAACCCTCAAAAGAAAACGCATAAGTTGGTTTCCTATTAATACAGTTTACAACATTTAGTATCTTAATTGTTAAAGAATCAAGCCTACCAAGTTCCATTTAACTAGTTACAAAAATTACAAAAGAAACAAAATAAAACAAAAGCAACAAAACAAACACAAAAATAAACTTTGGAAGGAATATTTTGTTCACTTCCAAGCAGAGACTACAAATGCAATATGGACTGCACAGGCTTGGATTTGAAGGAGAGACATCAATTTCTGTACAGAAATTTCCAGCTTGTATAGACACACATTTGGCCTTATGTTGCAAAAAGCTTGTTTATTAATTACTTAGAGGACATTCTCTTTGTATCTTAATATTGCAGAGAAGGGGAGGATTGTTTTGTGTACATATGAAACAATGGAAGAGGTGTAAAATACATTTCCATAGAATTGCATAGGTTAGAATAGCCCTCTGCTCAAAGCAGGTTGTTCAGGGCCTTGACCATTTACATTTTTGAGTATCTCTGGTGGTGGAGATACCACAGCCTACAAGGGAAACCTGTTCCAGTGGTTAATGATCCTCATTAAAAATTTTCTTCTGTTCCCTTGCTCTTTTTTCTACTACTGTACCTGTCTGAGAAGAGTATGGCTCTGTTTTCTCTACAGCCACTAACCATTAGGTTTTTGCAGAGAGCAGTAAGATGTCCCTTCAGTCCTCTCTTCTCCAGGCTTAAAAAAACCCCAGTTTTCTCCGTCTTTTCTCATTTGTCATATGCTGCAGCCACTGACCCCTTAGACTCGCTCCAGTATGTCAATGCCTTTCTTGTCCTGGTGAGCCTCAAAATGGACACAGTACTCCAAATACTATCTCAAAGTGCCAAGTAGAGCAGAATAAAAATACAAAACTATGCCACTGTGCACACTGCCATGCAAGTCCAGAAGCACAGGGGTGTTCTATATATTCCGGGTAGAAGGCAAGTCTATAGCTTCCAGGCAGATAGTTTTACAACTAAGTTTAACTCACATATGGTCAGTTAGAAGGCATGTCACCTCTTCTTGGCATTAAGCTGTAAAAGGAGTATCTCTCCAAATGGGAAAAAAAAACCTGAAACCCATACAACCAAGAACCAGGTACAGGTCACTGGAAGAACACTGAATGCAGAAGAACATGGCAAGTGCCACCTTACCCATATATTGCTTCATCTTCAGGGCTGGGTTTAAGAATCGTTCTTGCAACTGCTTTTGGTTGAGAAACTGTAAATAAAAAAAGCCAGTAGAAGTTACTGAGCTATTGAAAAAGTCATAAACGGCAGCAATTTTAAGCTATCAGATAGCAATCGAAACCCTTCCATGCCAAAGGTAATATAGATTTAAATGTCAAGCATCTATTTTACTAGAATTTATTTACTTCCTTTTTTTTTTTTTTTTTTAAATTCTTGAAATAGAGCAAAAGGTAAAGGGAGGAACAGACAACTCTTACAGGCAAACCAGATTCAGGAATAGCTTCATTTGGCTGCTTAGGGCAATAGGCTACAGTAAATGCTCTAGGAAAGTACTTGTTTTTTGAGGCAGTAATTCTAATAACCAACTGCCATCAAAGAATCTCAAGTGTTTCTTCTCTTTCTGCACCACAAAGCAAAGACAGACCTCTTCTTTGTGTGTCAGGATGCAGATGACATGAAGTGTATACTAGATATGTCAACATGATTGGGGGAGAAGGCATTCTGCAACCAAGGAAAAAAAAATGAACCAAAAACTTCAAATTCTGACCTGGTGGGTCATCTTGGTACTTCATTTCTTTGTTTGTGTCTACAACTGTAACACCAGGAGTAGCAATGTCACCGATCGATTTGAATGGTGTAGGCATTGCTCCCATCCTGGGCATCCTAGTGGACGGATCATCTTTTGCACTAAAGGAAAAAAAAAAGTGTAGTGAAATCAGATAAGATAATGCCATATATTTTAAGACACATTAGAAAAATGGACTAGAAAAGACTACTTCTTACTTTGGTTTCTCTTCCAGCTTTTCATTGGATGAATGTGAATCTAGATCAGAATGAAGTAATCTGTCATCTTGAGGGGAGAATGATCTGTTTGACTCTATTTCAGAAATGTCTGTAAAGAGAGCAGCAAAATAAGAAATTCAGGATTTGTTTAAATTATATGCACACCTGATCACCACATTTATTTACACAGCTTTCATATACTGACTTTAAGTCTACTCCCATTTCAAAGTAGATTTGACTAGAGTTCAAAAAGTGCTGTATACCTTTTAGTGCTTCCATCCTCCTCTCTCCACCCCCTGAAAATATTTCTGGAAGGTTTCACACTCACATCATACAACTATTTCGAGCATAACACATACTCATTAACTAGTCTTAGCAGCTTTTTACTTGAGGTTTCATGGAGGTTCCCAAAAAGAAGACCACCTTGACATTAACAGTCCTCGCATCATTGCTTTTCAGTGACAAAAGAAACAGAGTAGCCCTCAGACTTGAACCACATCTCAGTTTTCACAGTAAGACCTATAAAAATTTGCATCCAGTATTCTGACATCAGAGCAGTAAATATCTTGCACTAAATAATGTAACACTCTGCTCCCTCAAATATCCTAGGCCCTTCCCAAAGCAAGATTATGTTGAGAGATACAGCTCACATACTGTGAGAGGTCATTTGTACAGAACAGATCCTGGAAATAGAAACCAGTTGTCCAGGGGGACTTAATTTCCTCTTGTCCTGGCATTTTTTACCTGCTGTTGAATGCTGTCACGAATGTTAATGCCCTCAAAAGCGGAGACCAGTCCAATCCAGCTGTTTTTAAAACTGAAGGCTTTTTAATAGAGCAGCTGATTTGCTTGTTCTGAGAAGTAAAATTGATTTTACCAGAACAACATTGCTGTTTCTATCTCTGTTCCTGCCCAAAATATAATTACATTATTACCACAAAATCCTTTCTCCCGAAGGAAGCGGGCTTGATGCTTAATTGCTATTACTTAGGTTTTGTATGTTTTTTTGTTTTGTTTTGGTTTAATTTATTTATTTTGAAATAAAAAAACTTAGTATTACTCTATCACAGCAAAACACTATAAGCTCCATACTGTCCCTGCACAGAGTCCAGAACTTTTTATCCACATTAAATCTCACCATCCATTTCCGAGTCACTGTCATTCAATGAAGGAATGTTGAGTAGTGTCTGCTTTCTGTCCCTAAGGACAACCAGCTGCAGCTTCCCTCGTGACTTCTCAATCAACTTTCGGGCATCAGCTAAAGACATGTTCTCTGTCACTGTACCATTGATCTGGACATAAAAAGGCAACAATAACATGGCAAGTAAGCACAGAAGTCCATATTGCGCTCAAGTCCCGTAGTGAACTTGACTATAACAAGACATACTCCAGAGTAACCACTATAAATGACAAGTGCCTGCTAAACTGCTAGCAGTGTAATCAGAACAGACCTTAAGAATGATATCCCCTTCATGAAGGTTGCCATCTTTGGTTGCTAGGCCAGTACGGGTCATTTCTTTTATGAAGATCTGACTTCCAAGACGGAGACCATATTCTGGAATCAGGAAAATGAACGACCATAGCTTAGAAGACGAGTGAGAATCCTTTTTTAAAAAACTAAACAGTGTACATGCAGCACAGCCCATTATAGCATGAGAAAAGAAAAAGGATGCAGACCTAGTAAGCTCACTTAACCCCAAGATAACTCTCCTACTTCTGTGTTGTCACTACAGCAGAACAAACAGCAGTCCAAAACCAATCACAGATGGATAATTAGTCTGCCCCTTCCACAGCAGAACAATGCCTTCGTTCTACATGTGCTTATTAACATGCTGGACTAGATTCTCTCTCTCTATCTTATTTTGCATGGTGTAGAAACAGTCGAAAAACGGTCAAAAAGCACTAACAGAAGGGCTGGGTTTTTCTGTTTGGTTGGTTGGGTTTTTTACCAGTTACGTCATGCTGACCCTGTCCTATCTGTACCCCAGCAAGTGTCTTGTTTTTTCAGGAAAAAGATCGTTTTTCCCCTTTGATTCAAGTACTTGTGTCAGTATATTTGCTACTTAACAAAGAAAGGCAACACTCTAAAACATCCTAGAACAACAGAAAAGGAAAGAAAGAGCTATCTGCTTTAAAAAAATGACCACATTTAAGTGAATCTGCAGAGCATATATATGAATGGCAGAAATTATGCTATAATTAATAGCTACATATAAAACTTAACAAAGACACCTTAAATTTATCCCTATCTGTATACCTACCTGCATTATCTTTACAAGTGTAAACAGTATATACAGGGGAAGAAGAGGAAAGAGGGAAAGGGATCCTTCCCAGGGTCAGTGAAAACAGAGGTTAGCTCCTACATATGAAGCTTAAATGAGCAAAAATTCTTCCAAATCTCAACAGGACAGATTAGAAAACAAAACAAAACCCCACCACCCACACAAATCCCACAAACAAACCACCACCTCCCTACAAAAAGCAACCACCAACAGTAACACCACCACAAAAACAAACACCACAAAAAACCCCCAAACCAAATTAACAACAAAAACCCAAACCAAACAACACTAAAACCCCCAAACAAACCACAAGAGAATGCACAACCTAATCTCAGACATGCTTTATAGCACAAGAATCTTTATTTCACCGGACATGAAAGATCAGGCTTTTGGCTTTCCCTTACGCACTCCAATACTCAGCAAGGAAAGGCTGTTTCAGCTGTTGCTATTTCAGTATTCTTTAATGACTTCCCAAAGTATTCAGAGCCAAACAATCATCAAAACTAATTTAATTATACTGAAGGGAATAAGTGCACAATTAAAAGCAGAGTCTACTCTTCACCCTTTGTAGCTGACCCTTTTGCAGATGTACCAAGTGTAATCTGAATCATGATCAGATCCATGTTTCCCACCAGAATCAGAAGAACAGGACAGAGAAAATGGAAAACCAAAGGACACAGTATCTTGAAAAGATTCAAATGATGCAGGTGAGCAGATTTTTGTTCAAAGGTGAAGTTCAAGGTACTGGAGGAAAAAGCATGTCAAAGCAGCCAGGAAGAATGAAAGAAGCGATCCGTTAGAAAATTACAATATTTAATCTGTAAAAGCAGAAAATATTCATCTCCTCTCCCTCCCCAAACAAAATAACATACTGTATTAAAAATGAATTCCTTTCCTCCTCTACTATACCTACCTTCATTATGTCTGCCTTTTGTTAAGAGAACACTGATTGGTCCATTCTGATCCTGCGCAGGTCCTAGGTACTCATGTTGGTGGTGTATTTCAGGTGAAGGACTTCGGGAACGAAGCCTGTCCCGACTTCGACTCCTCACTTCCCTCCCATATCTAGGATCAGGTTGAGATCCGTGACGATAACTGGGTGGGCTGTAGTCTCCTCTGTAGTCCCGTTCATAGCCACCATCCCTGTCGATGCTCCTTCCCCTGCTCCGATCTCTTCTATAGTCTCGATCCAAGCTCCTGTCGATGCTCCTGCCTCGACTTCGATCACGGCTGTAGCTGCATTCCCTGTCACGGTCTCTGCTTTGGTTACGTCCTCGGTCGTGTTCATCTCTGTAAGTCTGATCCAGGCTGTTTCCCCAGCTTTGGCTGCGCCCTCCATTACCGCTCTGCCAGCTTCTATCAGTGTAGCCACTTCGAGCACTTTTGCCATCAAATTCTGCGTGGTCATCCATTACATCTAAAGCTCTGCTCTCATACTCAGGGGATGGGCTCCGCCTCAACGCAGCAGCCTGCACCTTCCTTGGTCGTTTCACTACCTGTTCAGTCCAATACGAAACAAACAAAAACCCTCCAATGGTCAGAACACGAAATCCAACAGATTAATATTATTCACATTTCAAAAAGAGGCTGGGGGGGAAAAACCGCAGCAATGTTCTATTTATAGAACAACCAGTAAATTAGATTACTTAGATGTACAGAACAAGTATTTACTAATTGGAAGGATAAAGAAGAGTAGAAGAATTAAAAAAAAAAAAGAAAATAAAAAAGAAAAAAAAATCAGATCAGAGCAGCAAACACATTTTTTTACCTCTGTGAGAGTGTGAGTAATTGACATTCTTTTTTTAGGTGACTTCTAAAAAACATTACAAGTGCCCAGAAGAAAGAGAGAGCAGTAGATGCCTCCCTCAAGTAACGAAAGCCAATCTGGACAGCAAATCCTTGCACATGGTCTGTGTACACAGGACATCGTTTGCCTCATGTAACTTTCATTTTCTTCCAACTATTACTCATAATTCAGTAAATTAAAGATCGAGGACATACATTTTATTCACAGTTTTTCAACAGGATAATGTTGTGACACTTGTTTAACTTTCATTTGTTTCACTTGTAGAAATGATGTCTTTGCTTTGTTTTATTTACTTGGTACATTCTACTGGGCAAAGGCTTGCTTTGCTTTATGCATTTATAGCACACTTCATAGAAGAAAAACAAAACCTTGGCTGGCTACACAGGTACATACTACTGCAGAGTGAATACATTTGTAATTTACTTACAATGGTGGCCACTTTTCCACTTTTCCTAAGCTGTTGGACTGCAAAAGAATGTGGAACATTTTCCATTGGGGTCCCGTTAACTATGACCACCCGGTCATTTTCTCTGGAAGTGAGGGAGGGAAAAAGGAAGAAAAAAGGGATTCAATATGAGTCTCCATGAAAACCCCAGAGCAAAATTTATTTTTCTTTTCAGGGAAGGCTATGGATTTCATCCATTTTAACAGGGAGTTTTGCTTAAAAACTGTGCTTGTTACACAAACCCTACAATACCCGAACACTAGAAGAAGCTTCCAGTATGTTTAAAAGTCAGACTTTTGGGTAGCAGTGCACATTTTTGTACATGTATTATGTCCCGCTTGAGTACCTTGAAATAACGTCAAATAAGATTTTGCGTTTTTTAAAGAATATTTGTGATGACCATTAAAGCTTTTTCTTAAGCTCTTTCAGAACTCCTAGCCTCTCATACCTAGTGCTAGATTTTTTTCACACCAACATAAGAAAATCAAGAGACCTTCAAAGTGCTGCAGCCATAGCAGTGTTCAGACAAAACTTGACAAGTACCACTTCAGTACACTTTTCTGAAACACTGGATTCAGGTCCCATCTACTCTGAAGAAAGATGACTGTCGGCAGGGGGGCAGGGAAACCAACCAAACTATAATACACGTCCTCCCTGCCTTAAAGTACAGGCCAAAATATTACTAACTTGTCTATTCAGACCTCTTGCATGTCAAATAAACCATTAAGACTGAACTCAAGTCACCCTCAGGAGACAGCCCCATAACACATGAGTAATCAAAAACCATATCTTCCAGAAAGGCATTTCAGCATAAACAGTGCAGGAGATTTAAAACAAACAAAGCAACAAACCCCCCAAAAATGAACACAAAATTACCACTCCTCCTATTCTTCTGTTTACTACTCAGTTACTAGCTTTACAGTGAAGCATTAGTTCAAATAATTACTGGCTACAGTGACATTTTTTGCTAGATAGAAGAAATCTTTAGTAGTCGTTATTTTCTCTTCACTGTAATCAAGTCACATCACAATCTTCTTTTTAAATAAGAGGATTACATACTTTAAGCCTCTCTTTGTAAGGCACTTTCTCTACCTTCTGAATGATTTTTGTGCCTCTTTTCTTACCCTTCCAATTCCTTTTACTGAATGAATATGCCAGAACAACACACTACATTCCAGGATCAGTTTCATCCAGGTTTTATGGGAGAGTTAAAATAGCTCTCTTCACAGTCCATACATACAAAGATGGTGTCAAACTTAACGTTGTAACACTATATCAAGAGCCTACTTTACCATAAAACGCATTGCTGGGTTGTATTCCCACACATGCTGAAGGTTAGAACTATATTCCTTGGTTTGTTGGAGGAATGGCTTTGCATTCAGTTTCCTTCAGAATGTGTTTTGTCTGAATGTGCTCAAATTGCTTGGTATTGCCTTATCATCAATTTACCTAGGGTACCCCACATAATTTGTGAATGTGATTTTATTCCCAAATCACAGACGATTATGGGACAGGATGGATGAGAGTGGTGTTGTGCAGGGAACACTGATGTAAAACGAAGGTTTTGTAGATTTATGTTGAGAATAGTTTGTTACCTGCTTCACAAGAATCCTTTCGTTCAGTCCTTCAACAACTGCTCCCATGTCAGCCTTTTCATAAGCTCACCAAAAACTCATGTCTGGCAAAATGGCCAGAATCTACCCTTTTGAATTACTATTACTGCACAACTTTGGTATTCTTCCAAATTGTCTAGTTCTCATCAAGTATTCCAGGTGAAAGGAATAAAAACTGATCAGCAGTGGGCTAGAAATGGTTTTTCTCAGCCTACAGATTTAACATTACTTGTCCATGGTAGACATTGCCTCACCAAGGACAATGTTACCAGAAGTACTACAGAAACACTTAACTTCTAGATTATTTTCTTCAGCCATACCCTTAAAAAAAGCCACATGAAGAAATAAGAAATTGCTTACTGAAGTAATCCATCTGCTGGACCACCCAGAAGAACATCGGAAATTACTATTGATGTTTCACCATTTTCAAAATGAGGATTATCTCTGCCACCAGAAACTGCAATCCCAAATCCGCGTTTTGAATCCTTCACAACAAAAACAAATACAACAAAAACAATTATAACAAAACTCAATTCCATTCATAAAAATTTTGATAGGGAGAAGGAAGAGTAACATGAACGTTCCTGTGATGGCACTGTACCTAGGTATTATTTAAAATAAGACAGTTGTGTGCAGAGTTGCAGAAACACATAGAAACTGCAGATTTATAACGAATGAGTTTACAGATCCATGCAACAAGATGACATGTTCCTGTGTTCTAAAACCTCAGTCTACAGCCTTGTGATGGTGAGTAATTAAGCAAAGGACTCTCTAACTTAGCCTGCATTTTGCTCTACTGGTTATTCATAACAAATCTATTGTTATATAAATTTATTTTTCTAGTGATGCCTGGGAAAGTGGACCAGCTTTTCCAGGCTCTTATCTTCACCATAATTACTGTCTAGTTTGTAACAACTACTACTTAATCAAGCTAAACAAGAACATGGCTGATAACAATAAACAAGCACTGAACTTGTGAATTCACTATGATGGGACTGAACAAGGCCAAGTGCCGGGTCCTGCACTTGAGTCACAACAACCTCAGGCAGCTCTACAGGTGTGGGGAAGAGTGGTTGGAAATCTGCCTGGAGGAAAAGGATCTGGGGGTGTTGATTGACAGCTGGCTGAACATGAGCCAGCAGTGTGCCCAGGTGGCCAAGAAGGTCAACAGCATCCTGGCTTGTATCAGGAATAGTGTGGCCAGCAGGACTAGAGAAGTGACTTGGTTCTGGTGAGGCCCACCATGAATCCCGTATTCAGTTTTGGGCCCCTCACTACAAGACAGACATGGAGGTGCTGGAGAGAGTTCAGAGAAGGGCAATGAAGCTGGTGAGGGGTCTGGAGCACAAATAGGATGAGGAGCGGCTGAGGGAACTGGGGCTGTCCATCTGGGAGAAAAGGAGGCTGAAGGGAGACCTTATTGCTGTCTACAGCTACCTGAAAGGAGGTTGTAGCATGGAAGGTGTTGGTCTCTTCTCCCAAGTAGTAAGTGATAGGACAAGAGGAAATGGTCTCAAGTTGCACCAGGGAAGGTTCAGATTGAATATTAGGAACAATTTCTTCATGGAAGGGATTATCATGCATTGGAACAGGCTGCCCAGGGAAGTGGTGGAGTCACCATCCCTGGTGGTGTTAAAAACGCGTTTAGACAAGGTTCTCAGGGACATGGTTTAGTGCTAGAGTTAGGTTAGGTTATAGTTGGACTCTATGAAAGACTGTATGAGAGTCTCTTCCAGCTGAAACGATTTCACGATTCTATGATCATCTTCTCTCACAACCAACTATTTTAAGTATGTAATTTCTGTGGAACTTGTCATCATAGAAATATCAAATCCATAAAAGACCTAAGACAGCATTCGCAAACTCAGGGAAGTAAAAGGGTGCAAAGGAAGCATGTCTGTAACACTAGAACTGAGTACCTGCACTGCAGACAAGAAGGTGTGCAGAAAACCATACATTTTCTTAAACACACAGGTTAATTTTATCAGCTATTTAACATAGTCCTCCTATCACTATAAAATACAAATTAAGCCACATTTAAACAAAATGTTTTAACATAGTGATAGTGGCAAAGTAATACATCAAATTAAAGTGGTGCTTTTCCCCCAGCTCATATCATATGCCAGCTTGCGTTCCACTAATGTTAATATTAGGTGGTTATTTCTTTGAGAAGGAAAGCAGTTTTTTTTTTGTTTGTTTGTTTGTTTGTTTGTTTTGTTGTGTTGTTGTTTTTTTGTTTGTTTGTTTGTTTGTTTTATACAGCACTTCACTTGCTGCACCTCAGCTTTACAGGAGACAGTCTGATGCTTCATGCCAAAAGAGTATGAAATTCAAAATAATGGTAAAATTAGTTGGTAGTGTCTGATGCAGCAAGTCCAATGGCCCTTTGTCACCTCAGCAGTATAAGCCTGTCTCAGAGGCAAAATAGTAATGCTCATTTATGAGATATTCAGGATCTGAAAATCTGGAAACTACAGGAACTAAGGTCTGCATCTGCAGTCTTTCTGCTGTCTACCTCTGTAACCTGTAAAAACAATCTTTTCTCAAAAATTCAGCACATAAAACAGGCTGTGTAGGAAAGATCACAATTTTAACTTAGGTCATCAACTTGAGTTCATTGCAGAACATGTGAAAAAACATAAGCAGCAAGGTACAGTTTACTAACTGAACTCAGATCATCAGAACAGCTGGGAACACCACCATCACTGCACACATCCTGTGCCACGGTGTGGCAGCCTGGCCATTAGAGAACTCAGAACAGAAGGTCTACTTTCTTTAACTCAACAGGACTCTAAGTAATGAGATGCTTCCTGTTTTCTTGGTAGAATTGTTAAAAGTGAGAACTATAATGAACATATTTTAGAAACTTTGATGACAGTAGTTTTCCTCTAGATTCTACACAGGTAGATATTAAAGCTTAAAAAAAGAAATCAGTGTAATCATGTTCGGTGATTATTTATATAGCTTGCACATTAAACATAACTGCTTGTTAGAGCCACGTGCTTCGTTTGTAAGCTTATTCAATGATGAATTTAGCTACGTGGCTAGCATGCACTATATTATACTGTAATTACAAAGACCAAACAGTAGCTAGTACAGCACTTATATTGTTAATTTAATTTACTCAACATGAAAGAGTCATACTACTGTGTAACTAGCAATTTAGCATTAACATGAAAAACATACCTGATTTGGACAACAAATCCAATCTGTTCTAGACTCTGATACGCTAATAACATCTATTGTAAAACATACTGAGACTAAACCAACGCTTGAATATTTGTAAACTAAAAATATAACAGGCACTCACTCACCTTTTGTAAGGTCACAGTGTACTGTTCCCATATCAGCTCTTCCATGCCTGGGGCCTGTTGCACACAGAAACCAATTAGTAAACACAAAGCATACAACTATCTAAATTAAAATGTGAAATAGCCCATTAAAACACATGTATAAAAATAATACATGTATTCAATATTTTGGTAGACTTGGTATGAAATTATGTATTTCACAGTTAATGATGATTTTTCTCTAAAAAGACAAAGAATATTAATAGGTCCAGGGTGATAGAATTTCTTCACATTTCACCATTTTAACAGCTCATTCTGATTTTCTGGAAAAGTCTCATTCAGCAAAATTATTTAATTCAGATCACACTAACATTATACAGCCACACAAAATACTTAATACCTCTCCTTTCCAGTATGCAATAAGATTAGCAGTTGAAATTGAGGTTTTCAAACCAAACTAGCCTTCAGATCTTTTGCTTCATGTTCATGTGGATTTAACAAAATGTTTTGTTCACTATGAATTACAAAAGTGAGTATTTACTTAGTTTCCTCTCATGAAATTAAATTTTACAGGAACACACCGTGTATCACTATATAGCACTGGCATATCCATTTCTGTGACACTTCTCAGAAATGGTTTTTTTTTCCACATTTCCAGTTAAAACTGATCCTGAACTCATCAGTTTATCTTACATGATATAACCTGAAATCTTTCCAACATCACAGCTTAAAAATATAATACAGAATAATCACCCAGCTGTGATGCATCATATAGTACACAGTCAGCCCTGTAAAACGAGGAGAAAAATGAGCCACAATATTTTATGCACTGCAGAAGAAATATCCAGGCATTGCATGAGTATGTGTATGCACACACTCAAGCCACAGGTTTATTTGTCCATAATGCCAAAAGTGGTCTTCCTTCTTGGAAAGCTAAGAGTTGGCTCAGAAAACTGATGTTCACACAGAAGCTCAGTTTTGACTCAATCATCTTTTTAAAGGCATTTATGGGACTACTGGCAACTAAATTCCAAAACAACAGAGAGAAGTGACACAAGAAGGGTATGCCTATACTTTAAAGCATGCCCTGTATTTCCAGAGTAAAAGTCTTCTAGCAGCACAAAACTGGTTAGCAAGCTAGGGATGCAGTTTCTCGAATGCAAAGAACCCCACAATGTATCCTTCAATTGGGTTCTGAGCACCTCAAAGAGGAACTAGGTTTGCATTTTCCATTGCACATTCAAGTACTGAAAACCAAATTTAAAACATAAGTCATGCTCTGAGTTCCTGAGTGAATACACAAAACATTCAGCATCCTTACCAGGAATTTTACAACACTGAACAGTGTCAAATTTCCACTGTTCTCTCAGAAAATGAATATTGCTCTCCAGTTTCCAGAACCTTTTGGGTCTAATTAAAAAATAAATTAAAATACATGGAGAGGATGGCTTATAATAAAAAAAAAAATACAATTAAGTATTTCTATATTTCTACTTGTCTAGATCAGACAAGAATGAGTGGCATTTAAACTGTTAGTATTGAAACATATATGTCTTGGGTCAATTGATTACTCTGCTGAAGCACATGGTGAAATAATTCTATCTGATATTTGCATTTAACCGGCTGACATGTTTAACCCTTCAACTAGCTGACACTGAACCATCCGTAAGTAAAAAATTTTTCCTTAACTAAGCACCTTTTCTGTGTTGCTGTGGTAAATAGAAGTGACTAGGCTTGCTTGTCTGGCATATATGAAGACATGTAAACAGTTTACCTACTACTGATCCTTGCCTACATCATCACCGTCCTGCTTTTCTATATGGTATTTTTAAGCTCTGCAGAAAACCTGTCTGTGGTAAAGGAGGGCCTCAGTGTCATTCAAATTGAGTTGGTTAACTGAACAAAGTTTTAGAACTGAAAGACAGTGTCAATATCAATGATGTATAAAATCTGAAGGACAAGCAGATGGGTTCAAATTTTTTAGAAGCAGGGGAAATGGAAAACCTTTTTCCATCCTTCTCACTGTATAAAAGCCTCAACAACTTATATGTGCAACAAGAACATCTCTTAATTTCAGTCTGCACTGTATACAATTCTTACCAAGACCACCTCCTAGCCCAAAATACTGAGTCCAGCTCTGCACAGGCAAAATAGCAAGGCAGGCAGGACGAAATCTGCAAGAGCTTACTACCTGTGGGGACAAAGAGCAGCACAGTTGTCGTACTCTTCCAGAAACTCTGCCACAAGGTCTTTCAATACACTACCTGCTAAAAGAAGACCTGAGAATTGACTACTTATTCAGTGCAATACTGCAGAGAAAATACAAAGGAAAGCACAGTAAAGCTACTGAGGGTGGATTTCTGGGTATGAAACAGGTAAACTTACGGGAAATCCTTTCCAGAAAACTAGGTCTCCCATGAGCAGTGGCACAACTAAAACCTTGTGCACAACTGGAGAGATGCACTGTGTAGTAAATAAAAACATTGTAAACTAACAAAAGTTAGGCTTATTTTGCTCTGACAAGAAAGTCTCATGATATCTGGTCACAAAAATAAGCAGTAAGAATGGAAGACAAACTACTGCCTACAGATGCTACAATTAAGGTCTTACAAGATGTTGAGCCTACAGTATAATCTCACCTGTGCCTAGAAAAATTTCCTCATACTATCAGTGACTGTCTCAGGTACCTTCTGTGTAAATTTTGAAGGGTTACTTTTAGCTTGAAAACTGTTACTGAACATTCAACAAAAGCTAATTAAATCACTCACTTTAAAATTCATAAGCATTTGTTAGAGTAATACACTTTCAGAAACTGCTCCTTGTGAAACTTTCTACCATTTGCTGTATGTTATGTTAGTGAAGGAAAGCACACAATGTACTTGCAAAGCTCGTTTTGTGCAACACAATTACCAAGACAACAAACTAGTTCTGCCATACTGATAAAGCTATGCAGGTTCTGTAACACAGTTCAGAGAACTGAATGGTCACCTTGGAAGCCCATAAGGCATGCAACACATCTGTACTCCCTCAAATCTCTAAGTAATAATCTCTTCAACATTATGAAATGTACTGTTGCTTGTCATTGCCCACGATGCTAACCCACACTGACAGATTAATGGAGAAGACTGAGAGGGAGAGACTAGAAATATTATAAATCGTCAGTTGAGGACTTGATCAAAACTAAGATTGAAGTCTCCACCACAACCACAAAATTCCTGTATTCCGCATCTAATAATATGACTCTCCTCTGAATGTGTCAAGAGATGGGTTACAAAAAGCCTTCCATCACCTTGCCAATTGCTTCACACTTCATCTGTAAGGGAACACAAAGGGATAATAAGCAGCCTGTGCATCCCTTATAGGACCACAATTTTCACTGTAAGACTGCACACCAAAACACTGGAGAGAGAAAGGCAGGCAAAATGGTTAAAAACCCCACCTCCAGTTACTAATAGTAACTGGTTTGCAAGTCTACCCAGGTTTCACGCAGATAGCAGGCTACCTGCAGTACATGCAAATTACTGTAATTAGGTAGTCTAAATTCATAAGTGACTAAAGTCAGTCCATTTCTAATTAGAACACTGTAGTCAGGATTTGCTTAAATCTGCCTAATGCTCGTATATAGAAATGACAGGTGCTTTCTACATACCCAAACCAGATTGCTTAACAGAATCTTTGGCAGGAAAGTAGTCAAAGTGCTAAAATTGTCTGTGTGCTACTAACATGCAGCTGTTGCAGCTCTCACTGACAGCCTTCAGAGATTTATGCAATAACTTGCTACTGAGAGATCACAGAATACAACTTCATTCGCGCTGAAAGAAGAACAAAACCGTAAGACCTGTCACAGCAGTTATCTGGCTATAAAACTGAGTTGAAGACGGGAGGAATATACAAGGGGAGGAGGGGAAGAAAAGACTTAGAGCAACATGCAACAAAAAGCAACTCACGTGCCCTTTCAAAATCCCCAACTTTTTGACTGCATGTGACCACATTCTCTGCAGAGCTTGAGCTGTCTTCATTGTTGCAGGATATAATCTGTGAGGGGATGCCGCACATCCCCGTCTTTTCATCTGTTTCCACCACTCAACAGGGTTATGTAATTCTAATACAATAGTGGCCTACATACCCGAACAAATCCTGCCGTCAGTTTCACACAGAAACACATCAAAACCGCAGTAGGGAAATCTACTAGTTTAACCAACTCCCACTTTAAGAAACCCCAGAAAGAAACAGTACCATAATATTACATTTTTGTTTGTTGTTTTTTAAATTAAGGGCCAGGAACAAATCGATATGTAGCAAGTTATTCTTCTTCCAAGCACTTATGGGTTAACTCTACCAGGAACCTACTTGAAACTTCAGAAGAAAAAAGGTTTAAGAAGCACAGTGCAAATTATTTGAAAATTCATATTCCAACTATAATATTTTGCAGTAAAAATTACCACTTGTCTTGAGTAACACTGTGGTTTAGCAGCCTCTATCAAGTTTTAACAATTTAACTGCTGAATCCCTATGCAGAAATAACGGTATACATGCCAGTAATCCTGTCAACTGCATGTGCAAAATCATGTATTAACACTTGCAGAACTGTGGATTTTGCTACAGCAAACAAAAAGGGAAAGAGAAACAAAATTATAAAAGCCGCAAATAACAAGACACTTCCTCTGCTCTCAAACATTTATTATAATATTTGTAAGAATGATAAGTTAATCATACAGCCAAACAGACGAATTCAGTGGGAAATAGGTCAAGCTATCAGTTCCATCCATGCCGAAAAAAGGCTGTGAAATTTAAGCCTTAAGCGAACTTTTCACCTAGACTTTATGTAAGTAAGTTTCACAGGCAGTGACAGATAGGAACACAGGCCAAGTTCAGTACACAATGCTAACCAAAACCTCCATCCCCAGATTGCATTTTTCATTAGGGGAACAATTTATCTCCTTAAGAAATCAGACACCAGTGGAAAATATGGAGGGGTTTGTGCGTCTTTAGTTGGGAGCTTGTTTTTTGGTTTTGTTTTGTTTTGTTTTGTTTGTTTGTTTGTTGGTCTTTTTGTGTGTTATTGTGGTGGTTGTTTTTTTGGTTGTTTTTTTTTTCCATTTAAAATCAAGACTAAATCCAACATCCTGCAGTTTGACTGCAACCCCCATCTCCGCACCAGCCAGAACTCAGATGAACACAGGCTTGCACCTCCAGCGCTGGGCTCCCAAAGGCCAACACCCTTTATCCTGCACCCACGGAGTCTGGGAGAAGCCATTCCCAGAGCACATGTGTGGACAGAAGTAGTTAGAGTGTCATTAGAAGTTCGTTAAAATAGTTTGGAATTTTCATCAACACTTCTAAAGAAGAAACTCATTCCTCTGAACAGACAGACCCATATTCACAGCTTCTGAGACTGTATTTTAAATGTATTTATTTTAACAAAAACAGAAACAAATGTAAGGATAGATTTGAGACCTCTCTAGCCCTGTCTCAGCTCTCCTCCTCCTTGCCCTGATAAGGCTTCAACAACACTCCAGACTCATCAAAAATTAAAAAAACGACTGTGATGACATAGAAAACAAAAATGGCAAAACATCGTCCTTAAGCTGTAGTGGTTTTAACAGCAAGGACTCTTCTTCCTTCATTTTGGATTGTCTTTTCTCTAAAGGAAAATGAGAAAGACTGATCTATCGACTATGCTAAAATTTAAAAGGAACCTGAAATTTTTTTTAAAACCTAAAAAAATAAATAAATCAGGAAATCTAGGAATGTTACTACAAGTTTTCTCGCATAGTCAGAACAGGAGCTGTGAACAGACTGATGAGTTAACAGGAAGATAAAGGCTTTGGCATTTGGATATTTCATTTTGGAGGAAAACAATTTTTCCACGATAGGAATTCCTATTTTCATTTTTATTTTATTTTTTTTTTTAGTGACATGGAAATAAAAGTTTTTTGAACTACAAACAAGCACTATTCCAGATGCTGTCTTTTGACCTTACCTGCTTGTCTCTTTACAAAGAGTAAACTAAAGCCTAGCTTCACCCCCAGCATAAGATGACAGACACAATTACAAGCCCCTCACATTTCACACCTAATTGACACCTATTATCCACGGACATTTCAAACTGAAACTTCTTGAAAGCAAGCTCAGCTCCAATGAAAGACACACATCTTAGTTCTTTGTGTGAATCTATCCATACAACAAGACGTTTATGAATCATGTGAGGAAACATAAATAGAAAACTAAGCACGATGATGTGTTCTGTAAACTGGGACTGCAAAAAAGAAAAGCAGAACACACAGAAAACTCAACAGAGCAACCTGAGAATGTCACAAGAAAGCCTTACAGCAGGAGGCAGCATCTCTCCACGTACCCAGGTGAAGAAAGCTTTCTTACCTTGGCATGATCTCCCCAGCAGAAAAGCTAACTGCAGGTCTTACACCGACCACTGTCTGTTTTAGTCTCTTTCTGTCCAGCCAGCAAAGAAAAAGCGTGCTTCCTTACACATGATCTAGACAAGGCTATGTAAGAAATTGTCTTGTAATGAAATAGTCTTGTTGGCTCTATTATGGAAGTGAGCCAAGAACGAGGCCCTTCTTCACTCCATCCCCTTCATTTGCTACCATGGATTTTAGCATAAAAACCTTGAAAGCTGAGTCCAGGTCTTCCCTAAAGACAGATTCCATACTGAAGATAATAAAGAACTTTCAAGTCGAACTGAAAGTCATCCATCTGTACAGGATGGGGACATAGACCTTCTAGCCACTGACAGCAGTACCCAAGTACTCCAGAGCTGCATCAAGACACTGGCAGCACACCTGGTCTCAAAGACCAGATACATTAACCAGGGGATTCAGAAACTGCCTTCACATGTCACCTGCCTACATAAAGGCAATTACGATAGACAAAACTGGATGGCCCTAGATTTATTGACATTCAAAGATGTTGATTCACTTCACTTTCCGGGGGGGATCCCTGAAAGATCCCCTCAATAGACACTGGAGGCTGAGTGAAATAAAAAGCGATCTGTATGTGCATCAGTGTGTGGTGTGAAGGTCCACACCTCCTCTTTTTCAGCTGTAGGTCATAGTCTACCTAGGCTATTAAAATTGACTATGAAAAGACAATCACATACATAACATGAGCTACATATCCAGAGCCTGTCAAGTGTTATTAATTAGCATAATGAAAAACAACTAAAGAGGAATGGGACCTTTACCAGGCCTTTCCCATGCAGTAAGGAAGGATGCTCAAGCCACTTTGGAGTAAGAAGGTTCTGAATGAAGTGTTTTCATGAAGTATCTGCATATGGTATGGTGGACCTTTGATTAAGATCTAGAAGGATGAGAAAAACTATTTACCCATGGGTGTTTTACAATACAGCCAACCTTCACAAAAACGGAGGTACCTCATTTTCTACCAATAAATGCTCTAATACAAAGAAGCAATTCCTACTTTTTGTGTACGCTCCTGCACCAATACAGCAACCCCCAGAAGAGCAACAGATAATCCTGAAGAAACAGGTTCCCAGAACGATAAATGGCTCAGCTCAAAGGAAGAGAAGTGATAAAACATGGTTTGCAAAAGATATCCACCAGAAGTAATGTGCAATTACTCTTAAACAAAGCAGAAACTCCTTTATTTGTAAGTTGAACGTCATAATACAGAAACACAAACATAACTTTCTAATGCAAAAAAAGTAATGATGTCAAAGACATTTCTTAATCATGCTTCACTTAGAAAGTACACTATTCACTTCCTATAATTTGTAAATTCTACCTACAGCAGCACTGGCAAATGCTACAACATGTATTCCAGGCATTCAAAGACCAACGTTTACTTAAGGAGCACGAAAACTTTTTAAACCATCAAATGAGAACTGTTCACTAGAAAATAATGAAGGGTTTTTTTGTTTTACTTCTTTTAAGCAACAGTTTTGAATCCAGCAAGACAACACCCACAGTGATTACTTGACACTGTGCTCAACACTATTTCACTATAAATTTTGCTTCCAGTTAGAAAACTACTCCTTCTTAAAAATTACCCAGTGCCAAGGCTGTAAGCTAAAGAGCCAGGAGCATAAGTCAGGCTTCTTGACTTCAAGTCAAGTAGCCTATCCACTGAAATGTGTTGTGCAGGAAAGCAAACACACAGATTTCCTCCAATTCTGGCAAACAGAAGTGCTGTGGTTTAGCCTCAGCCAGCAACTAGGACCACACAGCCACCCTCTCATCACCCACTCTCCCTCTTCCCCCACCTCAATTGGGATGTGGGAGAGAATTGGAAAAAAAATATATCAAAAAACAATGCAGCTCCTGAGTTTAGACAAGGACAGCAGAGGAAGAGAGTAATAATAACAAAAATAACAATAATACAAAACAAGTGATGCACAACACAATTGCTTGCCACCCTGAACACTGACAGCCTTTCGGTTCCCGATCAGTGGCTATTTGCCTCCCAGCCAACTCCAGTTTACATATTGTACATTATGTCATATGGTAAGGAATACTCCTTTGGCCAGCTTGGGTCAGCTGTCCTGGCTTTGCTCCCTCCCAGCTTCTTGAGCATCTGGCAGAGCACAGGAAGCCAAAAAGCCCTTGACTAGGAAGGTCAAAGAAAGCATATCCACCCTAGTGAACAAGACTGACAAACTGGTAACAATGGATGAGGAAAAGGCTGAAGTACTCAAAATTTCTTTGCCTCAGTCTTCCCACACCTCTGGAGTGGATGAACTTCAAGATGGCAACTGGGGGAGCAAAATCCCTCCTACTGTAATTGAAGATCAGGTTCATGACCACTTGAGGAACCTATGGGACTTGACAAGATGCCTCCCAGAGTCCTGAGGGAATTGTCTGATGCAGTTGTCAAGCTACACTCCATGACACGAGAGGTCATGGCAGTCAGGTGGAGTCCCTGGTGACTGGAAATAAAGGAATAACATGCTCATTTAAAAAAGGGTAGAAAGGAAGACCCTGGGAACTACTGACCTGTCAGCCTCACCTCTGTGCCTCAGAAAGTCATGGAACAGATCCTCCTAGAAGCTATGATAAGGCACATGGAGAACAAGGAGGTGATTCCAGACAGCAAGGGCAAGTCCTGCCTGACCAGCTTAGTGGCCTTCTGTGATGGAGTAAAACTGCATCAGTGGACAAAGGAAGAGCTATAGATGTCATCTGCCTGGAATTCTGTAAAGCCTTTGATGCACTACCCCACAATATCCTTCTCTCTAAATCAGAGCTACGGATTTGATGGGTGGACTGTTTAGTGGGTAAGGAACTGGCTGGATAGCGGTCAATGGTGCAATGTCTGGATGGACACCAACGCAACTGGTGTCCCTCAGCGGTCCATACTGGGACCAGTACTATTTAATACCTTCACCAATGACACAAATGGTGGGATCGAGTGCACGCTCAGCAACCTTGTGGATGACACTAAGAAGAGTGGTGCAGTTCACATGCCTGATGGACAGGATGCCATCCAGAGGGACCTGGACAAGCTCGAGAAGTGGGCCCAGGTGAACCTCACGAGGTTCAACACAGCCAAGTGCAAGGTCGGGGTCGGGGCAACCACCAGTACCAATATAGGCTGAGGGATGAAGGGATTGAGAGCAGATCTGCAAAGAGGGACTTGAGGGTACTGGTAGATCAAAGATTGGACATGAGCCAGCAATGTACACTTGCAGCCCAGAAGGCCAGTTGTATCTTGGGCTGCATCAAAAGCAGCGTGGCCAGCAGGTCAAGGGAGGTGATTCTGACCTTCTGCTCTGCTCTGGTGAGACCTCACCTAGAGTCCTGTGTCCAGCTCTGGAGCCCTCAGTACAGCAAAGACGTGGACCTGTTGGAGAGGGTCCAGGGAAGGACCACAAAAATAACCAAATAGATGGCAAATCATGTTTGACACCTCCTATGACAAAGCAACGCCCTTGGTTGATGTGCAGTGATCAGTGGATATTGTTAACCTGGATTTATCTAAGGCTTTCTATATGGTTTCTACTGACTCCTCCTAGGGACACTGACATGCTACCCTATAGACAAGTGGTCTCTGCAGAGGGTGGATTGACAGAGGGCGGTGGTAAATGGCTCCTTTTCAAACTGGTAACCTGTCATGAGTGGGGTCTCCTAGGGACCAATATTGGGCCCAATGCTGTGTAATATCTTCATAAGTGATCTGGATGATGTGATCAAGTGTACCCTGATGAAGTTTGTTGATGACACCAAACTGAGTGGGCAAGTGGACACTTCAGAAGGGAGAGCCACCCTGCAGGATGACCTGGATAGGCTGGAAGAGGGGGCTAACAAGAACCTTATAAAGTTCAACAAAGACAAGTTGTCTTGCACCTGGGAAAACATAATTCAGGAGTGCATCACAGGCTGGGATCTCTGTAGAAAGGAATCTGTGGGTTCTGATGGACAACAAGCCCAATGTAAGTGAACTGTGTGCTGCTACAACAAATAAGGCCAACAGGAAGCTGGGCTGCGTTAGCAAGGGCATCAGCAGCAGAGACAAAGAATTATTTCACCCTACTCAGCACATGTCAGGCTATACCTGGAATATTGTGTTCAGTTTTGGTCCAATACACAAAAAAAAGATGTGGACACACTGAAGAGAGTCCAGAGAAGGGACACAACGACGACCAAAAGTCTGGGAAGCCTGCCATAGGATGGAAGGCTCAGAGAACGGGGTTGTTCAGCCTTGAGAAAGGAAGGCTTAGGGGAGACCTTATCACCATGTTCCAGGATGTAAAGGATAGCTAGAAAGAAGAGGGAGACTCCCTTTTCAGCAGGAGTCACATGGAAAAGACAAAAGGTAATGGGTACAAGTTACTCCTGCGTAGATTCCAATTGGACGCAAGATGGAAATTTTTCACTATGAGAACAATCAGCTATTGGAATAATCTCCTAAGGGAAGTTGTGGACTCCTCAACATCAGACACTTGTAAGATTCACTTGGATGGGGTGCTGGGCCATCTTGTCTAGACTGGGCTTGTGCCAGATGATCCTTCTGGTCCCTTCCCACCAGGTATTCTATTCTATTATTCTATTCTATTCTATTATTCTTCTCAGGCTCATTAAGGCTACCTTACATCTAGAAATAAGAACCTTTGGAAGGCTGACAGAAGACCAACACCATTCCCATTTTTAGCAATTCAGGTTTCCCTTCCCAAACACGCATCTACCTCATAGGCTTGGCATGGTTTTATAAGATATTAACTAAACAACAACTTCCTTTTGACCATAACAATTTCTACCCCGCTCCTGCTCATTTACATGCAGCCCCTTGACTCACTCCAGGTTTGGTTCTTCAAAGTAAGCCCAAACAGCTCCTGAAGCATAAAAAAACTGCTTATCGTTTCTCAGTCAATTACTCTATTGCCTTCATCCACCACTAAACCATGTACTTAATTAAGTGCCACATCTACACATCTTTTAAATACCTCCAGGGACAGTCACTCAACCACTTCCCTGGGCCATTTCTTCAAATGCTTGATAACCCCTTCCGTGAAGAATTTTATCCTAATATGCAATCTGAACCTTCCCTGGCACAACTTGAGGCCATTTCCCCACGTCCTATCACTTGCTACTTGGGAGAAGAGACCAACACACTCCATGCTACAACCTCCTCTCAGGTAGTTGTAGGCAGTGATAAGGTCTCCCCTCAGCCTCCTTTTCTCCAGGCTAAACAGCCCCAGTTCCCTCAGCCGCTCCTCATCAGACTTGTGCTCCAGACCCCTCACCAGCCTCACTGCCCTTCTCTGAACTCTCTCCAGCACCTCAATGTCTTTCTCCTAGTGAGGGACCCAAAACTGAACACGGGATTCAAGGTGGGGCCTCACTAGCACCAAGTCACTTTTCCAGTCCTGCTGACCATGCTATTCCTGATACAAGCCAGGATACTGTTGGCCTTTTTGGCCACCTGGGTACACTGCTGGCTCATGTTCAGCCAGCTGTCAATCAACACCCCCAGATCCTTTTCCTCCAGGCAGATTTCCAACCACTCTTCCCCACACCTGTAGAGCTGCCTGAGGTTGTTGTGACTCAAGTGCAGGACCCGGCACTTGGCCTTGTTGAACCTCACACAATTGGCCTCAGTCCAATGACCCAGCTGGTCCAGATCCCTCTGTACGGCCTACCTACCTTCCAGCAAAGCAACAGTCCCACCCAACTTGGTGTCATCTGCAAACTTGCTGAGGGTGCACTCAATCCCTTCATCCAGATCATTCATAAGGAGATTAAACAGAACTGGCCCCAATTCTGAGCCCTGGGGAAGAGCACTTGTGAATGGCGTCCAACAGGATCTGACTCCATTCACCACAACTCTTTGAGTCCAGCCATTCAGCCAGGAGCAGAGAAATACAAGCAACACAGAAAAAGCTTTTAATGGAAAATATAGGAAAATCAAAGTTCCTGAGTGGCTTTAAGGGTACCTAAGAGTATGAGAAAATATATTCTCTCCCGCTTGTTAATCCATCTTTGATAAAACAAGAGATTACTAACCTCATGCGTACACTTTACCCTAGCATATCCTGACAGACATTAACAGGTCACGTATCTTGTCTGTTTGCCCATATACTAGAAAAATCATTTATGGAAGCTTTGCAAGTAATACTGTAACTATGATATAATCTCATATATATTTTTAGATATAATAATAATAAACGTATTTTATATACATATATATATATACACACACTAAATACATCTGCCCTTGTAGTAGAGATGAACAGAAAGCAAGCCTTCTTCTTTTTCCCTCTCTCACTGCATATTAAAAAGCCATACAAGCACCAGGAGCTGCATTCCCATCTCCCACTGAACTTGCAGGGCACTTAGAAGTCTAGAGCAGATCAGCAAAACAAGTAGGAAATCTCATATTCCAGAAGAAACCCACCGAGTTTTTGACAAATGATTTTTTGCACACTGCAGACAATCCACAGAAGACAGCAAAACTTGAGAGCTGAAAACTCGCAACTAACCCAGAGAGACACTAGGTGGTGCAGTGATTCTGCAACTCAGGCACTTCCCCTGCCCCATAAAACAAGACGTTAAATACAGAATTTCTTTAGAGTTTGAGAATTTAGAATTACAACTTCATGCTATTGCTTTTGCATACTGCATATTCTTACTTCTCTGAAGAACTGGTTCAATATAGCAGAATATCTTCACTTATTTCCCAAACAGGTTGGCATTTGAGTGATTTTTCATAAATATAAGTTGTAGCAGTTAAAAACTTCTGAGAAAGGCCTAACATCTTGTTAGGCCAAATCCTGTTTCAAAGTTTCCCTTTCAGACAAAAAATGACAGGAAATATTATGTTAAAAGAAGGTGTTTGGTGTTCTTTGTTTTGTTTCTTTGATCTCAAGCACAGATCCTATCAGTCAAACAGACAATTTTTTTTTAATTTCAGCTTTATTAAGTTTAAGTGCCTTTCCACCACAATTATTTCAAGAATTAATTGCACTGTTTATACAAAGGAAACAAACATATTCCCCAAGCAGTTTCATGTTCTGAAAAGAGAGGAACATCTGGTACTTCAAAGATAAACCATGCGTATTACTCATCAGTCGCACCAAGACAGCATGGAAATTGGTAGCTGAAAAATTCTGAACTGTATTTTGAACTAATACTACATGACAGTTGCACCTACAGTCAGAAATATTACATTTTAGCACTAACAATAAAAATTAGAATTATAGTTACATTTTTGGAGTGAAGCTTTTTCTTCCAAGCTACTTTTAACCTGAACTTAAGAAGTTTATACATGCAAGAAGTACCATGAGGTCCTTTAAGGTCCTGATTCTGCTGACGTCAAGGCGTAATTTCTCATTGCACCAGAAAAGTCAAGCAACACACACTGGAATTTCCTCAAATTCATTCACTTGTATTTCATAGTACTTGTGATCTCTGCCAATAAGAATAACATTTAATCATTCCAATTCAATACCCACTAATTACTCTAGGACAGCGTGGTGCCTTTTAAAAACTATGATGCTTCTTGAGCAACTATATGTCTAACAACTGCCTGTTCCCTCTTTTACTATTGGAAGGGGGTAAAGGCTAAAGCAGCCATGTGAACTGCTTTGATGGCATGCTACCAGGAGCAGGTCCTCATTTCCCGCTGGGGGTGGGGGTGAGATGGGCTAAAAGCAGTATTTACCCACCAGAGTATAACCAATTCAATTCACAACCTTTGCATGGCATACAAATTTAAAACATGCAGGCAAAACTTCTAAAAATTTCTGGGTTGGGGTGGAAGACACAAGTTTACACTTGTTACAGCTGAATGCTACTGAGCTTAGATGCATACATATGCATCATCAAAACCCAGTACAATACCCCATTACAAGCTAAACAAAAGCCTATTCAAGACAGGGAGGGGACCAAAAAAAAAAGAAATAAAATAAACTGAGTATTGTATCCAAAACACAGCTGCAAGATACACAGGTCTTACCTACTGAAAACCTAGAACTCATAAAAATATAGCTTGGATCTATTTCAGGAGCAAGTTCCCTCCACTATCTTTTGCCCAACAACAGTTCTGTCATTAACCTGGTGAAATTATGCTGCAATTGTTCCACTGCTTCCCCCCACAGGAAGCAACCAATTGTTCAAGATTTCTGAGGGAACAGCTTCAATTGAAATACAAAATTGCCATTTTGGAAAGAAAACAGATCCCATGTCCAAAACAAAACAAAACAAAACAAAACAAAAAAACAGGGTGAGGGGAGGCAGCAAAAATGTTTTAAATTATTTGGGTTTTGTTTTTTAGAATTTAATTTCTGCCTCTTCAGAAAAAATACTGTGGGAACTAACATTTTTTCATCACAGTTTTCTTCCTTTTTACATGTTGGTTCACAGAGGAAAGCCAGAAACTGTTTTTCCCAAGTGTTCTGGGACATGGAGCACTAGCCTTGGCAACACTAAGTTAGTTTCCCACAGGTGTTGAAGGGGTTCTACAGAAAAGAACAAACCTCACCTCTTGGGCAGATGGCATGTGCCCAGTCTTGCAATAAAGTGGATTTCCTCTCCATCCCTTTTAAAAAAAAGACATAGCAAGGCTTCAGGAGACAAAAACCTGGAAGCCATGTAGTTTCAGCTGAAGATCAAAATTAATCTAGGCAAAAGGCTAACAGATCAATTATATTTGTTTATGTGGCATATGTATTTACACAATGGAAAGTGAGAGGAGTTTATTTACTGTTTTTTCTGAATGGTTTTCCTAGACTTTCACTTTGTCAGACAGACTAAGGTGTCTTTGTCTCTTTGTATACACTAAGAGAAGGTAACATTACTGAAAGGACACTAAACTTTCAGTTCACCTTATCAACAACTGCTTTAAAGACTGTCTCTGACTTAACTACCCCCATTTACTTTAATTGTAAAACCTAACGCATTTCTTTCCAGGCACACCGTTTTGGTACCTTCTGCTCCTAAAGACACCCATGCAAGCAAGGCCTGAGAATAGAAGTGATCCAGCAGTTCATGCATAAGCTAAGTTCAAGAGGACCACTTTTTGCTCAGCATCATAAAAAAGGGGTTTGTTCCGACGTATTCACAGTATCAGGATTTGACGGAGAGGTAAATTCACTAGCATAATCAATTTCATTATGCTAGATAAACTAACTTAAAAAATGAAGTCAACTGTGAAAAATAAAAATGGAGCCACCATTCATTGTCTCATTTCAGATTCAATTACTTCCTGCAGCCAAAGCACAGTTTTTACTCTTGTAGCATCTTAAAATAAAAAATTGAAAGAAAAAAAAAGGCACCATATGCATTACATAGTCCAAGGCACTCATTACAATTTTGTTCAACTTCAGTGATACATCTTCTACTGCTACTGTTTTTAAATGCTTTTGCTTCCTGCACCCACATTCAAAGAGCCAACAAGCAGAAGTGACTCGTTCTACCATCAAGCAACTACTGGTGGGAAATCACATTTCTGCCATTTCATGGGCCTTAGAGACTCTGGGATTGCATAACCTTTCTTACGCATCAACTACAGATCCCAAATTTGAGGAAAACAAGCTTGGTACCTGCCTACTACTTCACGTAACTGTTTTTTAAAAAGCCATTTCATTGCTGTAATACAATCCAAAAAAGTCAGCATTTATATTTAATCATCTAGTTACAACACAAGACAATGCAAAACTGGGTACAATTGTTAGTTTCTGAGCTTAGTCCCAAACCAAATTAGATATTTTTTCCCTGTTAAGGTTTCTAGTATCCTTTGTTCTAATTCTATTAATAGAAGAATTATATGCTGTATTCTTGGTAACATTTTGCTTTTGTTCCAGCATTCCTGTGGCAGTAAGATTCCATATTGTCACATCAGCTTTCTTGTTTTGGCTGATGGAAATGAACCTCAATATGGTTCTGTATAATGCTTAAAGTCTAATGGTATATTTGACCCCATCTAAGACTAAAACCCATTAAATTCACACAAGATGAAGTATTTAATACAATTATCAATGCCATATCACAAGCCTCACAAAACAAATGTCAAGGAAGTCACTCACGCACGAGGTAGATACAGAAAACCTTCAAACGCATTTAAATGTCTATAAAAGTAAAAACATAATTCAAATTTCTGTTAAATAATTTTAAATTGACAATTCAAAAGATATCAATCTCTACAAAATCAAGCAGTTTTGAAGTCATATGTTCAGCATCATTCAGATATGCACCACAACAGCTTGATTCACCTGCCAACTCTTACAGAGATATTGCACTAGTCGGTACACTGAAACTACAGACTGCTCTGTTGTCCTTGTTTGAAAGGAGATTCCTCCTTTTTCTAGTCACAGTAGTCATAACTCTCTTCCTTCTGTTCCTTCTGCCACCATGCTCCTGCCCTATAAGGCTCAGGCAACTCACCTGCCCCTCAAGAGGTCTGAACAGCCTACTCCGTCATGCCAGAAGGCATTGCCGAAGTTCACCTCTAAATTTTAACATATCTCACACATGCCCAAAATGAGAGCAAAATCTGTTGCAAAAGGGAGTTCAGTAATACTTCCGTCATCCATACAGCAGGATGTATGGATGCAAATGCAAATGTGGGGATTGTGTTTGAAGGGATTGGGTCCCTAAGTCTTATACTGATACTCTTCCCAATACATCTGGAAGAAGAGGAAACGAACAAAGAAAAAACCCCTATAATCCAATATAAAGTTGTGTTACACTGAAACTTACCACATACCTGATGACACTGAGAAAAATACTTAGAGGTAAGAAAACAGGAGGGCAGATGAGAGTGGCAAAATTCAAGTGTTTTCCATTCCTTCTCCTCAGTTCTTTTGCAAGGTTTGACATGAAGCTGAAGTATATCATGCAGTTATGTACTAGTGCATGATTTTGCTAACATACAAACATCTTGTTATAAGGAACATTTCAAACACCTCTCAACTTATTTCAAAACCACCCATTTTCTTTAGTATCAAGACAGTAACTTTCACTTGTCTTATTCATTCCCTAAGTGTCAACCTGAGTTCACCTGCAGCTGGGTCTTGCTTCTCTTGGAAGGATGCCAGCAGAACCATTTGAAACTAGAACCCTTCCTACCAAGTCAACAGTTCACATGCATGTAACATCAATGTAAGGAACTTCAGGTTTTGTTCCAACCATTACATGAAACCAAACTGACACTTCCCTGTGAAACAGTGCAATTTCCACTGAATTGCAAACTGAAATTACTCAAAGGATAAGCTGACTAGAACAAGATCAGAGAGTGACAGAAGAAATTTTATTCCTCCTTTCGCAACCATGAGCCACTTCCACAAATCACGAGGCTTTGTAAAGGATTGAGAGAGAAAAACAAGAGGATGTTCTTGCATATGTGGCTAGAAGGAAATTAAACATCTCAGAATCATTAAGGTTTAGAAATGCTTCCATTAAGTTACCACCCAGAGCACAGCTCACTTTGGTAGCCACTGAAAACTCACTCTCAACCGAGATTCAGAACAGAAAGTTTTCTTCTTGTGGTTTGAACCACATAAAAGAGCATTATACACTTCAAAGACCTTCTGACACACAAAGCAGAAGCAAACCATAATGAAGTATTCTGCTTTTTTCCCATCCAAAAGAAGTGCCTGTAGACAAACGGACTTTACAAAAGGTAAGAAAAATGTAATCCCATTTCAAATAATTATGATCCAAGAGTTTTAGTCCATCCTTACTGCTGCAGAAGACATTAGGAAAGCTAGTAAAGAAAGCTCGGAAAATAACAGAAAATTCAGTCAAATTATTACAACATACAGAGAAGTTAATGGATGAAATTTAATGAATGGAATTCTAAAATTTAACACCATGGCAACGTTAAAATTAAAGTGGCATTATAATACTCTGTCAAACAAAAAGCCTCACAGAAAATGACAAAACATACTCAAGGCATTCCCATATGTCAGATTAGATTACAAGTATTTCACATGAACCAACAGGACAGCAAAGACTGATGTACCAACAGTACAGGCTTTCCACATTTTACCAGTAGTTTACCAATGGTGTCTGAGACACATGACTGAAGATTTCTCCACCTTCTTCCCCCATCTTAACCCACCCTTAAACCTTTTAAGTGCAACTGGCACTGTGCACAAATAGCTAGGGAAGCATAACTGCCAAAGGGGAATCGATTGCATAGCAGCTATTGGAAATGCCAAAAGGCATCCATCTGCAATCAACACTATGTGTTCAGAAGTCTGATCCCAGTGCTTTTGCGGCCTCATCTACTGTAACACATCCTACCGAGATAAAACACATATAATATTTCACAACTCTGTCAGCAACTGAAAAGGAGTTACTGCCCAAGTACTGGCTCAGGAACAACAACCCTACTTTCATGCTAAACTGCAAGACTTTCAAGAAACTTCAGGTGCTGGAAGATTAAAAAAATACAGCCAAAATGTAGGCGTTATGTAGCCCACAGACAAAACAATGCAAGTAGAATTATACACACAGAAGTTCTGATAGAATCATCTAAGGAGCATACACACCAGTCAGCTATGCTACTGTCACTTCAGTTGCTCTAAAGAGGTATCAGCTTGACTTTGAACAGAATAACCAAAACCATTGACCACTTCTAGTTTTCCTAAGTAATTTTTATTCCACAAATAAAGTAGCAACAAAAAGTTAACTGTTTATCATCCTGTTCTGCAATTCTTCAAAAAGCCTCTGAAACACTAGACAGAAGAATACTCAGCCCTGGCCACTAGAAGAAACCCACATTATCCAGATTTTTGCAGTACTGGAACACAGAAAGAAGAGCAATCAGTGCCAAGCGCTGACCCTGGCAGCATGCTGCTCCGTTCAGTCAGTGGCCAACAATTTGCCTCTCACAGCTTTGTTTGTGGAGCCTGGAATGATAGTCTAGCTAGACATCCTGCATTCTCTCTGAAAAGCTCATACTAAGAATAATAATGGGTAAGCATCCAAAATGCTTTCTCATCACAGTCTGATAGGTGTATCAATTCTTGCAGCTGTGTAAGGAAGTTGTCAGATCACACCCAAGACTTTTTTTTTTTTCCACAAGAATTATTTATCTGAAATCTGGTTTTGAAACACACAATAATATTAATGAGATCTAGAAACTCCAGCAGCAGAACATGTAAAAAGATACTGCTCTCTGATTATTTAATAGGGCACAATACAAGGCACAAACACCTACAAAGCTGCTGACAATCATCTGCGTGTTTACTTAACTGCTGCCAGTGTAGGCCTGGAAGGACCATTTTCTTCTTTATTGGATTTTTAAGTTACGGGGTAGAGATGTGTAGAGGGTTCATGAACACATCTCTCCTGTTGCTTAGTAAATTGGATGATTTATTCTCACATAGCATCATGAGTAATTGCATGTATGTATTAGTTTTCACTGCACATTCCAGCTGAGTTGCATTCAGGGACACAATTCTGCCTTAAGGCTGGTATTTGCAGTCTGTCGTATCAGCATGGATCACAAAAAAATTATTGGCCAGTTCTTCATTTTTATGGTAAGAAATACATTCCAAATACAGATTTAAAATACAAAGTGATTTTAAGTTTATGTGCAATTTTAACGCAACCGTGAATGTCACCATAATATTTTACTCATAAGCTATATACAGGTCACTCAGAAGATAAATTCCCTGCAGCAACCAATGATATCAGCTTCCTAAGAAAATAATGCAACTTATCACTTTCTGTTACCCAAAGGACTCAAAAAATGTTTCCAATGTCAGCTGAATCTTCATTTGTGTTATATTTCTAATAATCACAAGCTGTGAAAAATTGAATTCCCAAAACTGTAGCCATAAATTTTGCATTATTTACATAGCTTCATTAGGAAAACAAAGATTAAACTAGAGGTCATAGCTGTAGTAGCTCTCAGATTATTTTTCTGTCTTTTTCTACAAAATAAAGAAGAAACTGTTGTCTTTATAAAAGAAACAGAATTGTGGTCTTTAGTAACTGTAATATATGGAACATAACCATTGCAGGAGCCACACCAACAATTTATCCCTCCTTAAGTTCAGTTCACATAAGAAACACGAGCTTTCTCAAACAATAGGCAGGAGAAAAGATCAGCCAAAACTCTGTTTCTGCTGACAGAGAAGCTGCCACTGAACTCACAGCCAACACAGCATATTCCCATACTGCATAGACTCACAGCTGTGAAATAAAAAGAAGTTGTATTAAAACCATTTAATTCTATTTCTTTATGTGAAAGGCATACCCAAAGACCTCATACATTCAGTAGAGACCTGTCAACCCTTACTTCTGTGGCGTTCTTTTTTCTTTAAACATGCATTTTCTCCATAGAAAAGAGAAAGTTTGTGGTATAAATAGGGAAGTACAAAAAAGGGCAAAATCTTGGATCAAATCAAGCCAACAGAAGCGTCATTGTTAACTTCAAAAGGGTAAGGATTCTACCAATATTGATAAAAGCAGGCCCAAAAAAATTGAAACAAATGGGAGGAGACTGACAGCACAACCTACCAGTACACCATTTGCTGAAATATACTACAAGGTCTCTTACTTCAGGAACCATTCCATACTCACTCTAATTTCATTTAAATTCAAGCAATAGCCACGTAAAGTGTATGTCTAAAGTATGCATCTGTAAATAAAAGCTCTACAACTACTATAGCTCACGCATGCAGAGTCAGGATTTCCATCCATCTCACGTCAACATATTTAAACCTCATCAAGGCAAGTCACCAACACACTGTCATAAATACTTACGGTTCTCTCACCAGAACCATCAGCAAATGACTACACCTACTTACTAAATGTATTCCAGCAACAGAAGTGTCAAATACAATGGAATCTGTGTCAAAGAGTTTACACCTTATATTCAGAACTGATGAAAGAGACAAGTAGAGAAGATGATGAAGACAACAGAACATAAAGGGTGGAGTAAGACTGAGTTAACTCAAATCAACTACACAACCTTTTATATTCAAAAACAACAAAATAAACAGCTCCCCCTGCCCAACAAACAAAACCCAAACCACACAATATGGAGATAACCACATAAAGTATCCGCAAGTAGTTCACTGGTGGCCAATAAATACCTGTAACATGTGCAGTATGGAATATTGGCAAACACAAAAAGACTCCACACACAAAAAGGATACTTACAGTAGGAGTTATTCTCCAAGCCACAAAACTATGAAGCACAAACAACTTATCCTTATGGCTTCTATCCACATTTTAGCAGGGGTGGGGGAGATGACTACAGATAAGTTCAGCTTACACTGCACTGCCTCTCCAGCTCCGACAGGTGCTGCCTGCTACTCCTACGTATTTGTAGCCACATGGATTACTGCAGTTCAGCAACAGGTGCAGGAAAACACCTCTTGTCATTAAAAACTGAAGAGTCTCTAAAAACCAAACCAACAACTAAGCAGGGGGCAGGGAGAGGGAGGATTTTATTTTTTGAACTTGGGAGTTTGTTTCTCCACGGAAAAAGGGATATTCTTGGTTAAAACACTGACCTGCATCCTGAGCGCAAACAGTATTTAAAACATAAAATTAAGGCTTGTCTTCTGCCGTTCAAGACGTAAGAAACAGGGCAGCAAGCCCACGTACCGACATGCACAAGGGAGCTGAACCCCCCTTTGCTCCTGCCTGCCAGCCTGGAGCTTCCCGCTCCTATTTCACCGAAAAAACACGGGATTTCCACCGCGCTCCGGCTCCAGCAGTGTCACCGGACAGCCCGAGGCAGCGGGACCGAACTGAGCAAACCCGAACCCCGCACCAACCGCAACCTCCCCCTCACACCAGCGGCCTCTCCGCCTGCAGATGGGGGTCCCGGCCTGGCTCGGAGACGGCGCCGCAGCGGCCACCGGAACGTTGAGCGGGTCTGAAACGCCCGTTAACACCTGCAACTGCCACACACAGTGCCAGACAGACCCCTGCCCCTGGCCCACCTCACTGCCCCCGGCTGCTCTGCCTCCCGCCGCGGCGGGACCCGGCCGCGGGGACACTACCACGGCCGGGCCAGGGGTGCCGGTGGGCAAGCCCGGCAGAAGGAGGAGCGCGGTGAGCGAGTGGGAGGCTACCAACCTGCTCCGCCCCCCCCGCGGGCTGCCGTGGTTCGCTCCCGGCGGAGCCCTGCGTCGCTCCCATAGTAACATCGCCAGCCCCGCCGTGGGCCGCTGCCGCCCGCGGCTCCGGGCGCTAGCGGTCAGATCCGCCAGCCCCGGGCATGCTTCTCCCCAGCCTCGGCGCCACTGCCCGGGAAGGGCTGGAGGAAACCGGTCGAGCCTCTGGCCGGCGGGAGAGGCGCGGCGGCGGGGGCGGCCAGAGCCCGTCAGGGACAAAGGCGGCACTGAGGAGCCCGCCACAGAGCGACTTTGTACTGCCGGGGCCCGGCCGCCCTCAGCCGCCAGCCAATCAAGCCTGCAAACGCCCCGGGGCGATGGAGAAACATTTTCATTCTCCCTGGGAAGAAAAGAATTGTTATTCTCCATTTACAAAAATATTTCTTGTATTCTTGCCCTTGGCAGCGGCCAGTAGCTGCCGCCTGTCACCGGGTAAACGGCAGAGATGGGGCCATGGTCCCAGCCCGCGCAGCGTTTCTGGCGTGAGGCTCTCGGGCAGTATCTGCTGCTGCTTTGCCGAACAGAAATGCACCGGTCATTTCTACCTTTTCTGTTCGTGTGTTTTTAGGAGGAGAGAGATTCAAAAGCACCCCACACCCAATGGCTTCCTCAATTCTGCAGCCTCGGTTGTGTTCCCCTCCCACCGCCTAACATAACAGCCCTGCCACATCAGTCTCACAGTCAACACTGCTGATTTTAATTCAGAGCCTGGATTGCTCAGTTGAGGCCATAATTACATATTTTTAAAAAGCATGTTCTTGAGGTATTCTCAAGAGCTTGCAGAAATGATGGTCGCTAAAAGCACTAAGGAAGACTGGCAGAAGTTCAGCCACACTTGTATTCAGAAATAAAGATTTCTTTCTCAGTGCTACTGTCTTCCTGAGGTTATATTATTTTGGGTGTATGAGTCAATACTTGAATCAATTCTTGGAAGGAAGAAAAAAATAATGAGGACAAACTGTAAGGGAAGAGCTTTCTCAGGCCAGTACTTTAAAAAAAGAATGCAAACAGCATGTTACTTTGTATGGCCTACCCTCAAATCAAGAGAGAAAAATGCAGAAAAATGCCAAAGCATGAACTTAGCTCTTCTTTCATTTGGTCCCTCCTCTCAGTTTTACAAGTGAGGGTTACCATCCAACTTGTGTTTGCATACTAGCCGTCTGATATACGACCAAAGTCAAGACCACTTGAAAAAAATTAGGTGTAGGGGGCCAAGCCCCTCATGCACATGAGGCACTGTGTTAGCATCTGGCATCGAGAACTGGTCCGTGAGATACAGTAGGACAAGACAAAACAGCTGCCACTCTGCACCACTGAGTGCTTCTGCACCTCTCTGCGAACTGGAGGCGACTTCCCAAAGATCGAGCACTGGCTGGCAACATCAGCCAACTGCATTCTCTTAACACAAGTATCAAGTTCACGGCAGCATAAGGCAGAGCACCAGCCTCCTGCAGCCGTCTCCCTCCACACAGGCTCTGGCAGAAGATGCACAGCTAGCACTCCTGATCCCCTCCCAGCCTGCTGGAGGGTGCAGGCAGTGCCAGTCAGAGCAACGTAAGGCTCTGCCTGTCCTGTCCAAGGCTGAAGAGGGTTACTTCTTATTCCAGATAAAAGTCGCGGTTTGGCCCAAAACCTCGTTTTGGCATGTTCTGTGACTTTATCACAGCCACACAGTATTAACACTAACAGTGAGGTTATCAGGCTATACTTTGTTGAGCTGTAACCTTGCAGCAAGCAAGGTTAACACAGCCAGCCTGAGCTAAGATACAGGAACTGACCACAGTTATGCAAGCAAAGTAGGCTGGTTTTCAACCACTTACCACAAGTAGTCACCTGAGAATGGCTTATCAGTTAGTTTCAATTCACTTTCCAGAAACAACAGACAACCTACCTGGATGGAAAAAAAAAAAATCTACCTGGACTTCCTTAAGGCCTTTGTCATGGCCCCCTACAACAACTTTCTCTCTAAATTAGAGAGATATACATTTGATGGACTGTTTGATGGATGAGGAATTGGCTGGACAGACATCCAGAGGGTAGTTGTCAGCAGCTAAATATCCAGATGGAGACGAGTGACAAAGGGTGACCCACAGGGGTCCATACTAGGACCAGTACTTTTTAATGTCTTCATCAGTGACATACACAGGGACCAAGTGCACCCTCAGCAAGTTTGCAGATGATACCAAGCTGAGTTGTGCAGTTGACACATGTGAGGGATAGGATGTCATCCAGAGGGACTCTGACAAGTTCGAGAAGTGCGCCCATGTGAACCTCGTGAGGGGGCCCATGTGAACCTGCATCTGGGTTGGGATAACCCCCAGTACCAACACAGGCTGGGGGATGAAAGGATTGGGATCGAGAACAGCCCTGCAGAGAAGGACTTGGGGGCACTGCTGGATGAAAGTTTGGAAATGAGCTGGCAGTGTGTGCTTGCAGCCCGGAAGGCCAGTTGTATCTTGGGCTGCATCAAAAGCAGCATGGCCAGCAGGTCAAGGGAGGTGATTCTGCCCCTCTGCTCTGCTCTGGTGAGACCCCACCTGGAGTCCTGTGTCCAGCTCTGGAGCCCTCAGTACAGGAAAGACATGGACCTGTTGGAGAGGGGCCAGAGGAGGCCACAAAAATGATCAGAGGGCTGGAACAGCTCTGCTGTGAGAAGGGTCCAGGAGACCTTATTGCGGCCTCTCAAAGCTTAGAAGGGGCCTATAAGAAAGATGGGGACAGACCTTTTAGCAGGGCCTGTAGTGATAAAACAAGGGGTAATCGCTTTAAACTAAAAAAGAGGAGATTCAGACTAGATATTAGGAAGAAATTTTTTACAATGCGGGTGGTAAAACACTGAACAGGTTTCCCAGAGAGGTGGCAGATGCCCCATCCCTGGAAACACTCCAGGCCAGGCTGGACAGGACTCTGAGCAACCTGGTCTAGGTGAAAATGTCCCTGCTCACTGCAGGGGGGTTGGATTACATGACTTTTGAAGGTCCCTTCCAATCCAAACTCTTCTGTGATTCTATTAAAACAATCCTTTTGGGCTCATTAAAACATCTCCCATGTTTGTTCTTAAAATTTCTCACTTGTAAGAGGACACACAACTTTTCCTGCTTTCTTATTTTTTTAAACTCAAACCAAACAGACACTTTGCCATGATGGCAGATAAATCATCCTATGCTAGTCCAAAAATGTGAGCAGTAAGTGACCTCTAGTGCTCATGCTCACTCTGGAGCTTGGCCAAGTGCCCAGATGCCCATACTGATGGCATAATTATCAACATTATCACAACTTACAAGTTACTTATCCTGAAATCAACTTCATAGAACTGACTTTCATGCCTTCCTGGGTATTTTCTGCCCTTTGATCATGCTGTCATCCCACAAGTGAATACGTAGGTAGGACTTATCAGGGGAAGATGACGCCACCTTAACCAAAAATGGAAGGACACAAGATTAGTAGTGTAGTAAGTGACAAGAGCTGCAGGAACTCCTCCAGCACAAGTTCCTAACCTCCTGTGGCAGGAAATGGGAGAACAGATACTCAAAGCACCCAATTCACGTAGGAGTGATTCCACTGGAGAACAGCATTCCCATTCTCTTTCTTTGTACGACGGAGGAAAACAAAACCAAACCCTTAAACTGCAGCTCAAAGCAGCACGTATTTAGGTGTATAATTAGACATAACTTCTCCTGAGTCAGCTTCTCTTAAACACCACAAGACGCTACACCATGGATCACAAGTGACTACACAGAAAATCTACAAACTAGCCAGAACTGGACCTAGGATAGCCACACAAGCAGAAGAGGGGCAGGAGACCCAGAAAAACAGTCTGTTCCATCTGTGCAGGTCTTTGCACACTTAAGAATGCTGGGAGGCATGGCTGCCTGCACTTTTCACTCATTGTCTCACTTTAAAACAGGAGATGCAGGTACAATTGTAATCAGTCCTAGAAGGGATACTGCATCATGAAACGTAAAGGCTGGGTACCAACACCATGTCAAAATTACATGAACTGGGTTATAAATGTGCAGCTCTGACTTCTGCAGTGTTTACAACCAGCTATTTTACATGTGCAATGACTGTACAAAGCACTATCATGTGCAGGGGATTTCACAAAATGCTACGTAGGTGTGGAGAGATTTTAAAATTAACTTCCATGGAAAGAGTAATTGGTATTAACTCTATGAGAAATATGCAAATAACTTCTAGTGACCACATTTCCCATTGAGATTTTCGGTTTAAGCAATCAAGGCAGACATTCTTCGCCCACAATCAGATTGAATCTGTGGTCTGTGTAGTACTAATTCAGAGATCACTTGCTCTAGCTTGAGTCATGCAAAACCTAGGATGCATTCCATAAATTATCTAATGCTCCAGTGAATTAAGCAGTTGTGCTGCTTCCAGCATCAGTGGAGGGAACACCCACTTAACACTACACTACAGGATGCAGATTTAAAATAAGCAGCTGCCTCTCACCATTACTCCTGCCAACCAAGTAAGGCTATTCAGCAACTTTCCCTGCAGTGACCAAGCTTAGTGTCCATGTTGTGATTCAGGTTCTCTCTGACTCCTCTCACCACCAAGCCTTTTAACTGGCCCTTCTGACAATCAGGGTTTTTTTTGTTTGGGGTTTTTGTTTGTGTTTGTTTGTTTGTTTTTGAATGTTGGAGTTCAATGCTTAGTAGTGCTGCTAGACAGTACGGCAAATGGGCAACCTACTTAAAGAAATGAGAACTGATTTCAGCAAGAGATATTGGAAGTGCAGGCTGCTAGCCCAGTTGTTGAACAGTCTGAACAGATATGTCAGTTTTGCTTTTGTTTTTAAGCAAGCGTTCATGATCCTCTGATGAAAGGTACCGTAGAAGTTTCTATAAATACAATGCCGCCAAACAGCCTTTCTCCCTTCCCTTCCAGGCAATCTCTTTAGACTGCTATTTGTCACCAGCCTGAAAAATCACACAAATCAGTCAGCCCAGTCCTACTTAAATAATTCATAAATCCAATTACATCCACTTCTTTATATAGTAAGCTTGGCCCTAACAGATTCAGCCTTCAGGATTAGAAGATGTGTAGGTAGCTGACCTCTGACTCTTGTTGAATTGCTCAGGAGCCACATGTGGTTCAAACACACAGCTCTACACTGGTGTTAAGTCACATGTATAGCGCACTTAATCCTAGTCTCTATCTTGAGGGGACTAGAGAAGCCACGTATACTATCTAGGTACTTGTTAACATGTGTAGAAGTAAATTCAATGGATGGCCACAAAGATGGAGCGGGCTGAAGCGCTGGTTCTGCAGAAGGAGGCTGTGGCAGCTGGGCTTGTTTAGTCCGAAGGAAGGATGGCTCTGGGACACCTAACAGCAGCCCACTGGTGCTGATGAGAGGAAGTCTGAGGAGATGCAGCCAGGCTCTTAACAGTGGTGCATGGTGCAAGGACAGGAGATGATGGGCAAAAGTTCAAACGAGAAGTTCGGAGGGATATAAATAGAAAATTTTTTCCCCCATGAGGGCAGCCAAGCTGTGGACCCAGGACACAGAGAGGTTGTACCATATCCGTCCTTGGAGGTTTTCCAACCCCAACCGGGTAAAGCCCCATGCCGCCTGTTCTGATCTCACAGCTGACCCTGATTTAGGCAAGGGGTTGGGCTAGAAACCTCTAGAGGTGCCAGGGAAGTTTCTCTGCCCTAGATCTCTATTCCCTAACAGAGGTTTCCCTTTACCTGAACTAGCTTATTATTCCTGGGTCACTGCATGACTCAAGTGCCAGCTTAAAGCAGAGTGATGTGTTCACTAACCTGACCCTTGTCTCCACTTTCAAAGTACAGCTTGTGATTATGCAGCATAAAGATTTTGGCATGTAGCTTGCAGGGTCCAGTATGTTTGCTATCTCTGGTCTAGTGTAGGGATGCACAGCTGTACACACTTTCCATGTTTCAAAGTAGCAATTCTAAGGCTGTTTAGTAAGCATGGATGTCCCTAGAAGAAACACAGAGCCCAACATAAACAGCATCCCATACTTTATACATACTTTTTCTGGGGCAATCAACAGTACAAAATCCGCTGTGGCTTACCTGGCCACCTATTTTGATGTTCTCATGGTAAGCATATATATATGTATTTTTTTTTAAACTTAGCCATACAGATTTACATAGACACTTCAAATCAGCAAATTTAAAGCATGTAGATAAATATTCAGAGCACAAAACAGTACTGTTCTAAGCCAATTAAAAAAGCTACTGTGACAAACTGTTATATGCTGAACAAATAGGAACAGCACTGGAGATATTAACAGTATGAAATACAGTAACAGTGTATTTTTCTCAAAAGTTTTGAAATATTAGTCATCAGTTATACTAGATCTCACAAGTTTATTCTGCTAAAAAAAGGCATAAGACTGCTTGGTTTTGACATTTCTTTGCAAAGAATGTGACTTAGAAAATATAGATGCACAGCAGTTTCCACAGGGTAGATAAAAAGCAGCATGAGAATCCACAAAGATGTTTTATAATAGTCAATAAAAAAGGATAGTCTGGAGAATAAAGAAATACATTTTATTTATTCTAAACACATTTTCATCTGTGCAATCTTTTAAACTACGCTGCAGCGTCTTGAAAATTACACTGATAAGTAAGGCAAGCAAATGAAACAGTGTGACCTACTGCTAGAGAGTGAAACAGGGACTTAACAGTGACTCTACCTGGACATACACACACCCCACAACCCTACGGATTATGCAAATTGAAGCAACTTTATTTGATATAAGCACTTTCACCACTATTAATTTAGGAAGCTACAAAAGCTAGTACTGTTATTCTAAAGAATGAAATAAGTAGTTTAAACAGATCCAAACCACACAAGTGTGTACTGTATTTCTCCCCAAACATCACACAAAAGTGCATATAAACATGTGAAAGGAAATCTCTTCCCCACCCCCAATGAATTCATTTTAAACAGAAGGCACCACATTGGGCACATTCTGTTTGAACATTCATTTTGCTTACATCTCATTTCCTTCCTCTCTTCTCCATGCTTCTTGACTACTCCTTGCAAGGCTGTGAAACAATCCTCTGCTTTCAGCAGTTTATCTGCCTTCCCTCACTAGAAGCCAAGCCCTACAACATGAAAAACTTTACCATGGTAATCAACTCTTATGGCTCAAACTAATTAAGACAACACAGTAAAGAAAACAAAGATCCCATTCTCATGGAGATCATTATTAAGAACAAGCAAAATAATATGCAGAATGCACAAGACCTAACATACACAAAACCTTCCTGTTAATTTTTTTCTGATACAGAGATTAATTTAAAGAACAAAGCTCCAGACAGCAGTTCTTCAGCCAAGTTTAGTCTTTTAGAGCACTAAAACTGTGCTTCAAAGCTCTGCCTCTCCCCATCCTATTTATACTGGCAAACCTCCTGCTGACGGGCTCATTAAGAAACAAAGCAGTTCTGCAGCACTATTCAGTAACAGCAAGGTACCAGCTAGGGTACTACGCTCGGTTTTGGGTGCTGCTCTTTGGGAAGGAGCAAAATGAGCTGGTGAGAGTCCAAGGGAGAACAGTGAGAACAATCGTCATGGAGAAAAAAGATGGACACAGCCATGCAGGTCATTCACTTGCCAGTTCCACAGCTCCTGGGAGCCCACAGGCAAAGTGGCTGGATGCAGCTTCTGAGACATCTTTTTCTAGTGGATACATGGTTCTGGAGTTTCTTCTGCTAAGAGCTGGGCTTCCAAGTATCCACATTCCCTGGTGAGAGGTTTGCATACCACACCAGATTCTTAACAGCTTTTTCTATTATGAGGAAAATGCTAGATCTGCTTGAGACCTCAACTGGGACATTTCTGCCTAGCTATGCTTCACTGATATTCTCATATCATCTTTTCCCCCACACACTGCCGTAAGTGAATGGGTCTTGCTTGATATTTTATAAAACGCTGACTTTTTTTCCCCCCCTCCTTTTCCCTTTTTTCCTTCCCCCCCCCTTTTTTCCCCTTTAGAGTCTTATTAACTAGCATCCTCTCCCATCACTCCCAGAACATTAAACTAACAGATAAGTAGATTCGTTTAAGTACATCACAAACTAAAAATAAAGGACAACTGATACCCACATTTCCAAGTAAATTACTAAAGCAGCAACAGCTATTCATATCTCAAGAATGAAAGATAAGTCAATTATGGTTTTGCAACACACCAGCATAAAAGCCCTTTGCTCTCTTAAAATTGTTATCTACAAATGACTTACAAAAACAAGCCAAACATGTTTGATCAAGACATAAAACTAAGGACGCATTTTATATTCTCTCTGGAAGCACTTGAGAAAAGGTTTCAAAAGCGAGGCTAAGATGCCAAAAGGATTATATTTACCTTAATGATGTACTATAATAAAATATGCAGCAAAACAACTCTCCCTGTGTGTGGCTATTCTGTTTCCCAGGACTCCACTGAGTCACTAAGCAATTCCCATTAATATTATCCTCCATGCTTAAAGTAATTTATTTATCCCCAAACCCATGCTAAATATTTATATTTGCTGAAGACATCACCATAGATTAAAATCATTTTTTACCAATGTTTAGCTAAGAGATGAACTAGTGCAGGCCTGTGCATTATTATTTGCATAACTTTAGCAGAATATTGAGTTCATTGCATAAGTCTCTCCTCTTCTGAAGGCCTGTTGTACATCATCCAGCTTTCAGAAAATGCACGTGCTCATTCTAGGTTGCTTCAGGAATCCAAAAGAACAGGTTCAGATTTCAACGTATTACTCTACCATAACTACAGTTTCTTAAAACCTCTTAAAATCATAGCTAAAAGAACAAGCATTACAGTTAGCACATGACGGGAATCCATAATTTTAAACTAATAGCCACTTCTGTTACAACATCACTAGTACCTTGTGAGGAATGACAGATTTTGAGCGTCTCTGTCTACTTGCTGAGAGATGCTTTGGGCTCGACGTATGGCTGTGCTCCCAGTCCCACTCACAAGGAGACGGCAGTGCACTAGTTCGCTCCCTGAAAAACAAAGCTTCATTTGAGTCATGTATAATCACAGAAGAGTTACTGCGAAACCTGCGACATTGAAGTCACAGTATCACAGCATGTTTGGGATTGGAAGGGACCTCAAAAGATCATCTAGTCCAATCCCCCTGCTGGAGCAGGAACGCTTAAGTGAGGTCACACAGGAACATGTCCAGGCAGGTTTTGAATGTCTCCAGAGAAGGAGACTCCACAACCCCCCTGGGCAGCCTGTTCCAGTGCTCTGTTACCCTCACTGAGAAGAAGTTTATTCTCAAATTTAAGTGGAACCTCTTGTGTTCCAGCTTGATCCCATTACCCCTTGTCCTATCATTGTTCGCCACCAAGAAGAGCCTGGCTCCATCCTCATGGCACTCACCCTTTATATACTTATAAACATTAATAAGGTCACCCCTCAGTCTCCTCTTCTCCAAACTAAAGAGACCCAGCTCCCTCAGCCTTTCTTCATAAGGGAGGTGCTCCACTCCCTTAATCATCTTTGTTGCCCTACGCTGGACTCTCTCCAGCAGTTCCCTGTCCTTCTGGAACTGAGGGGCCCAGAACTGGACACAATATTCTAGATGGGGTCTCACCAGGGTGGAGTAGAGGGGAAGGAGGAACTTTCTCGATCTACTAACCACGCCCCTTGCAATACACCCGAGGATGTCGCTGGCCTTCTTGGCCACAAGGGCACAGTGCTGGCTCATGGTCATCCTGTTGTCCACCAGGACCCCCAGGTCCCTTTCCCCTACACTGCTCTCTAATATGTAATTTCCCAACTTATACTGGAACCTGGGGTTGTTCCTGCCCAGATGCAGGACTCTACACTTGCCCTTGTTAAATTTCATCAGGTTATTCCCCGCCCAACTCTCCAGCCTGTCCAGGTCCCGCTGGATGGCAGCACAGCCTTCTGGCGTGTCAGCCACTCCTCCCAGCTTAGTGTCATCAGCAAGCTTGCTGATAGTACACTCTATTCCCTCGTCTAAATCATTAATGAATATATTGAATAATAGTGGCCCCAGTACCGACCCCTGAGGCACTCCACTAGATACTGGCCTCCAACTAGACTCCGCACCATTGACTACCACTCTCTGGCTTCTCTCCTTAAGCCAGTTTGCAACCCACCTCACTACTCTATTGTCTAGACCACACCTCCTCAACTTAGCTGTGAGGATGCTGTGGGAGACTGTGTCAAAGGCTTTACTGAAGTCAAGGTAGACCACATCCACCGCTCTGCCATCATCCGTCCACCTTGTTACATTCTCATAAAAGGCTATGAGGTTGGTCAAGCATGACTTACCCTTGGTAAAGCCATGCTGACTGCCCCTAATAACCCTCTTATCCTTGATATGCCTTGAGATGGCACCAAGGATAAGCTGCTCCATTACTTTCCCAGGGATGGAGGTGAGGCTGACTGGTCTATAATTAGCCAGGTCCTCCTTCTTGCCCTTTTTGAAGACTGGAGTGACATTTGCTATCCTCCAGTCCTCAGGCACCTCTCCCATGAGACAGAGAGGATATAAAATATATTTCACTGGTTTGCCAGGGTTCAGCTTCCCTGGTAGCCAAGTGGGAACAGCAGTTGAATAAAGGAGATACTCAGCAGTATTTGCTCTTGCAGCAATGCTTCAGACTTCAGTTCGAGCACTGTGCCTCCTCAGGCATCCACACCTGCCTGCACAGAAGGCAACAATGAGTTTTCTTTCGCAAACTAAATAGGGTACAGATAGGAAATATGCTTATAGTCCCTCTGTTGCACAGGTCCTCTCCACAAGGCAACTGGGCATTTTAACTTAGTCTTAGTCAGACAGCTTAGCTTGTACAAGAGTGTTGTACGAAGTTAAGCCAGTAAGAACACTGTATCTTGAGCACAGCCTCCCTAAAAACAATCAGGTATATGTGCTCCAGTGATGTCAACTGGTAACGTAACAACTCGAGTTGCCGAATGACACGAAAAAAAATAATTCCAATATAATTTGCTACATCTTCACCTGCAACATGCCTCTGCTACCCCCTTCTGCAAAGGCAGTAAGTTAGCTTCCATTCAGCATCCCTGTCAGAGTTCTTCTCTTCTCCCCCACCCCTTGTCCTAGCCTTTGATTTTCCTGTGTGGGAAAACAGAAAATTAATGGCTTAACTAGGATGAAGCAGAAACTTTTGACAGAAATAGAAACAGAAGCCAGTGGTTAGAGTTAGTTTGTTTGTTGGGTTTTGTTTTTAAAAGAAAACCAACACACATCTTGATTATCTTAACTCCTCTGAAAGAGCATCTTTCCAAAGTATTCCAATCTTTAAAGGATATAGCCAGACTTCCCTAGCAGAGTATCTTATCCATACTGTAACGGTTTGTTTGTTTGTTCATTTTCCTCACCAATGTATATTAATTCTGCTTAATACTCCATTAGCCATTTCTAGAGAGCAAGAGAGCCATAAGAAACAGATACTGAACAAATTCTGCAGAACTTTCCCAATTATCTACAAGTATACCCCACATTTTATGTATCGTGTCTTGTGTCTGGCACCCACCTTTTCTTAGGCACAATCATAATGAGGACCCAGGTTCAAAAAAGCAACTTTAAAACTGCACGATATTTTAAAGATACATATGGTCTCAGATTAACTTCTTAAAAACTTCAAATATGCAAACACCTGCCAGACATTACATTGTGAAACTATAATAGAAGGTCTTTTTCCCTCTCTGCTGATTATTACTTCCAGAAAGATGCTCTTATGCTGAAACAGTTGTTTTGGATCAAGGCATGACTTCTGAAGTTACAGAACAAAAGGATGCTTAATATGAGTTTACTATGCTGTGCATTATGAACAAACATCAGCTTTATTGTTCCAGGCTGTGCACAGAATACTATTCTAGAGGCTGCAAGAAAGTTACACAAGGAAGCTAAACCCAAACTACCACTGCTGTCATCGTTTTGCCTCTGCATCAAGATGCCGAAAGTCATAAAAATAGATCTGTCACAGAAAACACATCACTATTCCAAGCCAAAATGGAGGTAGAAAAACATGTTTTATAATGCCTTTGATATGGAAATGTAAATGAATGCCCTGGCAAAACAACGTAATTGCCCTTCCTGCTTTATTTCACACCTTAGTCTGGTTTTTAGATCAAGATTTTCACAACTTTCAAGTGATGGCACTGGAGCTGGCATCACACTCCAATGCTATTTTTCTTTTAATTTTAGGAGATGATTAAGTTAAAGGAGGTATTTGAATTAGGCATGCACCTGAATTTGTGCAGTGGTGAAATGACACATGAGGACCTCTATATCCCATGTTCCGCATTGTGTTTTGGGAACTGTCTCATTATGTCTGTTACTTTTTTCTTTCCTCCTATACACAATCACACTTCTAAAGCACCTTTTCCCTATGAACATGACAGGCTATCTCTAGAAGTTGAGTGATAGATGATACTAGCAATTCATTTACCTATTCCAGTTGTACAGAATTAGCAGTCTGCAGCTAAAAAAAAAAAAAAAAAGAACAGCTCTTTTTTCTTCAACTCACAGTTCACTTTGCTGCAATTGCTGGTTACCAGCCTTTAGTTCCAAAAAAGATTTAATGAAAACATAAAAGTGATCCCTATTACAGTCCAATGACAATAGCTTTTCTGCTTTTGTGAAACTGTTGGAATGGCAAATCCAAACATAATCCAAATACATCTTAACCAGTTTGGAATTCCAAGTGCGTATAACAATTGCATGAACTAAACCTCTCCCTGAAAGTAGGGAGATACCAAATCAAGTATGCTGGAAGCAAACACAAATATTAACAGGGTAGTGTCTTTTGCACTTTGACACTGACTAGCACTCAGTAGTAGATTAAAGCCAAGCAGTCACAGTTATGAAACAAAAAATAATGGATACTGAAGTTAGCAAGTTTCATTTTCAGATGGCTTGTTTCAAGCTGTCACTCTGGCCAAACAAGTCTACTTGAAAGCAAAGGGGAATTCTGGAGGAATGTACCATTACTTTCCAATACAACTCCTCAAACTATCAAGTTTTATCAACATGTGAAGAGTTCCTGCAAAATTCAAAGAGATTGGCATGTAGGTAACTTACATGAAACAATCAAAGGAAGTCACAGTCCAGGACACTCCACTGTCATGTGTCCAAATACATTGTCCTAAGAACCCCTTTTACTGGGCAGATTTTTAACAAAAAGCCCTACAAGCGCTTATTAATACAATACCAGAAGCTTAGGGCAAACTTGAAGAATACTTGTGTAGAAAAGAGGCTGGAAGCTGTTGGCTTCAGCATATATTCTAGACTGGTTTTTGTGGTTTTGGTGATGCAACTAGAAAAAAGATCATATTGTGCACTGTATTTTAATGGCTTTTACTATTGCTACCACCATTAGAGAAAGTGCTCTTGTGGAAAAATTATAGGATAAATCTGAGTTCAATCACAGTCAAATAGTCACAGTTTTACTCCAAGCTTTTCTTTGAGGTCTTGCTTACAGAAAACTATTCCAAAACAGTACATATTAATTGCTCTTGAGCAAAAGCTTCTCACTTTTTGCACTCCTCTGCAACGTCTGAAACAGAGTGACAGCATTCTAATGTACAGCAAAACTAGGAGAGCCTAGAAGGGCTTGTGAAGACACCCGTCCATTGATGCCACTCATGTAGGGAAAGCTGGGAGAGAATGACAATCCCCTCTCACAGAAAACATACGTTTTGAAGGAAACAGTCATAAAAATTTTCTGAAGCCTAGTACTTGTGTGGTACAAGAACAAACTCTGGATAGTCTTTAACAAAACCAGAATGCTCAGTATTTCACATTTAACACTAATAGCCCTAATTGACTCCTCTTTTAATAACTAAAACTTTCCTTCAAGGAAATGGTATTTCTAAGTATGATGAACTCTTGCTTCCCAGCAGAGAAGGAAAGTTGCACACATAGAGAAAAGTGTTTTCCTTTTCCACTTTTAGCAGCTGCCCCTAAAATATGTATATCTTCAAATGGGGGAGGGGGAGCGCATACATACAAACATCAGCTTAGTAGTAAGTAATAAACACAAAGCAACCATTTAATTTTCATTCTGCTGAGTACGCAACTGTTTAGCCTTTCTGTTCTTCAGCAAATGCCTGATTTAGAAATAATACTTTATCCTACTTATTGTACTAGCAAAGGACAAGAAGTACACAGAAATCTCTAATGAAACAACAAAGTTTAACTACACCACAGAAGATACAGCATTTGGAAGGTACAAAAAAAGATTAACAAGTTTTAAAATTGTATGATTCAAGGTAAGCACAGGCTTTTCCACAGTTGTTCACTGATTGTTTTTTAACACTTACCCTGGATGTTTCCACAGATTTGCATGTCTACCCTCAGGAAGCAGCTCCCTCTTGTTAAGGGGAGTAATACCTATAGCTGCTTCTAAAATAGTTACATATTTCTTGTACCGCATCCTGCCTCTCTCAAGAGTTCCACCACGCTAAGTTATCATCCAAACGCAGATGCTGCGACTGAAGTCATGCCTCTTCACCTCTCTGAACTACTGCTCTTCAAAACATGCTGCAAGTTCAAAGAATAAAACTAACGCTTTTTTCCCCCTCTCCCAGGCTTGAAGAGTTAGCAGGAGAGAGAAACCAAAGAAAAACTCCTACCAGATTCCCCTGAAACGTCATTGTTACATAATTCAATCTTTGAATAAGACACTAATAAAAATGATTGAAGAGACAATCACGGTTCTAAGCCTGGCCGGATAATGCACACTCTCCAATTGACTAATCCTTTGCTAAATCTCTGCTGTCTATAATCTTTCAAGTACTAACGGAGCACTAGGTACCATCTCTGTCAAATCCATCCAGGGACTAAAAGAGATCTGCACAGAAAACTTGAGACTGTTTCAGACATTGTGACAGACAAAAATAGCTCTTGCTTCAACTTTTCTGCTCAGCACCACAAAGCTCTGTACAACAAAACTGTTAAAAGGGATTTATCTGATCTGTTCAGAAAAGACATGGAGAAACATTTCCTTATGTGAACTGTATGGAACTAAGAAAGCTAAAGACTCCCATTATGATACCTACTAGTCATTCAAATGTGCCTCACACTACGCCAGAAGTCATTTTTCATGTCAAAATTGTTCTTGCCATGAGGTAAGCAACCGTGTGTGCCAAAGACCTCCGGTACTACAAAGCTGGAGGCAGATGTACTTGTTGAATAACAGAGACATCTTTGAAATGCTGCAGTACTGTCAAACTGCAGTTTTATAAGAGACATATTTGATTGCAAAAAGACTAACAAAGGAACTATTGTTGCTACTTAGATACTAAGACTGTAAGATATGAATGTTTTTCATAATATTTATATAATATATATAGTTATATGTACTTCTGCAGTAACATAGATAAAAATGTAAAAAGAACAGACAGGACAGGAAGATGGACGACTTCAACTCTCTCTGTAAAGTGTGCATTTTAGTTATTCCTTAGTATTATCAGACACATCTATACTTCTGATGGGTTGACTTTGTCTTGCACACTACTTATTTAGAAACTGCTAAGATGAAAACCACAAGTTTTCATTACTTATACTGTAAAATATTCCACTCTTAACAACACAATTTGTATAGCCATTGCCAGGTCCTATATTACTTACAATGCCATGTTACCCATATTTGGTGTTCAATATTCAGCTAAATGTGAAGGTTATGTTAACACATGCACACACTGAACTCTCTTAAGCTGTTACTAAACAGTAATCCCACAGGACTGATCTTAGAAGATCAAAATAAAATTAAGCTTTTTTGTTTTTAATTCAGGGAGTACCACTAACAATGACTGTCAGGGGGAAGAATTCAGTTTTCACCTACCTAGTTGCATGCTGATATGTAAGGAGTATGCAGCCTGAACATTTCTGATGTACTAAGAAAATAAATATATTAAAAGCACAGAAATTAAATTAAGTAAAGAATTACTTCTCCATGTCTTAACTACAACTTCAAACATCTGTATACGAAGCATTAAGAAGCTTAGGAATGCAAAGTACTACTAGAAGGCTGCAAGCACAGCTAACATCATTATGCCTGCACTCATCCTGACTTCTGATAGCTTGGGCAGCACTGACTAGGAAAACACAAGATAAGCAGCAGGCAGTTTTTTTGACTATTCCAGTTTTTAAGAACCTTCTAACTGTAGTAGTAGTCAACGACAATATTCAATTTTACTTAAATGTAGAAACATTTCAACAAAATCAAATCTTCCCTCAAAATCAGTTTTGTTAGCAACATCTGTATTACCACATTTCTCCTATGAAGTTTTGGTACTTCTTTCTGTCATCTGCTTAACACTTTATTAATCCTGATTTTTTCCCTTATATATCTAAGAAACAGTTCTTACAAAAACTTCCCAAAAGTACTTTTCAAAGACATGCAAAGTCTATAAAACATGGAGTGCAGCTCTGGTCCATATTTTCTCTTTGGGCAAACCTAATTAATTCCCACCAGTATAGGTGCTCAACAGCTAGACTTGTACACAGAAAAGCCAAGCTCACACAACAAGCATAAGTTACTCCCAAGCACTGCTTTTGGCTAAACGTTTCATTAAGTCTCCTGATATCTAGAGGGAGTGAGTGACTCACAGTTTATCAACTTCCTTCAACTTCTTTCAAAAACAGAAATTCAAAGCTGTTAGTGCGTTCATTGTTAGTGAAGGATGGCTTTTGCAGAGCAAACAAAAGGTCTAAAACATACCTTCACCCATTGTTTCCTGTTGGGGAGTTACCATCCACTCCCCTTCTTCTAGCCTTGTATTTTTTCAGGAAGAACAAACAGCAAGTTTTACTGCAAAGAACACAGTGCAATTTTCCTAACTGAGAAGAGAGAAGTGAACAAACATAATCTGAGAACTAAGCTGTTAAGAAAAATATTTTTGTCAACTTTAGGACCTCATGTTCCTCAGCCATATCCAAAAAGATAACAGCACGAAATCACCTCAGAGCTTGGCTAAAAAGATTCTTCACTTATTAATTATATTTGCATTCTCTGCTAACCTTCTGCCTGACAATCTCTCACACAAATGACTGATCAGTTTACAAAACAAAGAAAATCTAGCAACACATATCTGTCAAGCTGATACGGTGCATTGTGGTGATGTACCAAAAGGCTTGGAGCATTTGCCACAGCCTCACCAAGCTGCTCTAAGTGTATAAGAGGTCTCCATGAAAACTGTCAGCTTCTCTTGAACTGTTCCAAAGTTCATCACTCTTTTCTGTGCTTCCTTAGTTGAGACAGAGGGGGACAAAGAAAACAGTTTTAGTCTTAGGGCGGCGATTTCAACCTGGCTGAAATCCTTCAAGTGACTTTCACAAAAGCAGTTCTGAATTTTGCTTATTTTCATTCACACTGTAAAAACTGTAGACTCAATTGCAGCGGATGGTTTGGAAAGTAAGACATATTTCAGTGAATGGGGAGAGAATGACAGAAGCTCTATTCTGCATTAAAAACAAAGCCAAAAACATTTGTGAGATCAAAGCAAAAGCTTCGTTTTGCTCTAATCCTTGACAGATGAAAACAGAGTCATATTCCCTTAATTAGAGGTAGAGCATACTTCATGTAAGAACTGATGACAGAAGCATGAGTACACCTTCAGTCACTTCAGACCCAACTATAAAGGAGACAACTATTGCCCAACACAACCACAAATCACTTTGGAAAGAGACAAAATTATTTTCTTTCTCATCTCTCAACAATAATCTCTGTAACACCTACAGATCAAAGAATTATGTCATGAAGAGAGCAGAGAAACAAAGGCCTCTTCCCACACGCTTTTCTCAAGTGACAAGAATAACTATGACAGACGTTTGTCAAAATACAGAAGTGTTTTGATTGGGCCATATAGCTAAGAAATAGCTTGAAAAACAACCAGTGCATATGTAAAGCTTGATCTGTTGAAACAGTCTTGAGGCAAAGGAGCATCAAGGACCAGACTAGGGGTGTGGGGGCAGAAATGGTTTCATGGAAAGTGGAGGACCTGGAAACTTCTTTCAGACGACTTCACGGAAAGCAGTTGGGTTTGGCCCCTCCTTAGAGATCGTCCCTCGCCTGAACAGCCCATATGTTCCTGGAGATTCTCAGAATCAGCTTATACAAAGTTGTGCTAAGGAGGCTAGAGACACCAGTGGCCAAATCTGCTGGCTATTAAGCAGAGCTGGATGATGAAGCAGATGTTAGAACAGAGAGAGCAAGCCAGACTACTGACAGCCTTGCTGTTGGCAGTGACATGCAGAAGAGATTTTATGGGTTTTCTCCAATGTGTCTTAAAAACAAACCAAACAACAAAAGCAACAAACAAACAAAAAGCCAAAACCAAACAACAACACTCATGGGGCAAAACAAATAGCTTGAACAAATATGGGAAACCTTAGTTTAGATGAAGCCGAACACTGTCGAGTTCGGGCTCAGTTTATCAGTACAATGCAGGCTGACGATAAAGAATTAGTTCAGGATGACAGAGTAAAGACAACAAAACATTTCTGTGGGAAGTATTACTGAGCCAACCTGAGGAAAAATCCAAAGTGGACCAAAATATCTGAACCCATGCCTAGCGTAATGAAAACATACCCACACCTAAGAAGGTATGTATATCACATGTATATCAGCCACACCTGAGGCAATCTGCATAACTTTATGAAATAAAAAAAACCAAAACTCTCAAAAGCAGTTGCGGATTGCTGGTGCAAAACAGAAGCGAAGACAATAGCATGGAAATGGAGTAGGCATTGGAAAATATCAGAACAAAAGGGGATTTATATTTTCTGTTTCACACTCCTTATTTACCCTACTATTGCATCACACGGTATTTTTGTCTGTCATTTTCACATTACACATGTGAAAATACAGCACTAATGAGTTTCATTTTCTTCCTAGATTAGAAGCCATGGTCATCTGAGCTTCCAACACTCATACACAGTGACAATGCTGACCTAAATTCAGGAAAACTTGGGTAGCTCATGTTTCCTAAAAACAAAGCCTGCAGCTGATGAATACACACCAGGATAGAAGCTGTACAAGGTATCAGACCAGAGCTGCTTCAGCTCACTCTGTCATTACTAAGCTTGGATCACAAACATCCCACATACATTCGCAATTGCACGGGTCATCTAACACTGGACAGAAATCCACAGTCTGCATACTCATTTGAAACAAAAACTACAATATTCCCTATAAACATGCACTTTCAAAAAGCAATAATCCAATTTAAAAAAAACCCCAAAAAACAACCATAATAAAATAACTAAAAAATAACCCAAACATTGATAGTTTAAATTGTGAAGTGACCTGGACTGGTCTTTGCTGCTGCATAATTCCCATACTGCAGTCAGTACCTGTGTTAATTATGTAATATGTAAGTAAAAAATAACCTCAGCCCTCTACTGTTAAATGTAGGCTTTGTTTGGTTAAAAAAAATGCAGCAAGTTCTAAATCACTATTTATCAATTCAGAAAACAAAACAATCAAACAAACAAAACAAAAAACACCCCCCAAAGCAAACAAAAAACAAACAAACAAAAACAAACCACCAAAACCAAACAAACCAGCCAACTCCCAGCCCCCCCAAGCTTTCTGAAGTGCAACTAGGATAACCGAAGTACTGTTAAAAGACCGCTAAAGGGCAACAGACGGCTCCAAAGACCAGGCATAAGCACACTTTACAAGGGAGCAGACACAGGATCTAACACAGTGCTGCTCCTTCTGAGGAAGAGGACAGGTTCAGCTAATTGAGAAGGGCACCTCATGGTTGAACAGCTGTATTTTGACAAAAATCATCTAGGAGAGGAACCTGTGCAGAAATTAAGCCTGAGTACTTGGACATGGGATTGACACCAAACCCTCAGCTGTAGCAGAGGACATGCACTGGTGCGCATACATCAGCGTGGCCATGCAAAGCCAGTCATACGCACTTTGGCGCTGGAGCCTTTGTAGGTAACTCGCCATTTGCAAGTGTTCTTCACCACAGCAAGGTCCATAATGTTAGAAGATACGTCTAAAAATTATGGCCTGTACTCTTATTGCCATAAGTGTTTATTTTACAAATTGATTGTGTAACTTTTGAGAAGTCTTCTGAAGCTCAAAGAAATTTGCTGCAATCTCGGATCTAGATTCACAGGCCTCGTGCAGCTGATGTCAAGGATCACCTGCCAGATTTAATAAATTACTTTTTCCCAGCAAGGAGTGTTTTCATACCTGTTTGAAAATAAAACTGACTTGAAAGTCTCTAACCTCAACAAACTGCAGGTGTTACACCATGCCAGTGTTTTCTTTTCGCGGTTATTAGAATGACTTGCTCTAGGGTTACTACAAGAGGATGAAACTGATGCAGTCAAGGCATGACAAAAGTTGAACTGTCCTTGAGAATGTAAATACTGTTATTTCAGCAATTAAAAGAGAGCAGTCTTGTAACAAGAGATTTCCTTTACCCTACAAGGAAGTTCTGGAGACAGACAATATTGGTAACTGTCAAAACACACACACAAATGCTGTCATCTGAATTGGCTCTTAAGTTAAATGCAGCTTTGAAGTAGTCCTGGAATATTAGGCCATTCCCCAGCTGAGGATTACTATGATCAACTTTCTGATGCATCTAGGTTTTATAAAGGTACAACACATCCCATTTTGTGAACCATGTCACTGCCTAACCATTATTTTAATCAGATAAGAAAGATTTCCTGGTTGTCCTTAGAAGACACTGAACCAGGAAAAGGGGGATTAAGCAATCAAAAAAGTATCAGACACTTTATTACTTTGATGTTTCATTCTGAAGAGCTCTGTTGAGATTATAGTTCATGCAAAGTATTGGGATCATGCTAACCCCATTGCATAATTCCCAATACTCATCTTTAGTCTCACAAAAAGCCCAGTGTAGTGGCACTGACCACAGAAGTAGTTGCTGTGGTACAGCCACTGCAGAACACAAAGGCAGACACAGTTTCTCCAGTCCATAGTGACTTCCTTTTGCAAAGGGAAGAGCAGTCACTACCGCTACCTGAAATGTTTAGAGCATAACAAGATGTTTGCATATAACACGCTGGAAGCAATTATAACAGTAAACTCACCTAAAAGTCAAATACAGCAGACAGCTTCCTCAGACACCCGAAGAAAGCCCTCATAAGCGCGAGCTTATACGAAGTATAAATCTTACCGATCACGTCTAAATTGCAGAAACATGCTTACTACATGCAAAGCATTTCTTCTTTGCCTTTCTCTCAACCACAGCCGAATCACAGCCCTAAACCTCTAAAATGAAACTCTGCCGAGCAAAAGAGAAGTTATTTTGTTTCAAACCATTCCACCTTGGTAATTGCAGCCAAAGGTTAAAACAAAGCAGACTTCTGGTGGCCTCTGCTGGAACACAGCTATGGGGCTGACAGCTTTCAAATACTGTGCTATTTGTTGGATTCAACACCACTTTATAAATGGAGGGTAGGGAACAGATCATTCAGACGTTGCAGCTGTTTTAAGAAAATAACTATTAGAAAGCAACACTGAAGGTATGGAAGCTGTCAGGTAACCCATCTGAAAGATTAGTATATGACTCTTAACACAAGTATGTTCAGACAGCATGTACTTTTTCATCCTGGGAAAATATGCAGAGGAAACAGGTTTCAAGTAGGGGGAAAGTATGGGCAGAGCTGTCTAATAAAGCAAATGCATGCCGCTGGTAGATCAGCCTTGACACCACACGATGCAAATCTAATGGGCCTCGGCTCCAGCACGGCAAACAAGGCTGATGCCAAGACACTTTTAACAGGGCAATCAAGCATTTGGCTCCTGGAACTGCCTGTTCCTTTGTTTTACAGCTCCCCGTTAACTTGAAACTTCCCCTGACCCAGTTAGCCAAAGCCCAAGGCACGGCTGGAATTCACTTGGGATGTGCCAACATAAAGATTTCAGGAATTCTGTGTATAACAAAGGCAGCCCAAACCCCCGCTGTCGGGGGTGTGCTCCTGTCGGGGGAGCCGCCCTCCTAAGGGGGAAGAAAAAAAAAAGGGTAAACAAAAACCCTGATTCATCGGTGACATTCTCTCCCACTTCCCACGTAGTATCGCACTCTCCCGGAAAGTACTTAGCACGGAAAAAGTCACCGAGAGCCGCTTAATCCTGTTAGGGAAAAGCCGATCCCCGACCCGAGCCAGCCGTAGCGCGCCCCAGGTGCGCGGCGGCGGGAACGGGGGCGGGCCGGGGGGTCCCCGCGGCGGGAGTGCAGCCCCTGCCCCGGCGCCCGCGGACAAAGGAGTCGAAGTGCGCCCGAGGAAGGGCGGGGGAAGGCGGGGGAGAAAAACCCAAAGCACACAAAGGAGGGAGAAGTCGCGCAGCTCTTCCCGCAGCGCGGCCGCCGGGGCGGAGGTGGCGGCGGCGCCAGACGGGGGGCAGCGGAGCGCCGTACCTGCCCGAGGAGAGGGGAGCGGCGCGGAGCCGGGGGCAGCCCAACCCGCGCCCCGCGGGGGTACTCGCCTGCTCGCGGAGGTAGCCCCGGTGTGGCGGCGGCCGGCGGCGGGAGCAGCGGTGGCGGGAGGCGGCCCAGCGGCGGGGCTGCGCGCCCAGCCCTGCCCTCAGCCCTGCCCGCCGCCCCGGAGCGGCTGCGACGGCGCTGCCGACTCCGAGCGTGAAGCCGAGTCCGGGTGTGCTGCGGCCGCTCCCGGCGAGTCGGGCGATTTCCTGTCGGGGCGGGGGCGGCGCGGCCGTGCCGGGGCGGGCTCCCGCCGCAGGTGCCGGCCTCGCCCCCAGGTGGGGAGGCGGTGGCGGGGAGGACCGGGAGGGAAGGGGAGGAGGGACGACGGCGGCCGGACGGGGCGGGCGGCGCGTTGCGCGCCCCCTCTGCAGGCGCGGGTCCACCTGCGTTCCCGCCGCCTCCCCACGCCCCCGGCTGAGGGGCGACTTCGCCCGGCTCCCCTCCGGGCCCCCCTCCACACACACGCGGCGGCGGGCGGGGGAACAGGAAATACCGGTTGCAGCCCGGTGCTCCGCGCCGCTGAGTCACCGCGGCGGGGCCACCCCGGTCGCCTCGCCCCCCCGGCTTCTCTCAGCCCGTCCCTTCTCCCGAGAGGGGTCCCGCCTCTCCCGAGCTGCCGGTTGTGGAGGGCCGGGCGAGGCTGGCGGGACCCTCTCGCTCCTTCCTCCTCGAGCTGCTGCAGGGGTGCGCTGTCACCCAGCCCTGCGTTTGTGCCTTTCTTCTGATTACATCAACGTTTTGCCAAGAACTCTAAACTTTTCTAACTGCAAGACCTCTGAAAAGCTTTTAAACCACGGTGCAGTGTTTACACATGCTTCTGAATCTGCTTTTTCCTGCCTCTTATCACAGAAGAGCTGTGGCGAACTTCCCCCTGCTTTACTGGTGTGGTCACATCATCACTCACAGCTGAAACATCCAAGATTAGCAGAAGGCAGAGCAGCCTCATTTCCAGGCCAGAACACAGCGTCACTCTGCAAGTGCTACCAATGCTGTTCCTGAATCCCGAAAGGGAACTGCACTTCAGGCTGGCATTCCACAGGTATCAGCTTTCCAGCATTGCTCACGTCCCGCAGCCGAAATGGGAAAAGCAAGGCCGAACAGCCTTGACAGGATTCTTAGGAGTCTTATTTCTTCCGCACTGTAAAGCACTGAATGTCACCAGGAATTTGTTATCTGCTCTCATGGGCAGTTAAACCAAATGCAAACCCCTCTAGAATTCAGCTGTATATTCCCCCACTATCAGGTCTGTGAAACAAAAACTACTTTTAAGTTCTCTTGTTTGTTCTTAGTTGCTGGTGACAAAGGGCAGATGATTTTCCAAGAGATGCTAACTATTCCAGACTCACACACCTAATTCAGACTGGTTTCTTCCTTGTTAGGTGCAGATTACGTTTGTGCGGAATGCCTCATACAGAAATTAAGATAAAGAAGGCAAACAGTGTTCTTCATGAAGGTGCTGGACTTTGGAAGGAGCCACCGAAAGTGCGTATTCTATTGACAGCAAATACGAAACTGCATTCAGATGTTGCATTGAAAAAAAACCTGCTTGTAGCTACAGTTAATAATTAACATGCATGTGCATACAATAGTCTTCAAGTGACTGTTGCAGTCTAAAAGCCCCAAACAGCAAAACTCAGGAAAAAAACTGGACTGATTGAGAAACATTTCTGTCAGATATAGACAGGTTCAGCAATTGGTATGTAATACAATATTGCTTTCAAGCAGAAGTCAAGGCATGAGGAGTAGCAATTTAGTTTGACTTGCAGGTAGATGTCAGATTATTTGGTTTTCACTATGCTGGGTGTCCATTTCCTTTATGAATGATTAAAAACTTGAGCTGTTAGGTCTCTTTCTGAAGGTGCTGTTGTCATAGTGGCCTTGCAATGATGCTTGGTTAATGGTTCTAGAATGCTGAGAAGTAATACTATTGTCGTATCTGATATATTCCTATTTTTTTTAGTAGAACGGTAGAGAACACTGATGGCTAGCAGAAGAGCCTACAACTGGAAAACAACAATGCTTACAAAATTACTCATTGTAATACTGTTAACTTACCATAATTACCATGACAAACAATTTTAAAAACAATTCAGCAAATTGGGGATGGCAGCAACATTACACTGCTTGTGTTAAACATCTACTGTTTCCTTATCTAAACTTGTTTTTCCTTAACCTGAACTAAAAAAAAATAAAAGGTTTGTAATTAATTGTTCAAAAATCTTTATCTGTTTATAGCTCTGTTTATTCTGCCCCCAGTGAAACAGCCTCCGCTGGCTTTCTCCTTTGGTAGAGGTCATTAATCTTGTCTTTGTTCTACGACTGCCAACAGTACAATTTACATTGAACACATTTTGGGACAGAGGGAGATGTAACTCCAAACAACTTTTTCTTAAAGAGGAGTTGTTGTTGTTGTTTTTGTTTCTAAATGCTCAATAGCAAAATGGACTGGGACATGGAACGTGTTTGATTGGTTTCAATTTTAAGCAGTGGTGTGTAGTAAATGTGAAATACCACCCCTAAGGGGCCGCAGCACGCTGCAGCTTGCCCCTGGTACTTCCTTGCCCTGGCAGTGACATCAGCCCTTGGGCACAGTTAATCTCTTCCTGATGGCCTTTGCCTCTGCCCCTCCCATGCTTCCTCTTCTATTCTGGATGTTCTTCCAGGTATTTTGGCAAGCCTCCACCTTCCTTCCCAGGACTCCCACACATTCCAGAGCTGGTTAGCACAATCACATAGTTCAACCATTAACCAGGAGCTGAAAGTAATCAAACATGAACCTCCCTGCACATCCCGCTTATTCAGCTACCACCTCTTCAGGACAGGTCTTTATCGCATTTATTGAAGCTGCCAAAAGACTGTGAATTTTAAAGAACAAAGATGACTTTGTCACATGGAATAGTCTTGCAGGGAAAAGGTAACTAAAGGTTTCTTAAGAATTATCCCAAGGGGAAAGGAAAATGAACCAACCAACACCAGAGAAGCACTTAGGCACGTAACTTCTGTCAGACTGTGAGCAGTTGTGTGACTACATGAATCAAGACTTCTAAAGAACTCACTGGCACACAGAACACAGTGAATTTGAGCAAGGCTAGAAATGCAGGGACTTTCAAACAGCAGACCAGAAGCAGAAAAATACAGTCACCACTTCCAGAAAGAGCAATTAGCTATTGGTGAAAACTGATATACCCCAAAAGACCCAACACTGCCCAAGTTCTCTGCTGAGTCTGAGCATCCAGTACAGCTACTAATGCCAATACTTGTCTTTCAAAAGTATTCTGTGTGTTTTCCTTCACTAGAGGTGGAGCAACTGTTGTATGGGGAAAACACTGCCAGAAACACGCTGGTGGTTATCAATACTGACTGTGCACAGTCTCCATCAGAGAATTTTCCTTCAGCTGTTTCCTTTGGGAGGAGAGAAACAAACTAGTGATGTGGTGTCACGTAACCAGGGAGCAATCTGCTTATTCAAGTCAGTTACGGAAGTGAAAAACAGTACAGAGGAGTTATTTGTCTTGGGGCAATATGCAAAGTCTGACCTTAGTATCGGGGCTTGTCCTGTGCCTCCACTGTATGAGCGCCATGGCTGCCAGAGTCCTTGCCCTGACTTACAATTTCATGCAAATATTAGGGCAAAAAACGAGTCGCATCTTATGATTTCATTTTGCACACCACGATAAAACTCATTCTAACTTGCTGATGATGCTTATCTTCACCAGTTAGATTAAATCCATTTGTTATTCAGCTACCTAAACACAGGAAGTTCCATAAATAGCAGAACCAAGGCATGTCAAATGTGGAAGTTAAAGTCCTCTTATAAAATCCACCTGAACTGGCCAAATTTTGAAGAGTTTTTCCAGTAAGCGTTTTAAGAAACATAAAAAATTCAAAACAGTGTGTATGTCTGCAGTCTTTAGCTTTGTCATCACAGCTGGAAATCACACCTTTACGTAATCAATTAAGAATTCTACATGCAACTTGATCTTGGCATAGACATTTGCATGAGAGGTAAGGGAATACGGAATGAACCTCCAAATATGAATCAGATGCATGTCAGTGAATATGTTGCATGCAAATTACTTAAGAAAATAAATTTCAGAAGAATCAATCAGAAAAATAATTACACAAGCTATAGATGATCAGGCAAAGGCACAACCAGGAGGAAGTATCTTTGATTCAAACATCAGGTCATAACATATATACAAATAGGTTCATCTAGCTATTTGAAATACTAGGAGGTAGGACTAACTACTACCATTTTCCATATGCTATAAATTATTTTCACTGTTCTAAACAGTAAAACGATGTTCTGTTTTTAGCTCTCCTTTGTTAAAAAAAAACCCAACGTATTTTACTCTGGTATTCATATGAGTTGGTAGTCGTTATATTCACCTCATCTCATAGAGCTGAAGTAGGTAACTGTAGCTAAAGGCAACTTTTTATTTTGATTTAAAAACATGCAAACAGTATGCACAATTAACCAACAGCTACTTCCAGTTAAATGTTACTTTCTATTTATATGGTGGGAAATAGTGGGTAACAACACCTATACTTTAAATGCAAATACTGGACAACAATACTATATAGCTATTGCTTTTCAATGACACAATGAATCACATCTGTAATAATTCTAGCTAGGCAGAGGATCACACCAAACTAACCACAAGCATCAGACGAACCAAGAAGAAAAATAGTTTGCACTGAACATCTTTACATACATTGATAAAAAATTATGAGAGTATGGTGTAACTGTTTCCTTAAGAATCAGTCAACAACTTTGTGCTTCCATTTTACAGGCAATTAAAAACCACCAGTGGTAATAATACAACCATGCATGTGTTGAAGTGTTCTTCTTCCAGTCCATGATTTCTCTTAGAGTGTTTTTGGTTTAAGATGCGGAGTATGTAATTTATTTCACTCTCATTTTTTAACAGCCTGAAAAAGACAGCTTCATCAGCATAAGTACCATACTCAATTCTAAGAAGAAAAAAGGTGGAAGTTTCTGCATCTGCGCGGTACTAGGGGGAGCAGTGTTGTATCACTGTGAAAAAAGATAGCCTGTGCCCCACTTACTCAAGAAATGCAGTGAAACAAATAGTACTAATTTTTGCTACCATGGGAGGATCTTAATCTGCTCAACTAAGTCAAAAAAGCTCAATAAATTATGTATTTTACTTTTTGAAGAAATAAAGGTAACAGAAAGAGAACTTCACAGTAAAAGAATGAAGTGTTTGCAGATACTGCTGCACAGCTTAAACATCACTTGCCAGCCTTTCCACTTCCATAAGATGCTTCCAATCACACAGACTTCTAAGTATTTTAAAATTTAGCTCAAAAAAAATCCTCACGTGAAAGAAAGTAGAATTTACAATTTGGAGAAAAGTGCAAGTTCTGCAATACTTAGAGAAAAACTTTTACTACATGCATTACACAAAATGAGAAGTTTCTACTTGCCACAGTAATTTAATTTATGATGTGTTCAATTTGACTGTCATGTGTTATTCACTCACAAGAGTCACAAATTTTAATGCAGTGTATTCCCAGTACCACAACTTACGTCAATGCAGTTTGCAGGAGTTTCTTTTTTTGGGTGAAAGCTTCACCAAAAGAAGTTGAGCATTTGTGTGCTCGTCAGAAGTCACCAGCTGCGTCAATCCTTACCTCTAAACGAGACTAGAGAGACTAAGAATTCAGACTTCTGCAGTAAGAAAGTAAGAAATGCAGTGACAGCAAGGGAGACCTCAACCACCCGTACTGCATGGACACAGGTGCAAGCAGTGACACAGAAACCCAAAGACTGAGCACTAGAGAAAAATATATTATTTTCATTTTTGTTGCACAACATAGTGATGTCATGAAAAACAACAACAGAATTAAGCTCAGGTACTTCAGAAACCAACGAAGGGCTTGGCTTGTGGTTCAAGTCTTTAAACTTTCATGAGGTAGAATATCATCAAGTATCTTCTTTCCCAGAATATATTAAGCAGGACAAATCCAATTTCGTTTTTAACGCTGTTGAAAATTCTTTTGAGAGAAGTTCATGCAGGGATACTCTGTCATGAGAATATACCCAATTCCGTCCAGTCCAGTCATAGCGCTTGGGCCCACTAGAAAACAAAACACACGCTGTGTAAGTATTCATGGGGAGCTGCTGGAAGCATGTATTACCCCAGAGAGTGCCCAGGAAAATGAAACAAGTCATCATGGAGAAGGATGGGTGGGCAGTCCCAGGAAGTGGAGCAGAAAAGGTGCCAGGAACTGCTGAGCCATCTAACAGATATATCTGAAAGGTGACAAGATACATCAGTCACGCCCAGCAGACACAAGCTCCTCCCCTTCTTGCTTTTGGCACTGATTTACCCAATTTCTTCCCTTACCCACATCATTTCCTTGCACATGCATATTACAAGGGATATTTGTATAATGCTGAATTAATGCTATTGATTAGTTCTTGTAGCAGTCAGATGCAGATATACTAAGCACAGCAGAACACAGATCACCACTGTCACTTTCTCTTTACATGAAATAAAAGAATTACCAGCTGAATCCCAATATATTGGCATGTGGGATATTTATATTAAAAATGTCTTTTTCCTCTGTTCTATCATATAGTTGTTGGCTTGTTTTTTCAGGTCTAAATTAAGGATCAGGAAAGAAACTTGAACACTCGGGTTCCATTCCAGACCTTTCTATCCACTCAGTTCTCCACATCTGAAACAGGAGCATGACTGAAAGGTGCTCACTACTGCCAATGTCAGCTAGAGAAACTAAGAAAAGAGAAAGGAATGAAATAACCGTCTGGGATAAACACACAAACCATCAGTCTTACCCTCGAACTCATAGGGCAAAATGCCTTGGAACTCCGACAATCCACATACAAGGCCTGCTAGAAAACAGACTATGCTATGTATACACAAGAAGTATCTGCAGGTTCTCTACAAACATAAACACTGATCTGAACCTTGAATATCTGAATTACTTGCAATATTCAAATGAAGAACTTTCCAACCACTAACCAAACTACGAGAAACTACAAATGCAAACGCAGAGTCACTTCCACTGAAATTTCACTTACTGTATGTGAACTTGTAGTTATTTGGAATGGAGATTATGTGCTCCAGTTCCTTTACTATGCATTTCTCACCTCTTTGTCTTTGCAGCAAGCGTATGTTTATGCTGTCCTGCACCTAGGGAATGTCAGAATGGGATGCAGCCATTCATGAAACCAGGCTAAGACAGGCCATTTAATCAACACCGACACAGAAAAGAAATGCTTAAGTTATTTTAACTGTTTTAAAACATTACATAGCAAATATCAGCAATATGCTTAGCATATGGAACACCACCATAGTTCCCTGAATATCCAAAATGCTGTACAAATATGTTTTTTTCATTTAAATCAATAATTTAAGTAAGCATCTTGTAAGTTCTATCAACTGCCTACAAAGTTAAATACAGACTTAATAAATTTCCCAGGGAAAGTCTGCATACATGTTTAAACAATAAGAGAAGAATTAAAGTATCATATTGAAGTATTATTAAGAGATGCCATGTAAGGCTGAAAAGTCTTTTCATTCAAAAGAGCTACATGAAATTACTGCAATCACACTGCTGGCAGGTTGCACCCATCCTCTCACTCCGTTTTTTTAAATTGTCAAGTAAGTAAAGCTTTACAAACACAAGCTTAGGTAAACTTTGGTGTATAGATACATGACCGCAAAACACAAAGTAAAAAAATTTCAAGAAAATGTCTCTCACATCTTAAGAATTTGTCTCCCTTGGGAGATGTTTGTAAAGACTCCAGATTCTACATGTACTGTATAAATTTCCAAAATGTAACATTCAAGTGACCACTGGCAGTAACATTTGCCTCTTTCACTGGACGCTACTCCAAATCACAGTGTACTTGCTGTCAGAAGCTGGGAAGTGAACATGTAGTGTCATATTTCAGGAAATACCACTGTTTTCCATTATACCAGTTAAAGAAGCACAAAACTTAATGTTTGCAGGTGAATCATTTTGCATCACAGATGATGAAAAAGACCACAAGAGAATTTTCAAGTTTATATCTTTGTGTATTTTTTTTCACTACTGGAGCAATCAAAAAGAAAAGCTTAACATTATTTCACGAACGCCATATTCTGGAGCATGTATATCTTAGATCAACTAGGGTACGCTCCAAACAGCTACAAATTCCCTAAATTTTGGGTTTCATATATAGATGAAATCTTTGTGTCGGTGACAGAAAAATATCATAGTCATCTTAAGCAAAATCAAGGTTCAGAAATTACTCTTGTTGCAAAACACACGGAATGATCAAATTCTGAACACACACCCTTCATCTGTCTAAACAAAAAGGTTTGTTACCTTGCTAGGCCTGTGCCTTAGCAAGTCATATACCTCTTAAGTAAGTTACTTAATTAGTAAAATGATTCTGGTATCAGAAAGGAGTTAGTAGAAAAAAATTACTAACATAGCATGCTGTGCACCAGCCAGTACAGAAGAACACTAAGGCAAGGTTATAATTTTCTTTAGCTAAATTTTACATCTATTAAAATTGTCTCTCTTAAAATCTTAAATTCCATTGTGCCTTTTTTTTCCCCTCGTACAAACCCGACTACGGAAGTCTACTACAGCAAAACCATCCCCAGTTTCGCAATGAACGCATTCTTTCTGCAGGCTGTTCAGGAGGTACGCCTGCCTGGTTACTGGCAGCGCTCACACGTTCCAGCTAGCTGCCTCCTCCACCAGCAACGCGGACCAACTCCCTCCATTTTTTTCACTGGGATAGTGGCAGAGAATACAATTTTTTGGGGGAGACAGCTTTTCCCTCCTGATTGCACTCTCTGCTGAAACCAACCAGGAAACCTGGGATGGGCCAAAGCACAGCATTAGAGAAGGCAGAGGGAACAGCTAGCCAAGGCTCCCATAAAGTGCAGATGCTTGACAAAAACAACCAGTGCGAGAGCACATAAACATATAAAGCAGGAAATCCCACAAGCTTGGACGGGAAGGAGCCACCCTGTTTAAATACAAAGAGAGGTTTAGATCATAACAGCATCATCACTCTGTTTCCAACAGAAACTCTGGTTATTTTTTCAATCATGGCTGTTTATTTTTCCTATGAGTAGACTATATTCCTGTAGACAGCGGCTTTGGATCGAAACAGTGTACGAAAATTCTGTATTACATGTTTCCTGGATTAATTTAGGTATGTCAGTACACTGCACTGTGTCTCAAACCTCTGTAAGAAATTATTATTGAACATCTAGATTATATAATGTTCTGAGAATATACCAAGGAAAAGGGTTACTTATGAAAAGGATTTTACATAGTCCATGCTGTGCTATAAAAAAGGGGATGTACATTTCCACCCAGCCTGTAGACGTTACATAACTTACACATAACCTACCTAGTGGGTGAGGACAGCCAAATCTGCCGGTTTGGTGTTTGCTTATTGATTACATATGTTCCCATGTCTCCACCTAATTTAACTGTTAGAACTCCACTCTTAAAACACAAAGAAAATGAGAGAAATTAAAACTTTGCATCCTGTTACTTGACAAGAATTAAATCATCTGCAGTAAATAAACAGAAATGTACACATCTGTATCATATTCCCAGCTATTTCCCAAACAACTATTGCTTGGAATACGACAACCTACATATCTTCAAGTCTGATCTAGACTTTAAACCTTCTGGTCAGAGCTTTAGTTTGTTTGCACCACTCACAATGGCACTACTTCAATAATGCTCTTGAGCTTTGACCTGTCATCTTGAAAGGACTGCTAGTTTATTTTGCAATGACTAAAACATCATCCAATAACATTTTTTTTCTATTCATGAATAATGCAGGACTGGTGTGGCTTGAAGTCAAAAAGCTTTATGTGTCATTGCTAGATTTTTGAGCCATGCAATTTTACCTAGTTTTTCTTAAGTAACTGTAACAATTTCTCGGTGAATAAACACACATATTTCTCCAGTAATTCTGATGAAGTGCCTAGATCCTGATCCTCAAAAATGTTCCACTTCTCAACTCTATGAGGTCTGGTTTGTTTTAGTTATGCCAGCTTTAGACCATTATACTAATGAGCATTTATTTTCTCTTCCTTACTCGCATTTCTTACTGACAACGTGATTTACATGTCTCTGACATTTGCACCGGTGCAACTGAAAAGCAGATGTAACTCTGCAAAATATTTGTTGTAACTTTAAAAGAACAGCACTACCTGGACTAGAGTTAACCTGAGGATGAACTGAATTATGCTAATTAAAAATGATATCTCTACAGAATACAGCCTGATGATTCAGGTAATAGCTTAGTCACATTTAGTGTTTCTCAAATACTTCATGCCCTATATTAGAATAAAGCTCAAAGAGCAGGTTAGGGTGATTATGTTGGAAGAGTGATGTAAAGGCTTCACTCTCTTTCTGCATGCTCTTCAGTCCCATATTAAGTATTCAGCATGATGTTCTGCTGTACGCTACAGAAACACTGTAAGTAAAATAGGGTCTTAAAGAGTTAACAATAAATGACACTATCGCTTATATTGTGTGTCAGCTGTTGGAGAGTATTGTTCTTCTGTCATTGCAAATTAACAGGTTAATTTCTAATGTTGTGTTTAAAACATTTCCCCATACATTTTGCAAGGCCTCTGAAAGACTACAAAATACAACTTTTTAAGAACTTAAAATGCAAGATATTTTTACCATATTTTAAGAAATACTACTGTATGTGTTTTGTACTGTGGATGAATGCTGTTAGCTCATGCTAACACGAATATTCTTCAAAAGATATTTTTTATTCCTGGACAAGAAGACAAATTGCACAAAGAAACCAAGTTCATAGCAATTCACTGGCATAAGACACCTTTATCACGTTTGCCACCTTGTGGCCTGCGATAGCATCAGCCTTGTTCGTTTGGAATTAACTTGAGTAAACTTGGGACTGTTGAGCATTTTGCTCTTAAAAGAAAAACGACAAGACAGTATGACATCATACTGTCTATGCGAAAAATGACTATTGGTAAGAATTAAGATGGGTGTAAAAATAATTCTTCCTGAGCTTCACTGTGAATCAATGTAAAATACAATCCACTCTACAGTGACTGGAGATAAAACTCTGGCATCAGTTGACTCATCACCTTCACATCATGAAGTGTCTGTTAAAGAAGTAAATTATAAACTTTCTGCTAATTTTTGTCCTAAACTCTTTAAATTAAGCTGGTAAGTGCTGATATGCTAAAATACATTGAATGGTAACAGTTAAACAATTATTTTATTTTCAGAAAAAAACCAACTAGCAATAACATTAATCACATACTTAATTAAAGCAACAAATAGTATTTGCTAGGGGCAACAACAGAATCCTACTAACAATATGTTATTTTCTAGCCTAGCTATAAGAAATAAAGAATGAACATTACAGTGGCAAAGTTACACAGAAGCAAGTTTGCAAACTACTGGGTTTCAGTTCGTTAGGGTTTGGTTTTGTTTGGTTTGTTTTTTCCTCCACAGCGCAACCCAAACCACCTGCTTCAGTGTCCCTGAGCGTAAGAGCTTAACTGACAGGGTTAGCAGAAAGCAACCTCCTTGTGGTAAGGCATGAAGAGGGAGCAGCAGTTACGTAACCTCAAAAAATGCCATAGTGAGAGACCCGTGCTACAGACACCAGCGTGCAGCAAAACTGCATTTTCCTCCAAGTCATTCAGAGGGCTGTGACACACAAACCACATCAGGAATTGTATATAAAACTAATAAATTCCCTATACAAATAAAACTGACATTTTTAATCAGAGTCTGTGACTCCTGTAATCAAATTTGAGTGGCTGAGCTATTAAAGGCTGAAATTATCAGGCTAGCACTCACATACTGTCTCCTGTGACAGTTGCCTTCTCCCTATGTATGCCCTGGTGCCGCTTTTGCAACCACCTATCCAAACACTGCATCCTCTTGTGGCTTCTCTCCACCACAGGCTGTGCCATCAATAAAGCCAGGACAAACGTACTCTACCTGGTCAAGGCAAACACCGCTTCTCAGTATTCAGGGCAATCAAACTCCTCTACCAGGTGCACGTGATGTACATGTACTATGACACATGGGTCTATCCTGGTACCCACCAGGAGGGAAGTGACTGCTGATGTCAGAGATGTCAGGGATCCACCCAGGGGTACTGAGGGAGCTGCTGGAGGTGATCACTAAGTCACTTTCAGTTATTTATCAGCAGTGCTGGCTAACCTGAGAGGTCCCAGTTGACTGGAAGTTGGTGAATGTGTCACCTATCTACAAGAAGGGTCAGAAGGATGACCTGGAAAATTACAGCCTTGACCTTGGTGCTGGGGAAGGTCATGGAGCAGATCATGCTGAGCACCATCACACAGCACATACGAGACAACCAAGCAATCAGGCCCAGCCAGCATGGGTTTATGAAAGGCAGGTCCTGCTTGACCAACCTGATCTCCTACGACAAGGTGATTCGTGCAGTGGATGATGGAAAGGCTGTGGATGTTGTGCACTTAGACTTCAGTAAAGCCTTTGACACTGTATCCTGCAGCATTCTGCTGGAGAAGCTGGCAGCTCATGGCCTGGATGGATGTGCTCTTTGATGGATAAAGAACTGGCTGGAGAGCCAGGCCCAAAGAGTTGCGGTGAATGGAGCCAAATCCAGTCGGTGGCCGGTCACGAGTGGTGTTCCCCAGGGCTCAGTACTGGGGACAGTTCTGTTTAATCTCTTTATCAATGATCTGGATGAAGGGATTGAGTGCACCCTCAGTAAGTTTGCAGATGACAAGTTGGGTGGGAGTGTTGATCCGCTGGAGGGTAGGAAGGCCATACAGAGGGATCTGGACCGGCTGGATCATTGGGCTGAGGCCAATTGTATGAGCTTCAACAGGGCCAAATGCCAGGTCCTGTACTTGGGTCACAACAACCCCAGGCAGCGCTACAGACTCAGGGAAGAGTGTCTGGAAAGCTGCTTGGCAAAAAGGGATCTGGGGTGTTGACCGATAGCCGCTGAACATGAGCCAGCAATGGGCCGAGGTAGCCAAAAAGGCCAAGAGCATTCTGGCTTGTATCAGGAATAGTGTGGCCAGGACTAGAGAAGTGATCATTTCCCTGTACTCAGCACTGGTGAGGCCCCACCTTGAATTCTGTGTTCAGTTTTGGGCCCCTCAACAGGAAAGACACAGAGGTATTGAAGAGAGTTCAGAGAAGGGCAATGAAGCTGGTGAGGGGTCTGGAGCACAAATATGATGAGGAGTGGCTGAGGGAACTGGGGCTGTTTAGCCTGGAGAAAAGGAGGCTGAGGGGAGACCTTATCGCTGTCTGCAACTACCCAAAAGGAGGTTGTAGCATGGAGGGTGTTGGTCTCTTCTCCCAAGTAGCAAGTGATAGGACAAGGGGAAATGGCCTCTAGTTGTGCCAGGGAAGGTTCAGATGGGATACTGGGAAACATTTCTTCACAGAAAGGGTTGTCAGGCGTTGGAACAGGCTGCCCAGGGAAGTGGTGGAGCCACCAGCCCTGGAGGTGTTTTAAAGATGCGTAGGTGAGGTTCTTAGGGACATGGTTTAGTGCCAGAGTTAGGTTAGGTTATGGTTAGACTCTATGATCTTAAGGGTCTCTTCCAACCCAAATTATTCTATGATTCTATGAAATTAGAATTTAGTTTCTGTCTCCTCTTGTGCTCATTTATTTTTCTTTATTATATCTTTCTCTAAACATTTTAAATGCTCAAAGCATACGACAGCATGTGTTACTTTTTACTAGAATAGTTGCTGCAGTCAGCATAAACAGGCATATTTGAACAAAAAAGCTGTAAAAACTCATTGTGTTTTAAGTGTTGGCATTAAGGTGAATAATTTAAAATTCTCCTTCAAAGAAAAAAAAATCTAGAATAATCACAGTGGTAACAGAATTCTTAAAACATACCCCTAAAGAAACGTCATAATCTTCTGGTGTAAAAGGCTTATCTGTTAGGTCCTCAAAGAAATCTGCCAAGGAGTCCAGTGTTTCTTCAGCCAGTTTTTCGTAAGTGGTCTCATCTAAAGAGCTGTACATGACATACAGACCCACAATTAGGAGAAAAAACATGGAAGAGAGTATTTTCCCTATAATAAAAACATACCAAGACCATAACCATGAAGGAAACAGTAACCGTGAAAAACTCATACAAAACAAGCACTCATTTTTCTTTAGCTAATGTAGCAATCCACATTATAAATTGAGGTAGAATTTTGAAATTTTGGTAGTGGAAATCTCTAACTGAGGAATATGTACTGCTTTCCATACATATACTGACCCCTGTGTGCTACGAGGAGAGAGTTCAACTCCAAAATAAGGCATTTTCATAAAAGCAGTGTGCATGAATTATGTAGTTCTGAACTTTACAAAGAGATACAAGTATCTCCTGTTTAGAAGCGTATGTCATTTGACTCCAAGAAACTCACTGTAGCTATAAGCAGGTTACAAACATCAGAATCATGTGCCATGTCTATGTACAGCATTTGACTCCTCAACTGGTATTACCAGCCTAGTAATTAAGCGTTATTTAAAGGGTGCTTATAAACAGATACATACAATAACTTTCTTCTTCAGAAAGTGTCAAAGCACCCTTGTAGCCATTATGTAAGGTTTACAGCACTTGCGAGACTGCTTCTGTTATCCTCTTTAGTAAGTACAAAAGTTTGTGGGAACAAGGCCTAGATTGGTTTAATTAACCAAACGTAATTAAATCATGTAAGTTTTGCCATCCATGTCAGTGTAAACTTTTAACCAAGCGTATAGGTGGGTATCTTTAGCAACAGACAATTCGGTAAGATCATTTCAGTTTTTGCCAGCTGGCATGGCAATACAGCAGTCACTATGAACTATGACTCAGTATCTTCCAGCTGATTATACAGAACACAATTAAAAGAAAAAATATTGCTAGCCAGTTACTGAAATATACTGTATGCCACTTAGATGAGGGACACCACAGAAAAACCTAGGGGCAGGGAGAATAGAAGGCCTTAGGATTAGGCAGGATTTGTGCCCTGGCCCAGGGTGCAGTTCTCAGACTTCATGGTAAGAGCCATTTTAGAAATCTGCACAATCCTTGACTGGGCCTCCAATTCCAGCATCAGAAGGGGAGAAGTCTCTAACAGGTACTGTGTCACATCCTCCCAGCACCAGGCAGAAACTTCATGCACCCTGACAAGTGAAATGGTGCGAGACACCTATGCTCAGGTACCGGAATTACCACCTTCCCAAATTAACCCAAAATGCTTTTTGCTAAAATCATCCTTTACATCATCATATCAGCATTACATTAATTTGACAGTCTTATCGTGTCTAGAGATTATCATAAAATACAGAGACAATATTTTCATATGAATATCTCAAAATAAAATTTACCTTGTATCATTCAGAGTTCCTGCATTTCTTAAATTCATGAACTGAACAGTGTTGCTCTTCACCGCTGCAGCATATTGTAATTGCTGTTGAAAGTAAGCCTAAGGAAAATGGAAAGTCAAAACACAAAGAACTATAAATTACATATTTGTCACACAAAGTCAATAGATCCTTCAAGACCTTTCCCCCCCACAAATATTCATATTCTATGTTACAGAGCTAATATGGAAACAATTATGCAGCTTTAGTCCTTGGATGATTGAGGCAATCTATAATATTTTCTTCTGACACAAGTGGAAAATAAAAGAACTTTATTTATACAACAAGGAACTAGGCAAGAGAAGAACTACTTTCTTTTCTATCGCTTCTACCACAGAACTACTGAGCAACTTCAGACAACTGGCTTAGGCCAGGATTTTCACAAGTATCAGCTACTCAGACACTTCATTATCAGTAACTTCTGTCCCTCTGTTAGCAGCCATGAATATACTCAACTGAAACAGACAGAAACCCTGAATCCTCCGCACAAAAGCTAAGAGCTAGCATCACACTTCACATTCCAGGTATCTTCTTTAGAACAAGCTGTTTCATTTCTTGTTTTTCTTCTGTTTAAAATAAGCTTTTAAAAACAAATCAAAATTACAGAAGAGCTGTATCAACATACCGGCAACACAACACAAGGGATCAAAATGGGCAACCCCTTTGAGGGGAAGCAATCCATCCGCACAGATAACGTCGACTGCCTAGCCTAACGCACTAGCAGAAGCTCACCAAGAGAGAAAGATAGCCTGCTTGCCATTTCCTTCTTAACCTGGGCTATTAAGGCATATATTTTTGGATGAATGGCAAGACAGCATGCTTGATTGCTTTCTGTGTACTTATACAAGGTTTTAAAAAGTAACAGAGCTGAAAAACAAATAACGTTTTAAAAGGAACTATGACAGCCCCTCTTCAAGTGCACATGAGAGCAACACACACAAACATCTCTCTCCGTATGGTTTGATGTCTGTCCTCAGGCATTAGATGAACTCCTCTGTTAGGTCAAAGCCATCACACAGACATAAAGGACAGACAACAGCAAACTCCTTGTAACATCGCAATGATTCGGCTGACGAAGTACACTCTGATGCCTACATGTTTTCTACCGCAACCTTTAGCATTTATTTAATGCACATTTAGGATCAAAAGCTGTAGCGGCATAAATCCATTGAGACTCTGGACAGCTGGAGAAGCTGTGACTCCAGCCCTGTGCTCACACTCAATTTATGACTCGAGACTGCCACCGCGGTGCTGGCACACGGCTGGTACCACTCCTCCGCATACCAAACCCGCGCCGGGGATGGCCAGCACGCACCTCCTGCAACGGGAGAAGGGCAGCAAACCCGCCAACAGCTCCGGAGAGCAGCGAAGGCCGAGCTCCCCGCGGGGCAGCCCCGGCTGCACCCGCACGGGCCGGGAATCCGCGGGAACGCCGGCCCAGCCCTCCGGCGCCTCCCCGCGGGCGCAGGCCGAGGCTCGCCTGCCGCGGGCAGCTGCTGCCGGGCGCCGCTCCGCCCTCGCAGGGCTCTGGCCGCCCGCCTCAGCGCCGCTCGCACGGGCTGGCGCGGCAGGGAGCGAGCGGCCTTCCCCCGCCGGAGAGGCAGGGCCCCGCCGATCCGGCCCGCGGAGGGCCCGGCGGGGACCGTGGCTGTCGTCCCGGCCGCGGGCCCGGCGGGGGGCGACTAGGGGCCCGTGGCCGGCTGAGGAAACCCCGCCTGCCGCCCTTCCCTCCCCGCCCGCAGCTCCTTCCTCCCGGCGGCGCAGGCCGCGCCTCGCTGTCCCGCCTCACTCTCACCGTCCGACCGCGGCGGGCGGCGGCTGCCCCTGACAGGGGGGCGCCCCCCGGGCCTCCGCTCTGCCGCCGCGCCGCCGCCGCCCGCCGCGCAGCGACCACCGCGCCGGCCGCCCCCGGCCTCCACATGCCGCCGCTGCCCGCTACGGAAGCGGCAGGGGAGGAGCCAGCCCGCCGAGACGGCGGCGGACGAGAACCGCTGCGGCCGCTACCGCCCTCCGCCGGCGCCGCGGGGAGCAGCGCCGGGCCGGCTCGGGGCTGGAGAGCCGCTGCCCGGTGCGGGGGAGCGGGGTGGCCGCTGGCCCGGCCTGGCACTACCGCCCAGCGCCCCTGTCAAGGCGGGGGCCCGGGGTCGGGCTCGGGGCGGCGGGGCGCGGAGCAGCCCGTCCCGGGCGGTTGAGCGCTCTGCGGGCCGGAGCCGGGACGCGCAGGCGGGGCGGGTCAGGCGAGCGGCGCCGCGCTGGTGAGGGCGCCGCGCCTGCGGAGGGGCTGCGGGCACCGCGCCTGTCGCTTGCGGGAGCGTGACCGAGGCGGTGACCCGGGCGCAGCCGGGTGTCACCAGCGGGGACGGGCAGCCGGCCCGGGCGCAGCACCCGGAGTACGGCGCGGCGGTGCTGCCGCACAGCCCAGGACGCGCCGGGGGACAAAAGCAGGATACCTCGTGTTGTGTTTTTTTCATTTGTTTGTTTGCTTGTGTTTCCAGTTCCCCTGCCTCTGGTGGCTTCAGCCGCAGCTCAGCCACACTGAACTACAGTGTCTTTTGCTGCTGAGACGACATCGCTGCGTCGCCGTCGGTTACGGACTGTGTGCAGGGCGCGCCCGTTGCAGGAGGCGGCGCTGCCCCGCCAGCCCAGTAGAGGGGAGAGTGCCCTCCTTGGAGGTGGCGGCTCCTCTTGTGCTGTTAAGAGGTTTGGTTTGGTTTTTGTGTTTTTTTTTCGTATATAGGAGAACTTGGGGATGTGGAATCTGGCTGGTGTTGTAACCGTAAGAGGCTGCGACGGTCACTTGGTAACATGACTGCTCCTGGCGGGCACCTTCACCTCAGCTGCTGTTCTCAGACCCAGGAATAATTGCTCATGGGTGAATTTCTGCAGGTATCTGTTCAGGCAAAGCAGCCTTGCTGGGTAGATTTATAAGGAGCTGGACCTTGGAAAAGCAGAAATTACAAGCAACACTACCCACCCCCTCTTCACCACTGCAAAACAAACCAAACCAAGTCCAGGCAGGGCAAAGGAAAGTTGCTATTTATTTCTACCTTGCAAGGACTAGTGATTATAACATAGAGGCACAGTTCCTACACACCACAGATGCTGACAGCAGCCTGAGCTACAAAATAGTTAGGAAGTGTGTTGTGGAATGCACAAGTTGTTACTCTTTTATCACTGTGTAGTGTTCAGGTTTTGGGAAAATAGCAGTGAGTTACGTGAAATTAAATTACCTGAAATATAAGCAATGTCAACAAGGGAACAGACCTTGAGATAGGTCGAAGTATTTTCAAACCGTTCAATTCTAGTACAAGGGTATGAAGTCATTTGGTTTTGGTTTTTAAACTAAGGACAACTATTACAGGCTATCATCAAAGGCAAAACTTGCCCTCTGAATGCCGTATGATAGAGTCACAGGGTCAGATCTACAAATTTGGAGTTATTCCCTACCTTTCTCTAAGCAGGCATCATCAACCTCTGCTTTGAAATCACAAGTCATTTCCTAAGCTGTATGGTAAGAATCTGCTTCCTGTAATTGGCAAATTTTCAAAGTACGGTATTTACAGCTTTTCCAAACCTAGGAAGTAATGGAGAGGATTTTGTTTTGTTTTGTTGTTGTTGTTCGGTTTGGTTTTTTGTTTTGTTTTGGTTTTTTGGGGGGGTGTTGTTGTTTGTTACTTAAACCAAAAAAATAAAATAGGCTTGTCAGGGACATGACAGATAAAAAATAGTTCTGATGAAAAAAATTATTAAAAAAAATTTCAGTGGGAACACAGAGAAATTGCTTTTAGATCCTTCCATAGGACAGAACTGCAAGATCCAACAGCTGCAAGTAAAAAAATAAATATGTAGAGCATACAAGTATTAAAAAACTTATTACTGATTATTGTGTTTCGTTTTTACATTTCTAAACCTCTCACTCAAGCAAGCAGCTGGCAGCTTGTAATGCTTTAGGTAATAAATTGTCAGGTTTCTCAACATAATTTCTGTTTTTTTTTCTGTAAGCTGAAATTCTTTTCCACCAAACAAGGGGCATAAGCCCAGACAATTCAAGTCAATTGTGCACATTTCAAGTGAGACTTCATCTGTTGTAGTTCAGAGTTCTCTGTACCAAACCATGTTGTCTATCTTAGTTGGCCTCTTGTCTCTTTCCAGCAGAGTCCTGTGCGGGTGTTGGTTACCAGTATCCTCCCTCAGAGCTTGTTCTTGTCTGTGTTCTTGTTGCATTTTCTGAGGGAAGTCTTTTTTATTTCCAGCCCATACAAGATACTCTCTAGTTCCTTAAAGACCAGCCCACATTCTATCACTTATGGAAGAAACTAGTTACATTTTTTTTGACTTATAATGGTCAATGTTCTACATACTGAGGTATGGCCTGTAGAGAGAAATAACTTATCAGACTGCAGAATACGTTAATAAAGCAAACCATTCCTTTTTCATACCCTGATGGGGAGAGAGGAAAGCAGCTGGAAGAACGGGGGAATGCCTGTTCTTTTATGTAGCATTTGATCTAATAAAAGATACCTTGCCATTCTATAAAAAGAATGTCAGATGATATTTTCTGGTATTGTCCAGGTGGTTCCACAGTGACTTTTCTTTAATCACCCAAGGTCATGTGCGACTTTCAATAGGAAATGTTTGTTTCTCTCTTGTTTCTGAGTTAATGACAAATAAATTAATCAGTGTAGATTAAATATTTTCTCTGGTATTAGCAATCTCTCAAAATCTTTTAAAAAATGGTCAACAATGTCAAAGTTTGTGAACTTCACAGGACATTACTACCATCGAGGATCATTCACTCAACTTAAAAAAGGGCCTGAGTTAGGTATTAGCCATTTTAGCAATGGTTTCTTGATATTTTTCATCTTGATCCTTGTCCCTTACATTAATGCTCATACCAGAGCACTTTGGTATCAGTATCTTTTTAAGCTCATGTAAAATAACTGTGAAGCAGTTCCAGATGCAGAAATAGCTGCAGGGTCAGGCCTTGCACCTTTGGTCTGGAAGGAGCTGCCATCTCTCCTCTTGCAAGCAAATGAACGCACCACTGGAAATGGGTCAGCAAGTGGCTTCTAACAAAGAACAGGTGCACTGCACTGTTGATTACTTTTTAATCACTGTATATTATTCAAGGTTTGCAAAAATAGCACTAAGTTATATGAAATTAAATTGCCTGAAATATAAGCAAAGTCAACAAGAGAACAGATCTCAGATAGGTGTATTTTTTCAAACCATTGAATTGTAGTACAAGGACACGAAGTTTGATCGTGGTGTTTTGTTTTGTTTTTTTAACTGAGGATAGCTATTCCATGCTACCACCAAAGGCAAAATTCACCCTTCTGAATACCATATAATTAAGTCACAGGGTCAGATCTACAAATTTGGAGTTATTACCTACCTTTCTCTAAGCAGGCATCAGCCTGTGTTTTTCCCCTCCGGCCAGGTTGCAGGGACAGAGTATTCAGATACCACTGCACATAGATAGTCCACATCTGTGACCTAATTCTTCAAATTTCCCTCCCTGTGGTGAGTTCCATCTGTTTAGACCTGTAGAAATGGACAAGCACATTACTTCAATACCCCAGCATGTTGATTGTACCTTCTGTATATATTTTATTTTTACCTGACATGCACTGCTGCATCAAATTTATAGATCTGTTTAATAGTTATTACATTTTCATCAAAGTGCTACCAATGCAAGGTGAAGAGAAATGAAATACTTAGGCATGAGACGTAAACATCCTTACAAGCTTCTGTACTATTAGATGTTTGAAGCTTTATACCATTTTATGTCTTAGAGAAAGAAATGGGTTCCAAGTTGTTGATCATTAACATTGTTTAATCCCTCTTCCCTCTCAGTGGAACCATGTAGTCGCAAAAACAAAAAAACCAAAACCAACCAACCACAACAAAGCCCCAAACAAACAAACAAAACAAAACACAGAAAACCCAAACAAACACCCCCCAAAACAACAATAACAAACCAACCAACCAACACCACCAAAAAACCAACAAACCAAAAAACCACAAACCAACCCCACCAACCCAAACCACACACACACAAAACCCAACCCCACCACAACCACAAAACCAAACTTGTAAGTGCACATGTTTTGCGGGAGGTCTTCCCAGTAGGCTCCGTAGACTACAGAAGATTTCCTTTTGCAAGTATTAGATGACTGCTTTCATTTAGGAATTACCACGTAAAAAGGATTGTACACAAAGGATCGTTCAATCTCTGAATCATTTTCTGTAGGCATTCTGGTGTTGGACAGGATTGTTGCAGTTGAGTTGTGTGTCCTCTGGGGTCTTCCTAAGGACTAATCATTCAGACACTATGGTCTACTAGGTAATTGGGAAAAAAGTAACATGTATGTGATTTACGAAGGTTAACCGGGTGCTTAAATTAATACATGTCATGGTTTTCCCCAAATAAGGCTAATCAGAAGTACCTACTTTGTACAGAGACACACTGTAAATACGCTATGTACTGTGCATGAAGGAGCAGACACTTCACACAAACATACAAAATGTTTTTGCTCACAGGGCACATGGATTGGTTTTGTGCATTTCTAAGGGGAATGCTGTAGAAGAATTATCTTGCTGAGATTAAGCAATCTAATTTTAAAGCCCAGAAAAGAGGTTATTGTGAGACATGAGCTCTAAATTAAGCCAGAGACTCTACATACTAAGAGGAAAAAAAAATAACCTTTCCATTTCTCTATTCTGTGCATAATTAAGGAATAATACGCTCCTCCTTGTTAGGGTTATAGGATTCCATTAAAGTAAAAAAAATAAAAAACACAACAAAACCTTAAATGAAAAAAATTTCAGAGGTACAGAGCATAATTCTAGGAATTAAAATGCCAAATTCTGCTTTTGCAATCAAGCAGGTTTGCTATGCTTACTTGTGGAAGAAATGTTATTTCCAATAACATCCATAAACTTTCAAAGTGACAGCTGTGTGCCTTTTAAATACACCCGGGCATCGAAGCATGAAATCCTGGATTGATGGTCACTGGTGTTTGAGATTATCTCTCTGCTGCTAGGGAAATTAAGGAAACCAGAACAGTTTTCCACAGTTATGTTAAAATTATTTCCCATACTGAAAAACGTGAAATGCCTTTATGAAGCAATGCCTGCTGAGTATGTTCCTTTGCCTCTTCTACTCTAATTTCAAGATTCCACTTTTCATTACAAAGCTGGTAGGAGATAAAGACAGACGACATGTTACAAAGTGGTTGTCCTATCTCTTGAGATCCCTCTCGAGACCATCTCATGAAGGCAAATAAATACCAGAACAGTAAGTCCTTGTCAGATCAAAAGCAGGTTGACTGCTATCATAGTCTTGAGAATAAAATATTTTATTCATCAATAAAACTATAGTTTACAGTAGCATTTACTAAATAAATTATATATTTCCTCTTTTACAAGAAATAAACTAAAATCAAAAATATTTCAAAGACAACATATATACACAACATAAGGCCTTTTTATAAATAACATTTTTTCCTTTTCACCAACAGTAAAAATATCTTTAGAGGCTCATTTTCATACAGTATCTGCACAGTTTTACCCTAACCTTTGTATGACACCAATTCAATTTCCACTGATGGGGACCTAAGTGATTAGAACTGAAGGGTCAAAACAAATTGAATTAATTTTATGCATCACTGTGCTTATTTTTAAATAGATAAAGCATATAATAGATTTTGCTTGTGCATAGTTACAGAATGCATGCAAATGAAACCACTAGAGAGCTGGTAAGAAAATAATCACTCTCAAGTCCAAAAGAGGTGATTTGCAATATAGTAGAAAGCAGCCTGAATACACAGTTCTTCACAGTTCAGCAAGCAACAGCAGATGATACCAGAGCGTGGAATGTTTCATGTGATTTTTTTCCAAGTCCATCAATCCTTTCCGTGGTTCAAAGATCCTGACACTTCTTAGAATAAGTTCAGTTGATTATTACTCTTTGTCTATTAGGCTCAGCAAGTTCCTCCTTCTTAAATCAGGAGTGCAGAAAGTGTTCTTTGTTAAGCACGATTGCGTCTCTTGAGTCTTACTCTTCATGTATTCTTTGTTACTGGAAATAAAGAAATGACAAGTCAAGAGTTGCATTTATCTTCTTACAGAATTATAAACAAGTAACATATTTATTCCGCTAAAGAGGCTGCAGCACAATTTGTCAGCAATTCTTCTCTTACCTTTCCCTCTAGTCAAAAGCATTTGGTCTCTTGTTGTACAACAGCTCATGCCTGAAGTTTTGCAGACTTTGCAGTACACTTATATTACAGGAAGAGAACCACTTTCTGATGCAGAATGTGGAACACTCTGGACATGAGAGAAGACAGTCCAAACGGAGAGCACTCAGAAGTTCACAACAGCTTTTACTCCCTTGCAGAATTGACTGGGGCCTTTGTTACTTAAAAGTTTTAGGGGAAAAACTGCAGTCTTCCTACATCATGTATAAAAGTCATGTTAGCTTCTGCGCAATAGCCTTCCCCAGTTTAAAAATCATACCTATTCAAAAACCTGCAGGCACCACCAATGTTTTAGTCAATGTCATAGCAATCAATATATTTCACACATGCAAAAACTCCAAACCGTAATAATGTTAATGAATTAGAAGGCTGTATGTTCTACGGAAGCACCAATTATGTGATACAAAGTTGGTCACTTCTCAGCATCTCTACAGAATCAGAGAAGAAAGGAAAATAAATTGTTCTTTGCTTAACACCATATTATTAGGAGTCAAACTAAGGCTAAACTGACAGCTGAACAAAATACTGCAGTAAATTAAATGCATCTCAGCTAGTATATCCAACATGGGGCAGGACCCAAAACAAAGACATCTGTAATGACCTTAATTCCAAAACCTTAAAAATATATATAACAAAGGCATAAGTTCACATTTATTTAACAGGTTTTTAAGGTCACCTTTGAATTGTACTTTTCTATAGAAGCATTTAGCTAATCTTTAAATAGCTCAACAACAATCTAATCTTGACAATGAACAATAACAAAAAAAATCTCAAAAGACATTCTTAAAGCTTATCTTACCAAAAGGTAACCGGTAGATTTAAATCAATATTTTAGTTACGACTTCTAGCGCTAGACCTTGAACGCTGAAAACTGATATTTTAATATTGTTCTGTGGCAACCTTTAAATCTGTTACTATTTTGTACAGCAGTGTTACGGAGTTCATAGTCACTGATGGTAGTGGGCACAGTGCTAATTTCTCAGAGGCTGTCCTCTTTCTCTCAAGATAGCTGTGGTCTGGCAATGAAAGGTTATTTACTGCCATTTTAGCACCTGAATGTGCTAAGGGAGTCAAGTAGTGTTTACTTATAGGATGCAGAACACTTTAACGTGCAAAGTGAAATTGTTGGACAAGTGAGTAAAATTAAGAAAGTGACATTTTTAAAAGAGGATGACATAAGGCTTACAAGGATTTAAAAAAAATAAGAATCAGTTTGGCAAAAAAAAGTTGAAAAATGCTAGTACTGATAAATAGAATAATGCTTTATGAAGCCAAGATAATTTTTCACTAGCACCATCTAGTTTCTGTCTGAAAGCTCAGATCTGAATGACTGCAGGTCCATTTTTGACAGATATGATGTTCACTCAACAGAACTTCAGACCTTCCAGCCTTATCACTACTTTTAACTCTCTAAGGAGACTAGCAATATTGCTGATGCTAGCTCTATGCTATTCCAGTAATTACGTGATGTAATTAGAAAGAGCTTATTCTTGTTCCCTTTGATTCTTCCAAAGCAATTCAGAGAGATCAACGATGGAAAAAATGTCAGGAAAATTTACACATCAGAGCTGGAATAAACAGACCTGACAGAAACTCAGAGCAAGTGTTAATTGTGTGAGTCAATCACAGAAACACTGTTCATGCTACTGGTGAAATTTTAAGGAGGTGGGATTTTCAGACGTTCATCTTTGTGTTAGGTACAGCCCAGTTCTGTGCATACCATTCTGGAAAAACACCCATCTATTTCAAGGTGTGGGACATGATCCCCTAAGCTACACTGCAACCACTGCACAACTTCTGGGGTTACTTTGATTGCAGATGTACAAAACATTACTTTGTCATAGAGACTAAATTTGGCCATAGCAACTGGGCCCAAAATGATAAATAACGGATAGATGACACTACAGGATACAATCCCGTAATCACTGTCTGAGAGGTCTCACACTGAGTAAATAATGGATTTACAATGTTTGAGCCTACTTGAGGCTTTTTGTATTGGAGCATTTTTGTGCTCCAGTTCTCTTTTAATGGATTTGCTTTTGAGCCGATTCATTTCCTTGTATGGGGCATGAGAACATGCAGTTCAGTGATAATACGTGTGGCATTTTAACACTTGGCTCCTCAGGTAATGTATTACTTGTAATCTGAAATGGTACCTTTTTAATCTAATCAAGCACATAATTCCCATGTCTGATTTTCATCCAAGGGTGACTGAAATATTGTTGCTACATTGCTTCCCACATAACGTTGCTTCTGCAAGAACACCCCTGCCAAGCTACATTAAAATGTTTGGCTGTTGTTTTACCTGACGCCAGGTTTCAGTTCCCTGAGGGACACGGGCCTCTTTTTTTCCTCTCCTGTTTAAGATTGTGCATGGATGGATACAGGGGTAAGACGGGTAACAGAGGAAAGGAGCAGTTACCTCACCACAAAAAACAAGTAGGTTTGTGCCCGTCAGCCTTAAATGGGATTCTACTTTAAGGAAAGTGTGCTTGATTGGTTCCAGTACGTGCATATAACGTTTTAAGGATTATTCTGGGGAAAGGAAGGATGTCTGTAAGCAAGGAGGCCCAGAGGCCCTTCTCACAGTCCCAGAATTAATTTTCAATCTACCATGTTTTTCCATCAGTATCTTCAAGGGAAATGGTGAGGCAGATGAACTGAAGCCTCCAGAAAGACAGCAACGTATCAGAATTTGAGGTACACAGCACAGTGTGATTGTACACTTTTTAGCTTGCTTTTCCATGTAGTCCTGCCTGGGAACTGCTTTAATTTCAGCTGCACTTGCCATTAGCCCACAACAGCACCCTGAGGAAAACTATAACATGATTACAATTGTATCAAACATTATGAGAAACTGAAAAGCAAAATATTTCTGAATAAAAGCCTCGTCAAGAAGTTGCAGTTGAAGTACAATCCCCTAGCCAAAATGGTATCTGACTAGGATGCCTCATTTGATCAGAGCCAGGTGGGAGTTTTCTTTTCTGAAAAGAGTTTATACTAGATGAGAGAGCTTGGGGTGCTACACTGAAAATAGCTGAAGGCATGAAAATATTTGTAAGAGAAAGTAACTAAGGAGATGAGGAAGGCAATTGGAAGGGCTTGAATATGAAATAGAAAGTGCTCAAAGAGGCAGGTGTTAATACTTGATTATGGGAGAGAGAACAGAAGAAAAGAGGAAGAGCACTGAAGAGTAAGAAGTGGCAGTTTTGACAGTTTCTAAACAGGCACTTTATAGACCAATATTTGTAAATCTGTTCATCTATGCATTTACAGCGGCTTTGAAATGCAAAATTAATCTCCAGAGATATTTTAAGACTTCAAAATCCTATAATAAAATTGGCATTTGGACATAAACCATAAGTAATTCCAAATGTAATAATACTATCTACACAATTGATCTGACACAAATCATAGCTACACTAACCAGACTCTAACTCTGGGCTTGCTCATCACTACAGTTATTCCATTCTTTTATTTTACTGAAGCTCTTATCAATCCTTCTCAACCGTATCTTCATTGTTAGTGACTTCTAAATTATACACCAGTTCTGTGAGCCCTTCCTTCAACAACAGGAGGCAGTCCTGTTTTTCCATCTAACAATTTCTGTACTACCTAAGAATCTTCCGTTACAGTTAAATATACAGAAGTATTCTTCAAGCCTTATAGTTCATTAATGAAATCCTATAAGCAGGGTATATATTTATTTATTTAAATCCTATATTTACCACCAGATGACTTAGGATGTAGAGCATCACAATGGAGCAAACTTTGAAGTTTGTTACTGTGCTGATTATATGCATCTTCTTGTTCCACTGTAAGTGTAAAGGAAATCAAGCCTACTTGCAATGAACCAATTAAAGTAATTCTTAAGCCCTACTACTCTGATTTTACTGATACTGCAATTTGCCAAAACAATATGTCAGCTACCAGTTATTAAGTGACTTTGAGTGAAATTATCACTCTTAGGGTCCTCCATTCTAGGAACCAGTCCTTAGTAACACTGGACTAAGGTCTCCAGGATCGGCTGCACTTGCTGATCTCTCTTAAGAAACTTTTGAAGGATTTGGCTTGTAGTTCCTACTAATTGAATTCCACAGAACATGGTAGACTTTTGTGTTCAACAGTGCTTGCTGACATTAAATGCTTTTCTGCTTATATATCAGCTGACACTGCCTGAACTGACACAAATAAACAGGGCTTCAGCAGAACTTTAGAAGGAGACTAAGTTTATTTCCAGAGAAGGAAACACTGTTTTAGTCTCTTGTTTTGTACATTTCTACATCAAATTGCTAAACAGAAGAGTGTTACCTTCTCTGTTACTGTCTTACGTACAGAACACCTGTTTGTACTAGATAGCATCTTCTGCTTCTGAATATCTGATCTGCCATTGCATTACATATCCATAAAAGCAATAACCTTTTAATGTTTTAATTCTCTGCAGAGAAACATTTAAAATTGCCAACTGTCTTATATATCTGCTTCTATCTTTCTGCAATATTTCATTATGAATTAAAATTATCTTAATAGAATACTCAGTAGTTGTTTCCCAGTGTATGGTACTAGAATATTTAGAAATACTTTAGATTGGCTTATACTTACTGCTCAGTGCACATCATGGTTAGTCATATTTTATTCATAAGAGCTAGCTTTCTTAAGTTATTATCTGGGTTAATAGAGAAAATAAATCAATGGCATTTTTAAGTAAACTTGGGTTTGAAGATGTTCCTAACAGTGCTGCTTAGAACGAGAGGTGCACAAAATGCTGGTTTGCTGAACTTGGTCTTTGTTCAGAACTGACAAACCCAGACCAGCCCTTCAGTTGCAAACTCAAGATGTCTTTGTTCCCGTGTCCTGGAACTAAAATTCTTGCTGTTACCAGGTAAATTCTCGATTTTGACATCAGGTGCACAGTGTGAGTTTGCATGGTGTTCCCTTAATGTAACACCCCAAAACCAGTGCTCATACCTATAACAGGAGTATTTTTTTATTTTTTTGCAATCTCTGCTCCACCTCGCCTTACTTGACTGAATTTCTACATAACACTGTTCAGCCAAATGCCGTTTTTAAGCTATTTTTACAGTAAGTTTACACAATGTCATTTTATTTATTTTTTTTTTTCTTTCATTCATAGGATAAAAAATTCATAGGTCTTAATTTACTAGAGGACTAAAATTTGCCCAGGAAGTTTAGCATTTCAAAGCAAGACGGGCAAAGACATGAAAGGATTAGTGGAGTGACTCAAACTAAGCAAGTTAAGATATTTTTCATAGCGGGACCTGGACAGGCTGGAGAGTTGGGCGGGGAATAACCTAATGAAATTTAACAAGGGAAAGTGTAGAGTCCAGCATCTGGGCAGGAACAACCCCAGGTTCCAGTATAGGTTGGGAAATTACATATTAGAGAGCAGTGTAGGAGAAAGGGACCTGGGGGTCCTGGTGGACAACAGGATGACCATGAGCCAGCACTGTGCCCTTGTGGCCAGGAAGGCCAATGGCACCCTGGGGTGTATTAGAAGGGGGGTGGTTAGTAGATCGAGAGAGGTTCTCCTTCCCCTCTACTCCGCCCTGGTGAGACCACATCTGGAATATTGTGTCCAGTTCTGGGCCCCTCAGTTCCAGAAGGACAGGGAACTGCTGGAAAGGGTCCAGCGTAGGGCAACGAAGATGATTAAGGGAGTGGAGCACCTCCCTTATGAAGAAAGGCTGAGGGAGCTGGGTCTCTTTAGTTTGGAGGAGACTAAGGGGGGACCTTATTAATGTTTATAAATATATAAAGGGTGAGTGCCATGAGGATGGAGCCAGGCTTTTCTCGGTGGCAAACAATGATAGGACAAGGGGCAATGGGATCAAGCTGGAACACAAGAGGTTCCACTTAAATTTGAGAAAAAACTTCTTCTCACTGAGGGTAACAGAGCACAGGAACAGGCTGCCCAGGGGGGCTGTGGAGTCTCCTTCTCTGGAGACATTCAAAACCCGCCTGGACATGTTCCTGTGCGACCTCACCTAGGCGTTCCTGCTCCAGCAGGGGGATTGGCCTAGATGATCTTTTGAGGTCCCTTCCAATCCCAAACATACTGTGATACTGTGATGACTCCCTCCACTTAAGAACTATTTATTGTTCCAGACCTTTACACAGGGGAATGAACACTGGGTGCTTGTATAAGGTCCAGAATTGGGTTTTATTTATGTTTCTGTTGATACTGATCAGTCAAATACACATATATTTACCTACAGTTTCCCAGACATAACGGTAATGCATGTTGTACAAGCCAAAAATCATCACACCTGAGACTCATAAGGACAGCTTTACGGAAGGTATTACCTATGTGTGTCCCTAGATTTTCAGAGCATTCCGAGCACCATCCACCCCATGGACAAACTTAAAAAAAGCACTTCACAGTGCTAAGCAGTGTTAGTGATAAACAAGAGTGTTATACTATAAACCAAATTCAAATGTTTTCAACAAGAACTGGTTTCTTTGTTAAGTAGGTCCAAGAGAACCACAAAACAGCCAATTTGGAAGGGACCTTGAAAGATGATCTGGTTCAGCCTTTCTTGGGAAAGGGAGCCTGTATGAGTTTATCTAGCACACTGTCCCATTTCATCTTGAAACCCTCCAGCAACAGGGACTCTACCACATCCCCAGGGAAATTGTTCCAGGGACTGACTGTTCTCACTGCAAAATAATTTATTTGATATATCAAGATTCAACCTCTGCCCATGCAACTTGTACTTGTTGCCCCTTGTGAAGAGAAAGCCTCCATCCTCTTTGCAATCACCCTCTAATACTGGAAAACTGTGATGAGGTTCCTCCTGAAACTTCTATAAGCCAAAAAAACCTAACTCCTTCAGTCTTTCCTCATACAGCAGGTTCTCCAGTTCTTTGATCATCATCATGGCCCTCTTTTGTACCCTCTTCAGTCTTTTCACATCTTTTTTTTGAACTGTGGGGCTCAGAAGTGGACCTAGTACTGCAGGTGCAGCCTAGGAAGCACTGAGTGAAGTGGGATGATCATGTCTCTCTTGCTGCTAGCGATGCCCCTGCAGATGTAGCGCGGGATCCAATCTGCCTTGGTTGCTGCAGCGGCATCCTGCTCAGCTTGCTGCCCACTGGGAATCCCAGGTCCCTCTCAGCAAGGCTGCTCTCAGACACACAGATTGATTATGTTGTCCCAGATGCAGAACTTTGCACTTTTCTGTGTTGAACTTCACACAGTTCTTGCTGGCCCACTCTTCCAGCCTGTCCACATCTCTGAAAGATGCCTCTCTGTTCTCATGTCTCCACCCCACCACACAGTTTAATGACATCAACAAACTTCATGAGGGTGCTTTCAGTCCCACCATCCAGATCATTTATTAAGACATTGAAGAGTGTGGGGCCCAGTACTGGACCCTGGGGGACCACACTTGTGAGAGGCTGCCAACCTGAGTAAAAACCATTGATCTCCCACCCTCTGAGTGCAGCCTGTGAGACAATTTCCTGCCTGTCTCACAGGCCACCCGTGCAGTCTGTATCATGACAGTCTGTCCAGGAAGAGGCTGTGGGAAACTGTTGAATTTGCTGAAGTCCAGGTAAGCAATATCCACTGCTCTCTCCGTGCTGACAGAAGATGTTATTTTGTTTTAGAAGATGATCCAGTGAGCCCGGCCTGATTTGCCTTTGGTAAATCTGAGCTGGATTTCCCAATCACCTGCTTCACTTGGTTTCTAGAAGGATTCATTCCACCACTTTCCAAGGGACTGCAGTAAGGCTAATGGGCCTCTAGTTTTGTGGGTACTCTTTTGGGCCATTCTTGCAGATGGGTGTGAGATTTGCCTTCTCTGAGTCATCAGGGATGCCCCCAAGGCTTCTACTCTGCCCTGGTGAGACCACATCTGGAATATTGTGCCCAGTTCTGGGCCCCGCAGTTCAAGAAGGACAGGGAACTGCTGGAGAGAGTCCAGTGTAGGGCAACAAAGATGATTAAGGGAGTGGAGCACCTCCCTTATGAGGAAAGGCTGAGGGAGCTGGGTCTCTTTAGCTCGGAGGAGACTGAGGAGTGACCTCATTGATGTTTATAAATATGTAAAGGGTGAGTGTCATGAGGATGGAGCCAGGCTCTTCTTGGTGACAACCAATGGTAGGACAAGCGGTTATGGGTTCAAACTGGAACACAAGAGGTTCCACTTAAATTTGAGAAAAAACTTCTTCTCAGTGAGGGTGACAGAGCACTGGAACAGGCTGCCCAGGGGGGTTGTGGGGTCTCCTACTCTGGAGACATTCAAAACCCGCCTGGACACCTTCCTGTGTAACCTCATCTGGGTGTTCCTGCTCCAGCAGGGGGACTGGACTAGATGATCTTTTGAGCTCCCTTCCAATCCCTAGCATTCTGTGATTCTGTGACTTTTCAAAGATTATGGACAGAGGCCTTGCAACAATGTCAGCTGCTTCTGCTAACATGCTGAGGTGGGCTCCCAATTTATGGGGGGCTCCCAATTTATGTGGGTCAACTGCTGGGTTGACACATACACAGTTGTAGCTACTTGATTGTGTGAGCTGGGGGTCCAGCCACGCTGGTTAAGATGGAGGAAAGGAGGTGCTGGGAACCTCTGTCTTGTCAGCATGATTAGTAACTCATTTCCCGGCCCTGTTTAGTAAGGGGCCTATATATTTCCTCTGCTTCTGCTTAACTAGTGCCATAACTGAAGAAGCCTTCTTATTCTTGACATCTCTGGCCAATTTCAGTTCTAGCTGAGCCCTAACTTTCCTGTCTGCATCTCTGCATGCCCTAGCAAGGTTCTTGTAGTCCTGTGTGGGTATTTGGCCACCTTTCCATAGCTGGTATGCTTCTTTTTTCCTTTAAGTACACCCAAAAGCTCACTGTTAAGCCCCAGTGGTCTCTTGTTCTGCCTTCTTCCTTTTCTTTTGTCAGTGACAGACTGTTCTTTAAAATCTCACAGCACTCACAAGCTCCTTTGCTTCCCACGGAATCCCTCACGTGTGGGCTCTGAGTGTATTGAAGCTGGCTCTTCTAAAATCCAGTGTCTTTGTCCAGCTACTGGTCTTCAGTATGCTCAGCAGGATATTAAACGCCACAATGCTGTGATTGCTGTATCCAAGGCTGTCATTGGTAGTTAGGTTGTTCAGCATGTCTTTTTGGTTTGTGAGCAGTAAATCTAGCAATGTGCTGTTCCTGTGTTAGCATGCCCAGCACCTGTAGCAGGAAGCAGTCCTCATGCATTCTAAGAATCCCACGGACAACATGTGCACTGCTGTGTTGTTCTCCAAACAAATATTTGGGTAATCGAAGTCACCCATGAGGACCAGGTTCTGCTGGCCAAAGACTTCCTTGAGCAGACAAAGTAAGGTTTCATCAGCCTTGTGAGTCTGGTTGGAAGGTCAGTAACAGATACCTAACACAGGACCATCCTTGGTGATCTCAATCCAAAGGCATTTGACAGAGCTTTTGCGGTCTCCATAGCTTACCTACATACACTCAATTTTATTTTTTTTTTTTAAGTGCAACTCCACATCCTTTTCCTCTCTTCCTATGTTTCCAAAAGAGTTTGTAGCTATCCATTACGGTCTTCCAGTCATGTGAATCTCCCCACCAAGTTTCCATGATTCCTATCTGTAAGAGTCAGTCTGAATATGGAGCAATATTTGCCTAAAACATCATCATCAGGAACTGAGAGAACTGAGGCCCTGACAGAAAGAACGCATGGACAATGACTTGGAGAGAGGCCCGAGGAGAAGAATTGCGTTGCACAGGTCCTTCTGACCCAGGGGTGCTACTGATAACAATGGCTGCTGTATAGACTTTGCCTGCTGTCTCAGCCAAGCTAGCCCCGACCTCCTAAAAGGGATTGTTATGTGGGTCTCTCCGACCCAGGGACAATAGCTGCCATCCAGAAGATGGATTCTCACCTGCAGCCTCAGTCACACCTGTCCCCCACCTCCTCCTATGAACAAAGGCCAACGAAGAAGAGCATGCCCAGAAGCTCACCAAGGGTCCTGAGGTCACCCAATGGACCAGAGAGAGACCCCTGAATGCAGACCACGCAAGCGCAGATGGGTCCTGGCAAGGGAAGTGAGGACTTTTTCAAGCCTGTGCAGTTTAAGCCTGGGTTGTGAAACAAAGGCGGAGTCTGGCCTCAAACAATAGGAGCGAGGAGGGGAGTGAACTGTGAATCCCCCTTTACAGACAATTTATGTGTGTCATACCAGCAACAAGCCCAATTAACACAAGTCCTACAGGAGAAGGCTGATTTAATGGGCTATTGAGGTCACAGTTAACTTAGTCAATTCTACATCTAACTGACCACTGGTACTCGCTACTCTCTTGCTTTAGTGGAGACAGACTAGACTACAACTTCCCTAAGTATGCTGGACTATTAAATCATATTATCATAGAACAGTTTGGGTTGGAAGGGACCTTCAAAGGTCATCTAGCCCAACCCTCCTGCAATGAGCAGGAACATCTTCAACTAGATCAGGTTGCTCAGAGCCCCATCCAGCCTGGCCTGGAATGTTTCCAGGGATGGGGCACCTACCACCTCTTTGGGCAATCTGTTCCAGTGTTTTACTACACTTATCATTAACAAATTTCTTCCTTCTTGCCTGAATCTCCTCTCTTATTTGAAAACTGTTTATCTTCATCCTTTCACTACAGGACCTGTATCTTTCTTATAGGCCCTTTTTAAGTACTGAAAGACTGCAATAAGGCTGGAGCCTTCTATTTTCCAGGCTGAACAACCCCAACTCTCTCAGCACGTCCTCTGATCATCTTGGTGGCCTTCTCTGGCCCCTCTCCAACAGGTCCATGTCTTCCTGTAATGAGGGCTCAAGAACTGGACACAGGACTCCAGGTGGGGTCTCACCGGAGCAGAGCACAGAGGGGCAGATTGACCTCTCTCAACCTGCTGGCCACACTGCTTTTGATGCAATCACCAGGGACTCCACCTGTCTGCCATGAGCTCTGCTTCACTGGCTTCAGAATCATATATGTCAACACAACTTACCTCTCTGAGAAAGTTTAATTTCTACATTGTGGATTATTCAACATTAAAAGGAAACATTTTCACAACTTACTAAGTAGACATCCAAGACCGAAGCATTATCATTTTCCATTTCCAGTGTGCTCTGTTCTGAAGTTAAACAGATGGCACTGTCTTCTAAAGTGAATGTTGAACTTGAAGGCAACCCTTTACTGCAAAGAGAAGGAAGACTACAGTCAACTGAAAATACAAATTACAGAGAGCTCAGTCATAGCTGAAAATTTCAAAGCATATTTGTCTCTGAAACATAGAAGGTTCAAATACTTGAAAAGACAGAAAACAAATAGACAAATATAGGTGCATTGGCAATGGTTATATAACAGGCAGCTCATAATTGACTAACCTACACAAACCACAGTTTCTACTGTTGCATTCATTAAAATTTTGCCAGGAAGTAATACTGTTCCTGAACTCTAATGTTTACCTAAAGAATGAGAGTATGTCCCAGTAAATGTGGGATAATTTAATTAATTTCAAAAGAAGTTACTTCCACATTATGCATGAGGTAAACTTTGACAGGATTTCTTAATTCAAAATCAGGAAAAAATATGCTGTAGTTAGGCATGGCAGAATTGGGCGTTCTCACGCAGATACAGGATTGCTTGCAGCCAACAGTTCAGAAGGGAAGGTGGGAAAAGAACAGGAATGTACTGTACTTAGTTCAGTTCCACAAGGAAGTGGTATTTACAGAGCAAGTACACTCTATTATTTCATTCATGGACACAATGTTTTGTTCTCTGCTATCCAGAAAGAATATGAAACTGCAAATGCATCCACACAGGAATCTTGTTTTGTTTTTTAAACACACTTGAATCCACAAAGCTGAAACTCTTTAAGGTGTTTTAATGGAGTTCGGTGGCCATTTTCACCTGTCCTCACTAGCTGCCAGAAACTAACAGACTCCAGGCTGCCTTGAAACCTCAACTGTCAGTTTTGCAGAAACTTATTTTTAAAGTTCTTATCTAATTGCCCACAAGGCGAAAAGCAAACAATTCTGCATTTTAACTGAGTATGAAAATATGGTTACAGCCATCAGTCCAGTAATGACTCATTTCCCCTCTCCCTTTGCAGTACTTTGTAGTTTAAACATGTTTCAGATGGGTTATAATTTCAGAAAGGGCAAAGCTAGCATGCAAAGTAGAAAAAAAAATTAAAATGCTCAACAAAATAGTGAATCATCAGTCACCCTCATGTCACATCAGTATTAAGCACATAGCATTACATTTGCTACATTACAGTGTTCCTTTTATTATGTAGAGTACTAGGCATCTTTTCAATAGCAAGACTATTTCTTTTGTCCCAAAGGTCACCCAGCTCCTGCTGACTTAGTAGCATTTTTCTCACACCTGTTGTATTCTACGGAACAACATTTCAGGCACATCAGTTTTCTGCCAATGCTTCATTTTACTGAAGACCAGAGAGCAGACAGGAATGGAAAAAAAGGGTTGTTGCCAAACACAGAATTATAGAACGTCCTGAGTTGGAAGGGACCCACAAGGGTCATCAGGTCCAACTCCTGTCCCTGCATATGACAGCCCCACAGTTCACACCGTGTGTCTGAGGGTGTTGTCCAGTCTCTTCTTGAACACTGTCAGGCTTGGGGCCGTGACACCTCCCTGGGGAGCCTGTTCCAGTGCTCCAGCACCCTCTGGGTGAAGAACCTTTTCCTAATGTCCAACTTAAACCTCCCCTGGCACATCTTCTGCCATTCTCTTGGGTCCTGTTAGCAGTCACCAGAGAGATCAACACCTGCTGCTCCTCCTGGCCTTGTGAGGAAGCTGTATGTTGGTCATCTCCTACAAAATAAGCTCTGGCATGAAAGATACTACATCTTTGCAAAAGGGCAAGGGTGTAGGGGGAGAGAGACACTTTTGTCTGCAGAGTTTAGATCCCCACTGTCACACAGCTCAGTCCTCTGGATGTGCAAAGGCCCGTATATGAAAGCCATGTGACACGAGAGGAATGTGCAGTAAGCAGCTACTACTGCTATAAAAATATGCAAATCCTGTGGTCAACCCTTCTTCCTGGAAAATATTGCTCTGCATTACTAACTCTAAAGCAAGTAATGCAGGCTATGGTGTATCCCTGGCTTTCATTCCTGCATCAGGTTAGGTTTAAAAGAAAAAAAGGAAAAAAAAAATATATACTTATTCCTTTCATATACATATCAGGCCACATCACTATCACATTCATGGCTGTTATTTTTAACCTCTTTCACTTCCAGAAAACCTCTGGAACCTGTACTTAAGATGAGATAAGGATTCTGCAATTCATATTAGTGACGTTTATTTTATGTCCTTTGTGTATCAGAAGACTAAGACCTCCTTCCGTTTCAGTATAATTCACACACTTTTCTTCCCCTCTTCTCTACTTTTGCATTAGAAGGCACTGCGCTTCTTATGCTCTTAGCCTGTTAAATCGTAATCTGTTGCTTCACAGCCTGCTGTGGATAGCAAACAATAGCAATGTGAGTTCAGCACTCAATCTTGGGATTGTTAGTTAAACTACTGGTTTTGCCTATAACACAGTATAAAGACAATGCCATCTCCTCTTCGGAATGTGTATCTTTTTTTTTTCCTGCCTGTTATATAAATATACTATGCAGTCAAGGAGCATATGAGGGTCAAAGCAAAACCAGCACATTAAGAGAAATCAAAGAAAGGCTGCTATAAATGTCACAAAGCTAACACACAAAAAGGGGAAAAGAGAGGAAGAACAAAGTACTAAGATACAGTAATCCTACATACAGAAAACCAGCAATGACTGAAGTTCCTTGAACAAAATCAGGCATGAGAGAAGATAATGAAACAACACAGATGTCAGTCCACCTTTTTTCTCATGATCAAAGACCCACAATTCACCTGCTGATAGCAATCTCCTTGCTGCTGTGACTTTTACACCAAATAGTTAGAAACTCTGCAAGCAATTCAGACTCATCTCCTGCATGAAGAATTGTTTATTAAAAGGAAAAGTGCAGGAAAACTCTTGCAAAACAGAGCTTTCTTTCATATACCTTTTCTCTGTTTAAAAGAACCTGACCTGTCCACTTTGGGAAGATAATCCCTAAAGTGTATAAAGGAGAGAGTAGACATTTCAAGGCTCTGCCATGCTAATTTGCAGCTGGAGCCCATGCTGGTGTCAGTATAAAAGCAACCACTTCTGCCAGGAGCTGAACTCCACTGCAAGTGCAGCACAGTGCTTACATGTAATAACGCAGTAAAACCACCTTAGTTACAGCTGCTTGGTTAGAAATCATTTTCATGGCAGGATAAGACAATAATTTTGCTTGTTGTACTTGCCTTGAAATGACACATGCACCCCACTGGCTAAGTGACTAGGAACTTCATGAAGATATGCATAAGAACAAGATTTCCTATTTTTCTATGAAGAGGGGGAAAAGCAAGCAGCTTTTTTCTTTTTTTTAAGGTCTTATCCTTAGTGTTAATGTGGATCCTATTTTAAAAAGCACTAAATAGTTTGTCCTTATGCTGAAGGAAGGAAAAAAGCCTTACTTTGACTTTCTAAATCAGCACACTTCACTACTTTTAATCAAAAACCAGGTTCAATTTCTCTTCTTTCTGAGTAGAAAATGAAATAAACCCTTCATTTTCGAAAGCCCTTCTAAAATGTTCTCTGGGACATGACATGCAAAAAAGCCCTAATTCAAATTAGCTTGGAAAGTTAAAGACAGTTATGGATTGCTACTTGCAAATCCGAAAAATAGGTTATAGGGTACAAGGTCTTCAGGAGGAACAATTAAATTGGACTGAATTTTTGCAGATTTGTAGAGAAGCATAAATTTTACACATTTTAATCTAAGGACGATATATATAAGATCCTACTAAATTTCAAAGGAATAAAGGGAAAAAATACACTTTGTCAAGAAACTAGCATAACCAGTCAGGATTATCTAAAGTAATAATATAATACTAATAACAATAATAATTAAAACAAACAAACAAAAAAAATCAAAAGGCTAGTGTCCTTCAAACCTTTCCAAATTTTAAATACTCTCTCTGTCCTTCATATTTTATTTACACCAAACTGAAATGTCAGTTTTAGAGATAAAAGACTTCTGTTTTCTTCATGGAAAAACAAGTATGCCTCATCACAATGTGTCTACTTGTGAGGCAGCCCGCAGGACAGGTAAAACCATTCAGTCTCCTTTCCAAGTCATTGCACAGTCTTTGAAGAATGACAGAAACAACGCCAGGTAGTAACAACTAATGAAAGCAGAAGCTTGAGCTGTTATTTTGGTTTTAGTTTTTTGTATTGTTTTCTCCTGCAGTGTGAAGAACAGCTCTTGTAGGAATATAATTATAAGCCTCCTTCAGATAGTGCCAAAATACAACAGCCATGAGTTAGAACAAGCCACTGTTTCTCCCCTGCTGTGAAGAGTTGAAATAAAAATAGGATTCAATGTCTATCTTTGGATGTTCAATATGCTTTCCTGTAGCAACTCCCACAGTATATTTATCCCCTAAATAGCAGCACATTTGCAATGTCTAAAGTGTTTGAAAACTTCAATGAACTTTTAAAAAATTATCAGCTCATTACATCATTAGTTTTTCTATTTAAAATATTTGTGTGTAAAAGTCAGAGAAATGTCTTGCAGGATAAATGAACAGTAAAACTGTTGTTCCAAGGTACAACTCAATACCACTGTTGCAGAAAATCTGCCTGCATACATATAAATTTGAATAGGGACAACAGACATCTATGTACCTGTTGAACTAAGTGCCTTAATTAGTCCCATGTTTATAATGCAGAAATGTTATATCACCTCTAAAACCCAACCTCTGATTTCATTTAAAAAAATTACATGTGTCTGGAAAAAAAAAAAAAGTAGGTCAAATACAGTAAAACTACCTTTTAATATTCCACAAACACTGTTGACAAACATCAAAACCACAGACCTGAGAAAACAATACATATGACTGATCTTCTAAATGCTGCTTCAAGTGAAGGAGTCTGACAGTGAGTCAGTGCTACTACACTCACGCTAGTGGCAAAACATGACATATGAATCAGTAAACATCACAGTAAGCACATCAGTTTCGCTATGGTTAAACCTACACACCTTTGCAGGTGCCAATTAAAGTCAGGAGACCTTTCATTTATGTACCTGTCTTATATGTATAGCTGAAAAGAGATGTAAGAAATCAGAATTTAGGAACTCAGTCTAGATCACAACATACTGAGTAATAACAGCCAAATGCACTGAGAAGTACGGATCAATGTGTATCAGCCCATCAAAAGTGTAGCTTTTCTTTCTACTTTTCAACAACCAAGTTGCTTCCAAGAAACATTGGCTAAATAATTTATAAAACTTTTTCTGCAAAGGAAAACACTTATCACCTTTTTAGGACTTTATTAAAACAAATTACATTGAAAAGTGCTGCAAACAGGGCACCAGCAGTTGAGTGGGATTAGATCCAATTAATTTAGTAAGCACAGACAGAGGCATGCCCACTTCTGTTCATATACAGATCTTCACGAGAAAGCTCACAGTAACATAAGGGGCTGCTTTTATAATGTACCAAAAAGAAGACAGACAAACCAACACACTGTTCAGACTGCCACATCAAGTTATATCACTCTGTTCATCCAGTGTAATGGGGCAAAGGATCCCATCAAATTAGGACATAGGAAAGTGATAACTCTCTCTTTAAAGTGATGTTGATGAAGTTTGTGATAATTCTGCAGACTGGTTTATGATGCAGTCGTATGTCTCAAGGGATGACAGTACAGAGAACCAAAGTATGAAGCAACATTGTGTACTTTATGATACTGCAGTTAGGGGCAAATTATGGTAAGGCCAACTGTGTTCAGATATATAGTGCTGTTTTTACATTTACAGCAGTGAGATTAAAACAAAAATCCATTAAAAAGCCATTATACATTTGCTGGTGAAGGACACATTATTGCACTGATACTCCTTCTAGAGGGCTACCACTGTCTGTTCCCTAACTACCACTAATCCCAGCTACCTGATGGTAAGACCAGGTAATGTCACAAGTACCAACAGAACCTCGCATATACACTGTCCTGCTGCAAACAGAACATCGTTTTTTCAGGAGGCTTTTATTTTTCTGAATGGGTGGAGCCACGTTGTGAACATTTTACAAAAGAAGGGTCCCTCAGTCATGAAACTGAAATAAACCTTGGAACACAGCAAAGTCTTCTCATTCTCCCTACCCACACAGGACTAGAACTGTCAAAAGACTCAAAAGCAGGGCTGACAACTCTTGTTCTTCACCAGAACTTTTATCAGAAACTTCCAGGCAGTACCTCTGAGTAAAAAATACATTAAACAGCTCAGGTGTAATCAGGGTACTATATTTAGTTACAGCTCTTTCTTCTATTAATTGTTATGTTTGTTTAATATTCTGTTGAGTTACATTGCAGTGGTACCCTTTCTAGAGATGTTTTGAGACTGAACATTTGTAGCAGAAAATACAGTCATCTACTAAATCATTCAGGCTGTTTTCTGAAAAATAAAAAAAAAAATGTACCTTTTATTAATACTTATTAATATATATCTACAGGCTTGGAGCAGGAACAGGGGAAATTAAAGGGTCACTCAGGGCTAATTAAAAACACCACACCAGATCAGTTGCTCAAAGCAGACTGAGGAACTTCTGTTCACAAGACTAGTCCTTTTCGGTCTTTGTTAGGTCCTTCTTCCACTGCCAAGGACACTGACCTTTGCCTTTTGGGACAGAAATGATCCACTCCAGGGACAGAACCCCTGCTTTACAAAATACTTGGCTATCTTGCAAACTTCCACTAAGAAAATACTCCTAATAGGTCTTCTAAAAAATTATCTTTGTCACTGCTTTCTTGCCACCCTTCACAGCTAAATTATTGAAATCTCCAACAAGGGTAAATATACTATGGTAAAATACGAAATCTCTAGTTTTGCCACAGATACTAATAATTTCTATTTAGAATCTCTAGAGCTTTTTTCTATGCACAAGTCTCAGAATATAGCTGGGCACGCAGTCTACATCTGAGACTCAGCTCTCCTTGCTTTGCTGGAGTTAATGTCTATTTTGAATTCTTACTTGTTATATAGTATTTAATATTGAATCTAAATGTCTACACAAAGAAAATACTTAATATATTAAGAGTAGTTTCAGATGCTTAAATAATACATCAGTAAAGCAGCACTATAACCAGACAACTTAAAAGAAGATTTGTAACAAAGCAGCATTAATTTTTCCCAGACTCATACATTACTGAAGGTTCTCTAATATCCCAATGACTAAAAGGTTAAGTGTAAATGCCTCAGAAAACTTTAAATGAAGGAAAAAACAATATTTCTTATTCAGGAAATCTAGATGCCTCACTGATCCCTTGGTACTGATGCTAACCAGTCGGTACTTGATATTAAGGCCTGATAATCTTTCACCATTTACACTTAATTAATTACTCAGTATTTCTCTGTCTATGAAAGTAACTCATATTAACAAACAACCCCCAAACAAACAAGCAAAAAACCTAGTAGAGAAAGCAAATTTCAGATAAATCTTCCTTAAGACTATGAGCTGTACAAGATAGAGATAATCTACTAGATATACGTGTGAGGCTTAAACCATGGAAATTTAGACATGCCTTAGTAAATTAATGAAACTGGTGCATCATACAGATTTGCTTTACACATTTGAAGCTAAAGACTGAAATTTTATATTTTGATATGTGCCCATAACAAGCATTTACATGCCAAGAAAGATTCTCACTTCTATTTCCATAAACACTTCATAAACTACAATAAACCCAAATACTAACTTCTGACACCACCAGAGGAGGGAATTCTGTTCACTTGGATGGCCTTGTTTTCTTCTAAGGCCAGCATGCATCATTAAGAAAAAAGCATGTATCATTAAGAAAATATTAAAATGTAAGATTAAATAAGATGTATATATGCCTTTTGTCCAACAATACTTTTTGATACTTCTTCAGGGCTGCAGGTAGCAGTGTTATGCTCTTTAAACCAGCATTCTTCCATCTGCTTTTCTGCTAAGTTTCTTGCTGTGTTAACCTTGTCACAGTATCGTTGTTTCAACAGAGCATAATTGTTAATGAAATAAACAACTTGTTTATTTGATTAAGTACCCCTGAACACTTTTAGACATTATGCATTAGTATTTAGATACGTTACTAACTACTACAGCTCTAACCCTATAATAGGAAGAAAAGAATGACAGTACACCTTAAAGCATACAAAGCTCTTCAGATGTAACATGCAGCTTCTACCAGCACATTCATGAGATTTACAAATTACAGCCTTATTCCAATTAAATAACCGAGCTGAAACTGATATGTTTGTGGAACTTCTGCAAAAAAGAGGCAGCAAAAAGAATCTTGTAATAAATCTCTTAACAGCAACACATGTGCTGTCAGCAGTTAGTGACTAAAAGTTCAGACTTCTGCAACAGCATCCTCAGAGCTGTGTTGATGGCCAATTTTAATGCAGATTTCTAGTTGGGCAAAGACAAACTTGGGGAGAGCACAAGAGAGAAAAAATTATACATACACCTGTATACACCGAGTACCAGGAAGCACACTTCAGCGGAACAGAGGTTTTGTACAATTTCAACAGTGCGCTGAGTTCTCATCCTTAATGTTTAGACTGAAAAATAAACAAAAACCAAGCAAAACGCTCCCACTTTTAAAATTACTTTCTTCTGTTCAGTAATGGTCAGTCACAATGAGAACATTCAACTGTGCTGTTGCCCTCCTATTGCTTAAAACACTGTAGTTTATATCAGTTCTTAATTAAAAAAAAAAAAAGCAGCAAATTAATTCAATCACAGGAGAACTGCAAAGGCCTTTTTGTTCTTTAAGCTACAATTACATGCTTCAATCATAGTCAAATTTTCTTTCTTTCCCATGGGGTTTCCCCCAGTGTCTCAGTGCATCTGTTCCTAGCATTAGAACATTCAAGTATTTTTCCTCCACCTAGCTGCTTATTTTCATGAAGATTGCATTAATTTAACCCTCTTTGAATCAAGACAAATTCATCTAAGCTTCAGAGGCTAAGGGTGGTGGGTGGACAGACAGAATATTAAAACTTAACACAAAAAAGTTTGTTTACATAGAAAAACAGACTGGCAAAAGGTGTGGTTAAATATTCCTTAAAATAGGAAAACTAATACCTCCGAATCCCTGACACTGGAAAAAAAAACCAGCAGAAGAACTTGTTTTTATTTTCTAAGCTGTCTTTGAAAAAGTTGTTTAATAGAATGTCAAGTCATGGGACATTTCAGTTTGAAGTCTGGACATTTCTGGAAGTTTTGACTGTGCAAGAGGAAAAACAACAACAACAAAAAAAACCACACAGCTACAGCCCCTCAAAGTTTTCTAAAATTTCAAGTGGTCTGCACCAAAAAAGAAATGCAAAAGTGAGGCAAACAATTGAAAAACATAGAGACAAGCAGAAAGAAGATGAAAAAGAAGGCTGAAGTCCATACTACACGTACATCTTACAGAAAGGAGATACAGAATACATAAAAGGAAACAAGAATTAGTTTTCATATATATTATTTTGCTAGGCTCAAACATATCAGAAAAATTCAGCAATCCTCCTTATACAACCCACAGTGTCTTGGCATTGCTCTGAAGACAGAGACGTGAAATAGCCCTTTATGTGTCACGGGATTGTGTTTGGGTTTGTGACTGGAAGCCATGAGACCTTCTGAAAGATATATCAGAAAGATATTTTCTGTTGTATCCTGGAACTCCTATTTGAAACACTTCCAGAAGTGCCTGTGAAGGCACCTGGTGTAGTGGAAGGGGCCCTGCCCATGGTAGGGGTTTGGAACTAGATGACCTTTAAGGTGCCTTCCAAACCAAACCATTCTATGACTCTATGAATCAGCTCTTTGCAGTTATAAAAGCAATGTCAACTGAGACAACAGTCATACTGCTCAAGACATTCAGATTTGTCATCTTTAATTTATCAGTACTTATTCATCAGCTCTAGAGCCCTCAGTCCAGGAAGACATGGATCTGTTGGAGAGGGTTCAGAGGAGGCCACAGAAATGATCAGAGGGCTGGAACAGCTGTGCTGTGAGGACAGGCTGAGAGAGTTGGGGCTGTTCAGCCTGGAGAAGGCTCCAGGGAGACCTTATTGCGGCCTCTCAGCACTTAAAAGGAACCTATATGAAAGATGGGGACAGAATTTTTAGCAGGGCCTGTTGTTATAGGAGAAGGTTTTAGACTAAAGGAGAGGAGATTCAGGCTGGACATGAGGAAGAAATTTTTTACAATGAGGGTGGTGGAACATTGGCCCAGGTTTCCCAGAGAGGTGGTAGATGCCCCATCCCTGGAGACATTCCAGCCCAGGCTGGACGGGGCTCTGAGCAACCTGATCTAGTTGCAGATGTCCCTGCTCACTGCAGGGGGTTGGACTAGATGACCTTTGAGGTCCCTTCCAACCCAAACTACTCTGCAGGTGGAAAAAGTATGTTATCACTCTGCTATAAAAATAATTCCCGCTACAATATGTAGGCATTACATTTCTTAAGATCAACAAATAAATCCTTTCAAAGAAGTCTATTTGGACTCAAAATTGAACATATATTCCAGTGGAAAACAAACCTTTTAGATTCCAAAATGCCTCTGTACCAAATATAAACCTACTTGAGGACAAGTGCAAAATCTTTGAAAATTTTAATAGAAGCAATAAACTGTCAATTCTGTTCTCTTACTAAACGAATACTTGCCATTGCTTATGACACAACCATTTGACTGAGAAAGAGCTTCACAGAACAGAAACCAGCTGTCTTCTGACAAACAAGAAAGCCAACACTTGCTGAATAACATGTCATGTTTGTCCCTTTTTTCCTTTTTACTTCCCTTTTTTATCTAAAGTGCCTTCTGTGCTGAAAAATAAAGCCATTTTCCCCTCCTCACTATTCCTTCATTCACTACTTTTACCAGTTCCTCTTCACACTGCCTGGCTAACACCTCAAGTTTCCTCTAACTCTTCAAAGACTGAGTAATAACTTGAGAAAAAATAATCATCTAGCAGTCTTGAAAAGCACTCCTAATTAACTGTGTGTTTATTACTGCTCTCTCTTTTTTGCTCTAATGACAAGTCCCTAAATACTGCTTTGCATTATCTACAATTAATTATGCTACTTCTGATCTATAACAAGCCAGGTCTACACAAACCCTCCCCACATGACACAGTCCCAGCTCAGCAAGTCACCCCTGTCTGCTTAACCACGCTGGCAGCAGTTGCTTGTTTCCTACCACGAATGCTGAGCACCCTCAAGAAAAGATGGTGCTGATCTCTTTTTTTCCATACAAAATGCCGTTTCCTTCTCCTTAGAGAATTATTACATTCATGGCTGATAGAAAGCAAGGGCAATTCTGAAAAAAATTAAGATACAAATATGATGTGTGCTTCAAGATATCCAAAAGTATTGCTGCTCTCTTTTTAATTAAGCAAGTAACAGCATCTGTCTGCTCACTGGTTTGGGCACATGCTGCTCATTAGCATCAATAGGATTCAAGGAGCTATACAGATACCATATTATTACTATGCACACAGGATTGCCTCCATTTATTACCATACACCAGAGATTTCTGACTGGTTACAAGAAAATTTGTGTACTCTCTACTTTGTGCCAGGACACTTTGAAGGAAAACGGCTGACAAAGAAGATGCCAAACTGTAATTCTATTAAATAACTTGAAGCAGAATGTCATAGTCAATTACATACTTAAAGACTGAAAGCACACTCACATTTGTAAACAAATAGTTCATTCAGGCTTTGTTTCGAAGACTGCTCCAGGCTTGCTCCTTATCAGAGACAAATGGCAAAGTGAAGAGTCCTGCATCACAACATTTTGTAAAACTCAAAAGCAGAACTCCAGGGAGAAAAATCTGAATCATCTACAACATCATTGTAGCATGGGGTTTTTTTGTGTGTGTGTGTTTTCATTTCCCTGACAGCTTTTCTCATGGGAAGGCTGAAGCTCCTGCAATGTGCCACAAAAACATAAATAAAAATTCACTTATATATATTCTTTAGTGCCATGAAGAAGGACCTCCCTGCACTGGTGCAGAAAGCAGAGGTGGGTACAAAACTGCAAGTGCCCAGGACCATCTTGGGGAAATTAATACTGAATATGCTTAGAAGCTTTTTAAATCCTAAAAGAAAACCACGAGCAGTGACAGCAAAGCTCGTTCTCACACACCATAAACATTGAGACTGTGACATGAACTGGTACTTGGTCAGCAGAAAAACTTGCCACTGATCCCTGGCTGTAAAGGGTACATCTGGACCAGCAAGGATGTTAGTCAACCAGCCCCGTGGCAGATCTCCTGGCTATGGGGCAACATCTTCTGTTTTGACACAAGACATAGAGAGAGCTACACACCTCTGAATGCTGGTACAAGGTCTGCTGTGTTAAAAAACGTGTCCTGTGGCCCCGATGAATTGAAAATATGCAAACCTAGACTGTAGACACTAGTTGCAACCTGATTTTGTAAGATAAGGATGTGCAGGGTAATCACATAATGGACAACATACACAACAGTTTAGCTTATTTCATTGACTGAATCACAACTGGAGACTAAGGAAGTCTAAACACCAAAGTGTAGATCTGCTAAAAACCTTATTTATTTTAGAATTATTTTGGAATATTTTTACAGGAGAATATCAAGTACTTACTCATAGCTTTTCTCTACAATTAATTAATGGACAGCAAAGAGTATTGAAATGTTTTATTTGCAGTAAATCTGAATTTTTTATCCAAATAACTCTGCAGTCCTCTTTTGCTGAGCGACATTAATAAAAGCAGTTCTGTAGTTATATTTGATGCTTGAAGCAAATTGGAAAAAAAACAAACCAAAACAAAAAACAAACAGTACTCTATAACCTTATTTCTGGAAAAGCTAAAACTTGGTAAAAGATCATGGAATATTGAAGTCCTACAGCTAATTTTGTCATAAACTGGGTAAGACTGACAGAAGTTGAATTCCAGGAGCTCTATGTGTATTCATTAGTAATTTTATTTCCTAAAGCTTGTGTAGATGCATTTTAGGACAACTTGTGATGTTTCTGTAATTAAAACTTCACCTTTGATACACCCCAAAATATACCTTACTCCAAACTTTTATAGCAAGACACCAGACCTATGGAAGATGCCACATCAGTGAGATTTATTTCAACTTAATGAAAATGGAAGTTGGAAATATTACTTTGATCAAGTAACTCTGCAAGTCAGTTCACTTCTTATGAAAATGCAGTTGGTCAAATTTTCATAGGAGGTAAAATCCTACTGCCTCAAAATTGCTTTTGAAATAACTTGATCTTTTTGGACAACATACAGTTTAAGGTAAAGAACCACATCTTAGCACATGAGTGAGCTTATTACATCTGTATAGACCCATGTAGTCCAGGATTCCAACTTACTTCAAACAAAATTCAAGACACTTGAGTTCACAGGAGTTACCCTTCTTGATAAAAACAGAGAAATGGCTGTTCTGGGGTAAGACACAAGGTGAAGAGATCTGCAAGCAGGCAAGAACACACAACGCAGCATATCTCAGGTGTACAAGGTAGAGTACAAGCACACACAGACAATCTCCCAGCAAGACGCGATGGTGTAAGTACGATGTTGGACAGTCATGGCTGAAGTACATTCAAACACAACTCAAACCACATTCAAGCTGGCTCACGAGCATCTATGCAACTTTTCTTGAGACCTTCCTGGTTTTATCCTTACTGGGTTAAAATTAGACAGGCTCTAATCACACCCAAGCATGAAGTTTCATAGAAATTCACCTCAGAAAATGGTCATTTTGAAAGAACTTAAAGAAGAAAATTCAGCACTGTACATTCAGAATAAAGATAAAATGTCAAAGTAGGTCCCTATCCCTAGCACATCACAGTTTTCTGCAGTTGTTTTAGGCTACAGCCAGGTTACAAGTATTTCCTACCCTGTTGTCAGTGCAGTTTGGTTTATGGCACAGACCAAAGCCTAAGCAAGTTTTTAATGCCCAGTTTAGTTTTGGAACATGACAAAAAATTCAAAGTATACTATAAATTTTTTTCAGTGTTTATGCTTTCCATTTTTGACCCCAATCATAATACATACAGTATAATAGCAAACCAATATATAAATCCTATGGGCTTATGGCATCCCTCCTTTACTGGAGAGGCTCAAGACTGAACTACTAAGACACTTGCCTCTTCAGTTTTTTAGTTTGCAGAGCCCCCTTCCATTTCACACATCATCAGACTTATAGCAAAACAGCGGGGAATCCTCTACCCCATATAGAGCCTTTACCTGCTAGAGTAGAGCATAGGTTGATCACGTTGGTAATGCTCATCTACATTCAAGGAAGAAGAAGAAATTGTGGTTGCCAAGGAAGCTGCTTCAAACAGAGACGGAGTGCTTGGTACCAGATCTGGCCGGTGGCGTGAACCTAGTACTGCATACACAAAAATAAATAACAACACTAAAATTTAATTTCAAATTGAATCCAAGAATCTTTCTGCAAATGCATGGAGTCACACAGTGCTCTCAACAGCTTCCTGAAGCTTCTTAATATGTCTGAATTGATGAGAATGCAATATTCATGTTCCCATACCCACACTCTTTTGCATTACAGTGCGAATTTCGGCTGCTAGCCAGTACATTCAGCAGAATACAGAGCAACTCCAAGGCCAAACAGTAAACAGTGGTATGAATATCTGATTAACTATTCTCATTTCTGGAGCTGATCTCACAGTACCAGGGCCCAGTTTTCAGATGGGATTAGGCAGCTGGTTCTCCTTTGAGACTGGCTGCAGGTGAGCTCTAAAGGGGGCAAAGCCTGTATCTCTTCAAAAAGACTCTGGGAACAATGAACTGAGCTTAGAAACACTTCATGTGACATGTTTGACTAAACATCTTGCTCCCGAAGGTCTGTTTTGCCCAATACGACTAACAACTCTCTCCATGAGAACAACCTGACTGATGTTTTGAAAGATCAGACAGATTGGAAGCTTTCTGGTTATAGGGCTGTTGATTTACAAGACATTACCTTCTTCATCAAGGCTGGCATAGCTTTGTCCTTCAGCAAGAATGCCATGCTTTTCATCTTTCCACTCGTGGCTAACTGCACACACTATTTCTTGTGATGTTGCCTTTAGGGCTGTGATGGAATTGCACCGTTTCTTTGAAGGTGAAGACTTTAAAGCTGCATTACCAAATGAGCATAGATGTTAAATGATGTCATCTTATCCCCCTGCGCATCTTTAACAGCATATAGAAAAGCAAGCCATCTATAAAGCCAGTGTTTCTGAAAACAGACAAAACCATACCCAGATACAAACCTAATAATGAAATATTATACCAAAACTAGAGCCAAAGGCATTGTTATTTGTGTGTGTGAGGTACTTTTGTCTTTTTCTGCGGCTTCTTACTGCTCATAAGATGAAAAAACATCAAGTCAGATAACCAACCTTGACATCAGTAAGTTAAAAATCTCCTATGGAGTATTGACTAATGTAATCAGATACAGAATGATACAGAAAAAAAAAAAAAAAACAACAAAACAGAAGACAGGAAAACTGAAAAGACACTTGGAGTGTTGTGGGGGACTACAGTGGGTCTGTGGATTCCCTGACGGAAGGCATGGGAACAGAAATTAGCCTTGAGGATATGAAGGCCTACCCATAAGAAAGGTGGGAGTAAAGGAGTATCTGGAGATGTCAAGGTGTACCCGTGAGAGAGAAGGGAGTAGAAGACTAACACTGATGATAGCAAAATTAGCCAATGAGATGTTACTGCTGTAACTTGTAACCAATAGCGAAGAAACGCATGAATTGGTAAAACTGTATAAAAATGCACTTGGGGCAATAAATGGCATCTACTACTTTCATCCTGGAAGAACTTGGTCTATGTCATTTGTCCATCTCAACCACAACGGAGTATTCTGAGAGGTTATGATCATTTCCTTGAGCTGTGAACTAAAGCTATATAATGATGCATGTGCTAGTGCAGAATTTCCACTTCAGTGACATGTGTCAAACATCTTTTTTGGGTAGAAGAAATACTTCCAAAATGCGGATGGCTTGTACACTGAGGTATGAACATCCCCCTTTGTAATTCTTACCAGGGCCTGCCTACTTAAAATGGCATTCTGGGTGAAACTCTAGGATTTGACCACTACCGCTACTACTGAACCATGACTCTCATTTGTAGTTCTTCTCCAGAAGGGTGCCAGCAAGTTCATTTAGTGGTTTTCACTTGCCAGCTGCTGACCTTCATGCATTGACTGCAAGGTTACAATGTTGCAATAGCTGATATTATGCTCTAATACAAAACTCAAATTAAATGCATCAAAGCCAGTTGGCTAAAGACTGAAGATGAGAATCAGATCCATAGAGCTCCAGGATACTGTTAAAAACTAACATATTAGACAGCTGCTGAGCTAGCCTCTGCCCAAGCCTGAATCTACTTATTATGTTTTTTATTGTTATTTATGGTGGCTTGCTGTAGGCACTAGGGGGAAAAGCACACATTCAGAACAGGGCTAGGAGTTTACACTGAAATGTCTAACTTGAAGTTTCAGAACAATGTTCCTGAAGGCAGGAACACTCCCAGTTCTTTATTTTACAAAAGAATAACACATTTGAGCCATTAATCCGTATAGAATAGATTAATAGCCTTGTATGCAGAGCAGATCAAGAGTGGGATATTAAGACAGGGTAACAGCCTGGAAAAATGAGACAGAAAAATTAAGATTAGAGAGAAAATGAGGCATCATGTACTTAATTGTACATTGTAGTTTTCAAATAAAGAACAGATTGTATCTTGTGCTGACATAAATCTAGCAGTCAGAATTAAAAAGAACTGAAAGATGCAAATGTTCAGGAAACATATATGGCTGCATGAGACATTATTTTGTCCAACAGACAGAAGTATCAAGTTGTCTACTTCTTACTCTCTATAGTGCAGGGGAATTCCTTTGAGCATTGTCTCAGACAACAGAGCTCCCACCAGTTTTCTGGCCAAATTATTATAGGTTTTTGTGGACAGGGCCAGAGTTTCACAAGCTCACTCCAAATAATTTGAGGTGGACAAGAAGCTGGGAGAGGACACAGTTGGGACAGCATGATGTAGCCCCACTTTCCTGGAGATGGCTGAACGCCTGCCTGCTGATGGGTGGTGGATTAATTCCTTACTTTTCTTGCACACACAGCTTTTGTTTTACCTATTCAACTGTCTTTAACTCAACCTAAGAGTCTTCTCACTCTCACCCTTCTGATTCTCTGCCCTATCCCACCAGGCAGGCAGTGAGCAAGTGGCTGTGTGGGGCTCAGCTGCCCACTACAGTTAAACCACAACATACAGGAAGAACTCCGCTACAGAGGATCAATTTACCCTCCATCCTCAAGGCCTTAAGAGGACCTGCTGTTTCAGGGTCTGCTTTGATTTAAAGAAATCGATTGATTTTGAGAGAAGTGACAACCAGTTTTTGCTGAAAGACTTCACCCTTTGGACAACTCTCCATAGCAATATCCTTCTGTAGTGATGGTGGTCTTCTCTTGGTTTTTGTTCTTTCCGCTGTGTATTGAGTTTGCGTGGCAAGGCTTTGGTAACAGGGGAGCTACAGGGGTGAATTCTGTGAGATGCTGCAAGAAGGTTCCTACATATACAACAGAGCCAATGCCAGCTGGCTCCAAGATGGACCTGCTGCTTACTAATGCTGAGCTAATCAGCAACAGTAATCGCACCTCTGTGATAATGTATTTAAGAAGATAAAAAAAAATGCTGCGCAACCACAGCTGAAAGAGATGTGTGAGAATATGTGAAACATCCCTGCAGACACCAAGGTCCGAGAAGAAGGAGGGGAGGAGGAGCTTCAGGCATCAGAGCAAAGATTCCCCTACATCTGTGGTGAAGACCATGGTGAGGCTGACTATCACCCCCCTGCAGCCCATGGACATTAACTGTGGAACAACAATGCACCTGCAGCCCATGGACATTAACTGTGGAACAACAATGCACCTGCAGCCCATGGAGGACCCCACACTGGAGGAAGTAGATGTACTCAAAGGAGTCTGTGACCCTGTGGGAAGCCTGCACTGGAGAAGGTTCCTGGTAGGAACTGTGGCCCCATGGAGACAAGAGCCCACGCTGGTGCAGGTTTGTGACCCCATGGGGGACCCACACTGGAGCAGTCTGTTCCCGAAGGACTGCACCCTGTGAAAGGGACCCACACTGGAGCAGTTCGTGAAGAACGTCAGCCCGTGGGAAGAACTTAGGGTGGAGAAGTTCAGAGGACTGTCTCTCATGGGAGGGTCTCCACACTGGAGCAGGGGAAGTGTGAGAGGAGGAACGACCGGCAGAGACAGCGTGTGATGAACTGATCCCAAGCCCCATTCCCCATCCCCCTGCGCTGCTGGTGGGGAGAAGGTGGAGAAGATGGGAATGGTGAAGTTGAGCCTGGGAAGAAGGGAGAGGCTGGGGGAAGGTGTTCTAATATTCAGTTTCATTTCTCATTATCCTACTCTGATTTCATTGGTAATAAATTAATTTCCCTGAGTCAAGTCTGTTTTGCCCATGATTGGTAATCGCTGAGTGATCTTCCTGTCCTGATCTTGACTCATAAGCCTTTTGTTATATTTTTTCTCTCCCCCTGCCCATTTGAGGAGGGGAGTGACAGAGAGGCTTGATGGGCACCTGGCAGCCAGTGAAGGTCAACCCACCACATCCTGCACGCACCTAGCAGTGATATATATCTTACCCTTGAGAATAAATTAAATGACTAAGGAAGGAGAAATGGAGGGGAAAACTAGAAATAGCTGATAGTCACAAAGACAAAAGTCTACTAATATCTAACTTCTGGTTTTTGTTTGTTTGGTTTTGGTTTTTCTTTTTCCTTGAGAAAGCACAGAAGAAATACATGTAAAAGGGAAGAATGCCTATCTTTTCAAACATACTAGAGCTGGTAGGGAAACCATCTTTACTTTTGTAAATTAAGTAAATTAAAGTTAATGATGCAGTCCCATGAATAACAGATGCAGAACTGTACACATCATTAGATCATTAAATGTATATCAGTGCTAATATCAGGGAACCTGTTTTACCTTCAGATGACCCTGATGTGACAAAAAAAACCCACAGCAAATAAATGACGGTAATTTTACTATTGGACTACAATTCCATTAGCTTGAATGAAGAAACTCAACCCCTAGCAACATAAGTGCTACATGATGTTGAAGAAGGGATTCTTTTATTGCCAAGACAGAAGTGTTGTAAAATAACAATTATAAAAATATCTAAGAGTAAAAGTGACAACTTTTTTACCTTGAACTTTCTTGAAAACTCTTGTACTCATGAACTTTAAAAATCTGTCTGCATAAAAACCTGGTCGGTGAACAGAAACAGTATCCTACAAGAGTGAAAAAGGTCTCAGTCACATTTTCCATAAGTAAATCAAAGTAAATTGTCAATAAAGAAGCTGGACAATTCAGGTGATCTGTATTTCAGGCATACTCAAAACAAGTGAACCCTAACAAGTTTTTCATTTTTAAAGGTTAAGTCTTCAAGAACTTTTCTTTAAGTATTTCATTTATGAAATTATGAGTTATAAATTATGCAGCCAAGTTCTGCAAAATCCTCCTAGTATTTGAAATGCTTTTTTTCATATTACGTACATTTTTCATTTACAGATTCATCGCTGTCCTGCTAAGTGGACATTGTTTTGTGTAAGTTATAATGACAAGCTAATCATTTTAGTTGCTTTCTGAAAGACCAACAAATAAAATCAGAGCATGTATTGGGAAACTGACCTAAAAGATTTCAACAACAGTCCAAACCACGTGCTAATGGTAGACAAATATAATAGAGCTACCTCTTTCCTAGTCAACGTAAGTCAAAGTTCCATTATTAAAGTATCAGCAGTTAAAAAAAAATAAAATCTACTTACCCCATCATAAACAAGAGCTTTCCAAGAATGTTCCAGCTTCTTCATTAACCTAAGCATATAAAAACAAAATCAGAACTTCTTTACAAAATTTCCACTTTTTAAGTCATTCTAAAATAACTTATTCAATAAAAATTTGAAATTCAACGTACCTATAAGACTGGAGAATATCAATAATACCCATAAATAGAAGCAGCTTTTCTCCTTTATGGTTTTTAGCTGGAATACCTCCCATTCTGAGAGAAACAAAAAAAGTCAGATTATTTTTAAGACATCTCTAATCATCAGCAGGTGAACTGTACCCACTTGCAAATCAAAATAAATAAGCATGACTTCTAAGCTAGATACCACAGTGCCAAGGCAAATGTGAGTCACTTAGCATACAACTGGTTTTAAATGGCAAACCTAAAGTAACTGGGATCAAATGGTAAATATCCATTATAAACAAACAGTATCTTAGGATAACTTTTCGATAGAATTGGAAATACTTAGATGATCCGAAAACTGGGAAAAAGAGTATACATTAGTTTATTACTAGGGGAAAAAATAATTTTGCCTAGCTAAAGGAAAATTTTGCCACTTAAGTGATCACACACAACAAAACTGTAGAGAGCCTGAACATTGCCCCAAGTCTGAAAAGGTTGTTTTGTGTATTTTTTCCACCAAAAATTAAGTACGTGCTTTTCCAAAATTTCTTTACAGACAGATTAGTGACAGGAAACTAACAGCATCAATCTGAGAATCCTGACTGCCTGGGTTTCCACTTGGGTCAGAGTATTTACTCAGCCACGACCTTAAAGAACTAGATGCTCATTGTAAGACCCTCTCTTCCTAGTCCACCACCTAAAAAAAAGAATCTGTTGTTTTTAGAACCAGAAACTGAAATCCAATTTTCAGTTTCTTAGATTCTGTTGACATTGATGGACCCACTAATAAACCAGAAGAAAAACAGACTGAACATGCAACACAAGCAATACCTCCAATTTCTTTTAACAGTTTGAGAAACAATACACACACACCTGAAACAGCTACAAAAGACATAGTTGAGAATATATTCTCCCTTCGGCCACTAAGCCATAGTAGTCTCTTCCCTTGACAAACCAGGGCTACCCTCTACTTAACCTTTTCTGGGGGGTAGTGGGTCAGAGTAGTTTTTTATTGTTCTAGACACAAATGAAACCACATAAGAACAAGTGGGCTTAAATTACTGTATACCCTGTTACCATAAACTTCAGCTCAACTGGTCAGACATTCAGAAGTGCTAAGTGGTTTACAAAACTATATTTTGTCAGCTTTTCCTTGGAGATAGAACTGTAAATTCAACCCAGTACAAGCAGCAGTTATTCCAGCTGGGTATCAGTTCTCATCCTCATGCTTATATGGCCTTATAATGAACCACAACAGAAGACTGATCCAAGGGTCTTTTTTGTGGGACCCATGTTTATTTTCACCCACCTCAGTGAGGTTTGCCGCACCACCAGGTACATCAATACAAGAGAGGTGATGGTGCAAGGGGCCAAGGAAGCACTTGACAGTTGCAGCCAGCTTCAGCAGCAGCACTGCCTGGCCCAGCATCTGGACACCAATGCACTGGCTCAAGTGATGGGAGCCCTGGGTAGGTTTCCATATATAATAAACACAGGGACTTTCTTGGATGACCTATATCACCTTTGGCTTTTAGTCAAAAACAAAAACCAAACCAAAACACAACATCCCCAAAACTGCCAGTGCAACACCAATGCCACCATACACGAGCATTACAGAATCACAACGTTAGGGACTGGAAGGGACCTCAAAAGATCATCTAATCCAATCCCCCTGCCAGAGTAGGAACACCTAGATGAGGTTACACAGGAATGTGTCCAGGTGGGTTTTGAATGTCTCCAGAGAAGGAGACTCCACAACCCCTCTGGGCAGCCAGTTAAAGTGCTCTGGCACCCTCACCGAAAAGTTTCTTCTCACATTTAAGTAGAATCTCCTGTGTTCCAGTTCGTACCCATTGCCCCTTGTCCTACCATTGGTTGTCACCAAGAACAGCCTGGATCCATCCTTATGACACTCAAGCTTTACATGTTTATAAACATCAATGAGGTCACCCCTCAGTCTCCTCTTCTTCAAGCTAAAGAGACCCAGCTCCCTCAGTCTTTCCTTATATGGGAGATGCTCCACTCCACCATCTTTGTGGCTCTGCGCTGGACTCTCTCCAGCAGTTCCCTGTCCTTCTTGAACTGAGGGGCCCAGAACTGGACACAATATTTCAGCTGCAGTCTCACCAGGGCAGAGTAGAGAAGAAAGAGAACCTCTCTCAACCTACTAACCACCCTCCTTCTAATACACCTCAGGATGCCATTGGCCTTCTTGGCCACAAGGGCACAGTGCTGGCTCATAGTCATCCTGCTGTCCAAAAGGACCCCAGGTCCCTTTCCCCTACACTGCTCACTAACAGGTCATTCCCCAACTTATACTGGAAGCTAGGGTTGTTCCTACCCAGATGCAAGACTCTACACTTGTCCTTGTTATATTCCATTAAATTTTTTCCCGCCCAACTCTCCAGCCTGTCCAGGTCCCGCTGGATGGCAGCACAGCCTTCTGGCGTGTCAGCCACTCCTCCCAGCTTGGTGTCATCAGCAAACTTGCTGGCAGTGCACTCTAGTCCCTCACCCAAGTCACTGATGAATATATTGAATAATACAGGCCCCAGTACTGATCCTTGAGGCACTCCAACTAGACTCTGCCCATTGACCACAACTCTCTGGCTTCTTCCCTTCAGCCAGCTCACAGTCTACCTCCCTACCCAATTGTCCAAACAACACTTCCTCAGTTTAGCTGTAAGGATGCTGTGGGAGACCATGTCAAATGCTTTACTGAAGTCAAGGTAGACCATGTCCACCACTCTGCCATCGTCTATCCACCTGGTTATGTCCTTGAAAAAGGCTACGAGGTTGGTCAAGCACAACTTCCCCTTGGTGAAGCCATGCTGACTGTCCCTAGTGACCCTCTCATCCTTGAAATGCTTTGAGATGGTGCTAACAATAAGTTGTTCCATCACCTTTCCAGGGATGGAGGTGAGGCTGACCGGTCTATAATTACCCGGGTCTTCCTTCTTGCCCTTTTTGAAGGCTGCAGTGACATTAGCTTTCCTCCAGTCCTCAGGCACCTCTCCCGTTTCCCAAGACTTGGCAAAGATGATGGAGAGCGGTCCAGCAATGACTTCAGCCAGCTCCCTCAGCACCCGCGGGTGCATCCCACCTGGACCCATGGATTTATGGATGTCCAGACTATTTAATTGCTCCCTAACCCAGTCCTCATCGACTAAAGCAAACTCCTCCATTGACCTGGCTCCATCCGGGGTCTCAGGGGTACAGGGCTCCCCAGGACAGCCTCCGGCAGAGTAGACAGAGACAAAGAAGGCATTCAGTAACTCTGCCTTCTCTGTATCTTCTGCCACCAGGGCACCCACCCCATTCATCAGTGGGCCTACATTGCCTCTGCTGTTAATATATCTGCTATGTATTTGAAAAAGTTCTTTTTGCTGTCCTTGACCCCTCTCCCCAACTGTAATTCTAAGGAGGCCTTGGCTATCCTAGCTGCCTTCCTACATCCTCTAACAGCAGCCTTATATTCTTCCCAAGTGGCCAGCCCCTCTTTCCATGATCTTCCATGAGCATTCAACATCTTCTGTGTGAATATGAGTGATGATGTAAAAACCGTGTGAAATTCAGCTCTTTTTAATTTATATTCTAGGGCTCTGAACATCTGAAACTCTCTATAAATGCTAAAAACCCTAATTTTCCCATTTGTTTGCTGTAGGTTTATGTACACGGTTCTATGTCATCAGTTGTATTTATCTAAACAGCTCCCTTAAGAACTAAGAGAAGAGCTAAAACTTAGTTTGAAATTAAACCCTCATTATAATGAAGAATTGATAATGTAAAGTGAAAGTGGTGAACACGATTCTCTTAGTAATACCAAATGTATTTCAAAGGAAACAACAGAATAACTACCATCTATATACAATTTCTACTGCAGTTTTTGCTAGATAGAAAAGAAGAAAGCAGTAGTTCTTAACCTCAGGAAATATCATACATGGATGTGACTGCACTTGCCTAGTTGATGATGCAGTTCTACGTACCGAGTACACTCTTTGGAGATGAAAATAACTATTGTAGGAATATCAATTTCAGTGTTAATAAATAGTTTTTGCTTATGGCTCATCAGGTTGCTGCCAGTTAAAATTAAAATATACCTGGGACTCTTGTAATAGCTGTCTCATAACATGTCGTCTATAAATGAATGCTCTCATGCATACACAAGTCATTCTGAACTAAGAAAATTTGCTATAATGTATTTAAAGATGATCAAGCTAATAATCAATGTTTTATTTCCTGCTCTGCAGCAAATGTAGGTGGTCTTTTTTTTTAAAAAAAAAAAGAAGGCTTAATCTTTCAGCCCCTAAAATACAGTGTACTTCTTGAATGTTTTGCCTCTTAATACCAAGTGGCGCAGACTGAAGAAACAGAATGTGTGAGTTTCAATAGTAATCTTAAGAGCAGGTTATGGTACTTACGTGTTTGTTGTCTCTGTGGTGACTGTGTCCCCTGCCTTCCCAGGGCCCTGTATAGACTCCATGGCTGTGGAATAGAGAACCTTCTGTCCTCCATGACGTTTTGTGTCTGATGTACTTTGGGAACCCTCTCCTTCTTTTTCCTTCATGTTACTGTACAGTATGTGGATTCCCAGTAGCAGACTGTAATCCATAATCTTAAAGCTTTCTAGAACCTATCAACAAAGAAGAAATGTCTCTATTGAAACAAAATATGACAATAGAAATATGAACTAGACAGCAGCATTTGAAAACCTAACTAAAAATAGGCCAACAAAGTACAAGTTTCCCTTGAACTTTAATTATAATTAAACAAAAATCTTCTACTATCCCACATAAGTCAAAGTGCTAGCTATCTAAACAGCTTAATGCTCCTTACAAGTAGGAAAGAAAGATACATAGCCAAAATGTAACCTGGTGTTATTTTGTAGCCAAGGAAGATATGACCAGTCAGCACCTTTTAATTTATAGCAAATAATCAGTTAATAGTTCCACCATATACGTATCAACTACAGACCTTCTAAAGTCACCTCTAATGCATGTTCAAGACTTCCCTGAGCTTTTTTGGCCAGACTACTCTCTAGCTTCCCTTGATCTCCTGTTTATAACTGGGAAAGCATTCTTGGAGAACTTTCAAATGTCAAAAAAAGCATTTGCTACCACCTTCTCATTAATAGCTGATGCAATTTGTGTACAAAAATCATGCATCTCTCTTTGTTAGGTTAAATAAGATCTATCTAAACTGCAAATGCAGTTTATTTCTGAAGCATGACTTAACCAAGCAGCCCTCTCTTCCAGCTCTACCAACCATTTTTGCCTCTGTCAGTAGATGATGCCACTTGCTTCGTTCATGCACATGTACTGTCCTAAGTTCCTAGTCAGTTACACCATTATGAAGTCTGGCATATTGCCATTGAAAGGAAATACAGTTCAAGTCAATATGCGAACGTGAATTAAAACAAGCTGTGATTCTAATACAACAAAACTGTTGGCAAACAGCAGCTATGTTAAATATCTCATATGGCAGCAGTGCTAACTAGAGGAAGAGAAACTGGTAGCAGCAACCAGGAAGGATGTGCTGTGCCACTCACCTCTCCCTCACCTCATACAGATCAGGAATGATTTGTGATATGTTTTGGCACACAATGTTCTAAGATAACGGTGTAATTTTTGGTATGGAATCAAGAGGCAATAGCATATCGTTTCACGTGAACAAGAACAAGATGATGCAGAGATGAACAATAAAAAGCAGTAACTCCAGGTACATCATTTAGATGAAGACTATCAGAGCATAAATATTTTTACACAAAACACTGGGATGGCTAACACACATTTTGCAAATCCAAAATGAGATTTGTTGGCAGTCACCAGGAAAGGTCTTGTGGTTTGTGAAATTGCATGAGGAGAAAAAGGGAGCCAATTAGAGATAATTTTAACTCCAATGTCTATGTATATAGGCAAAGAGATAGGAAAGCTCTGTTCTAGTCTATCTGTATTTGTGATTATATTAAGTAGAAGCCAAAGGTACAATACAGCTGAATTCTTTTCAATCTCTGGCATTCATCTTCCACTGAACGCAGATTCTGGGAAGGTGGAAAAAAAAATACAATTCATATTCTATAAAAATACTTACTTTAGTGCAGTCAGCAACACTGCTTATGCAAAACCTGATTACAGCAGCTACTCAGGCTTGGAAAAAGCATTGCTGCTTTTTAGTTTTAAACATAGCTGCTGACAGCTCTGCCTTCAAGCTATTCTTTACTGTTTTTTGAATTAGATTACAGACATGTTATGATTTAATTGCACTAATTACATAACCTGCAACTAGAACTGGATGTAGCCTTATGGAAGGCTGTACTATAATATGTTGCTGCTTCTTCCACAGGGATGTCTCTGACAAAATTCATCTTTATGACTGCATCAATTCACCTCTGCCACTTAAACCCATACTACTTGTGCAATACAATGGACTAAAAATATCTTTGAGTATTTATGACTTTGCTCTAGGATTTCTGAAAAACATCACAAAAGCAAGTAGCTATTCTGTTATTCCAGTTCATTAGGAAACTGAACACATGTGCATCTGAAGTATTAACCACAGTACGTATTCTTACAAACACATTGCAAATGAACTCCAGCCCTTATGCCCTTGATATCCTATTCACAGCCTTACTGAAAAGCAGGATTGTTCAGTCTACAAAGTGCTTTCAGGATATTCTAACACCTTCTGCCCCTCTGCCCGCCTGCTGGTTTGATGTGCAGTTCTGATTACCTCCCCTTAGAAATTTGGTAACCAAAACAGCCACTCCCAAGGCAAATACACACCTTTTGACCAGATCCAAGCATGTTTTACTCTCCTTTTTGTTTTTAACGAAAATTCTGCTTTGAAATAATTAACCAGAAAAACAAGGAAGAATCTCTAACATCAGCATTCAACAAAATCTTTCTTTGTGTCAAACTCTTCAGTCTGTATTAAGACAGAAATTTCACTTCCATCAGTGGGATTTCCAGCTGAATATACAAATATATCTGAAGGGTTCTCACATATGTACCATTATTAACATATCAAATAGCAAATCATTATTATTTTAAAATACGTAAGCAAAGTTTTGTACACACAGTTGTACAAATTAATCTGATTTGCCAAGGAAAAGTTACAGACTACAACACATTGAGATACTGCTAACGATGCAGCATCCCATGAGAACACTAAAAGGCATAAGCCTTTTCCTGGGTCAAGGGTTGCTTGCAAGTAGTTTTTACCATTTTAGATGGAACTGCTTTCCAAAAGCAGCAGCAAGTTTTTGCTAGAAAGGTGCCAAAATGAAAATTCATTTTCTAATCTAATGAAAAAACACTGAAGCAAATCACAGTATTAAAAGGCTATATTCATAGCGAAATGAGAAAGCCCTGAAAAACACCTGCTGTTATCCACATGAGATCACTAGAAACTGACATTAACTTCCAGAAACACAACCCTTATGTAGTTAGAAGTGAGAGAAATTAAACCTCTACTCATGTAACCATTCTGAAATACACCTTGCTAGAAAAATGGCACTGGGAGATCTCGGCCAGAATATTTTTATTAGTTAGCACACAGCATGATTAAGTGTTGTATTTGATAATGACAAGTAAACATCGTGTTCATTAACTTGACATTAATTTGTTCATCTTGTTTGTATTTATATATGTGTTATTTCACTAACTACACTGATTCTGTCTACACGGTGTTGTCACTTGGTCACCGAGTACCACCTGCAAGGCTGGCTTTAGCTGCTCTGACAACTTCCAGATGGCAAGCATCGCTCATCCCCTTCTAGCTTTAAGCATTATTCTGCTTTCATGTCATATTAGAAAACAAAAAACATAGTGAAACGGTATCACAAAACACATTGTTTTGGAACATGGAAAAATAAATCCCTGAATGAGATTTTCTTTTCTGAGCTAATTAGATGTTAAAGCACTCTGAAATATCTTAGACATGGTTACACTCAACTATGTCAAACAGTGACTAGTAGAGGAAAGCAAGGATTTCTGCCATGGAATTTCAGTTTTATTTTAGATGCAGCCCAAATTGTGTACTGTTTGACAGGGAAATCTTCATTCACATTGCTAACCATGTGAAATAACTCAAGTCAGCAGCTCATTTTCATGAAATAATCAAGGAAAATGCTACTAAAAAAAAAATTCACAGGCTTATGAAATGCAACAACTAAAAGGATAACCATGCAAGCAAGCACTTCCTCTCCTACAAGTGTTTTGGAAAAGGGGTATAGGAACTAACATAACAGAAAGAAGACAGATTTTACACCAAGTCAACAATTATTCTCTAATGTAAGGAGACACATAAAAATTCCACAAAATAAAGGACTATCTCGTAAGATAAGCATTTCTTAGATACAAGTACACAAACATCAAATGCTTAGTGTGATGGGTCTGATTTACAAACTATCCCAAGAAAATTAATTACCAACCCCCGCAAAGCATACACAGTCACTTCTCATTTCAACAGAATTCTTGAAACATACTGTTAACTAACACTCCTAAAAATTACAATCTGGTTTCTGATTTTCAAAGCAGAAGTAAAGAGAAATTTGGAATTTCAGTTGACACTACAGGAGTGATAATATATAAAGATACAAGAGATATGCTGTATCGTTCTATGTCCATTTTCCTTGAACTGCTGTTTCTGACAAAGAGGCCCTTCATCCAAGATCAGCACATTCTCCACCTCCAGGCCATCTGTTATTTCTGCCCTATGCTGCAGTTCAATATTCCTTCAAGTTGTGCCAACACTACTGTTTGTACGGATATGTTATATATCGACCACCAGACAAAAACAGTGTTCACAAACTTTAATCTTCCAGGTAGTGTGGAGTTCTTAGCTTAATAATCCTGATAATGGTCCTGTGAGGCATCTAATCATTCTCCTAATTTTCTAATGCAAAAATACACTATAAAAATTAAGTGTTCTGCCACAGACAGAAAACCACTGATTCAGTCTTCATCCATCACGAAAGCTTTTGGTTTCCTCATCTGCAGTAAGACATGCCTTAACGAAGGAGGGGCAGAAGGAAACAGTAAAGATTATTTGAATAACACTTCTTAGTAATAGCTGTATTTACAGAGAGAAGAAGAAACTTATCTTTCCACCTCATGTATTTGGAAGAGATATGCCCCAGTAAGAAATCATAGAACATGCATACTTTGCCTATGTGTAGGTCATTAGCATTTCAATTGATAACTGGGAAAATACGATTCCTATTGAGACAGAAAATCTAATTACTTACTGCAAGACAAAATTCCCTGATTTTACAGTGAGTTGCCTCATCTGCTTGTGTAAAACATTTGTTAATGTAGTTTGAAATGTGACAGGTGTCACAGGATCACTAAGGTCAACAAGCTAACTGAGAAGAACTGATTTTGAGTTTATAGGCCAGCTCTTAAATACGCTTCTGTAAGAACAAAGCCATCCTTAGGTAACAAATGAAGATCACTAGTGCTCTTACAAATTCTGGCTCACTCTTTACCCATGTTTTTAGGTACATGGGGAATAAAACTTCAGTTTTTACAATGTCATGTATTTGCATTTTCTCTGGGGAATTCTATCCCAAATTTCTGGATAAACAAATACAGTTTGATTCGTATAGACATTTTTTTCATCTCCCATATTTATATACGAGAGGAGGCAGAAATACTGGGAACTGACCACTGACTTACAAAAAGAAGTCATCTGAGTGCATACAGGTAAATATCTTCCTAAGTAGTCATTAACAGCAGGAGGAACAATACCTGTAAATTTTTTTCCATTTGCCCAGTTACTAGAGCTAGCTGCATTTACATGCACTCCTCCTTTTAGCCATTTTCAATTTTCTTTTCTCTTGGATTCAGCAGCAGATGGAAAGAGAAAAACAAAACCAGGCTATTTTTAATAGAATACCTCAAATTCCTGCATATGACTAGTTGACATTTGAGAACATACTGTATCTGTGTGAGCGTGTGAAGCAAAGATTTACTAATACAGAATCCTGTGATTATCTATTCTGCTGGAATTCATGCTTCCTGTTTAAAGCTATATTACCATGCTATGTTAGGTAACTAGATGAGAAACGATTTGTAGAATAATATCTCTGTATAACCATGACACTGCCAGTTTTATAAGAGACTTCCTTCATTTTTATTTTTAATTAAACAGTTACCAGTTCTTCCGTACTTTAAAGGATTACAGGGAAGATATTAAGAGTGTTTTCATAATCAAACAACTGGACCACACGCTGATGAAATGTGATGGTGTACTTCTCCTACAGTACTTTTTGACAAGTACCTCTATAAAACTCTATCTTCACTTTTAAAACCAGATGGTCAAGAGCCAAACTTTATTACTTGTGTGTTTGGACTTTGAATTCCTTGCAGCAGAGAACAGCTGTCTTCCCCATGCTTTCTGCCTAGAACAGAGGTAACATGTATTTGTTAAGCTGCTTAATAGCTCCAGTAAAGATCAAATAAGTAGTAGTGGATACCCAGCTTTACTTTGATTCCATATCAACTATGAAAAATAAAATACTACTATTAACCCACTTCTAGTCTTTCTCATACAGGATTGTGCTAATGTTACTTGTACCTAACAGATCACTTAGTGCCACAGTTTATATCCTTTGCCCCATGTAAGTATTCCTCCACATCGAAACAATTTCTGCAGGATTAGGTATTTGTAATGGAAGACAACAGCAGCTAACTTTGACATGGAGTTTAATTTTCTGCACCTTTAAGAAAAAATAAAATCCCCAAATGCACTCTAAACTGTCTTTAATGTGTTTACTGACTTTGTTTTTACATAATACTTGCTTATGTACCATTCTTGGTCTCATTAATGAGTAGAACAGATTCTTTCAATAATTATAAGCCTAATTTTATTTGGAAATTGGAGAATCTGCACTATTCTTTAATAATTCATAATTTTATACATTGATCAGAATAACTAACAGCATGGTCACTAAAAATAGATCACAGCTATTGACACTACCTTCCAATACTCTCAATATTTACCATTATTAAAAATACAAGCACATTTGCTTTATAAATTGAAGCACTCTGAAGTGAATAAGGCTTCAAAGCAAAGATTTTTCAGGAAAGGTATTCAGGCAAGTGAAATTATTTATTTTTAGTACTGTTTGCCTCCAGTGCTTCCCTGTCTTCCTCCCTTTGCCTCCTGCCACCTACACCAGTAACTATGATGTCTGCTGCCAAGGATAGGATAGCTATAACAAGTCTCAGCAATAGTCTGAAATTTGAAAGCTAGTTCACATTTTCAACTGTGTGCATTGCATGTACAATAAACTCAGGAATATTACATCTTTAGGAACACTGTAAAGTTATACTCCTCGGTTTAGCTAAGGTGCAAAACGTGCAAAATGGTATGTGAGAAGAGTTTTCAGACCCTGTTGCCCTGCATGTGAACATAACAAGCAGGGGACTGAGGAGCTGGAGAACACTATCAATCTGTACCTGTCCCAAAGCTGACAATCTGCAGTGGCTACTGGAGCCACCAGCCCACGGCTCCATCCTCTAACCAGGTAGATCACACATCTCCTTATCAGAGCTGCAGGAAGGTGTGACAGACAAGACCTGAACTTCCAGCAGTGGTCCACCACTGCTATTACCACTCCTACCTTTCCCTAGGGATGGAGGTCTTTTTCAGCTGAGATCTTTCAGGAGGACAGCCCAGCTAAGCCAAGAAGCCACAGCACAACTTGAGTGTGAAAAGGCAGCATACAGGATGGGGGAGGACAGACAGGCTAGAACAGAGGAACTGAGAAACATTACCTGGGCATGAAGAGGTTGCAATTATTGTCAAGGAAACCAAAGCTCAGATAGAGTTGTGACTTGAAGAGATGTCAAGGGCTCAAAGAAGAGCTTCTACTGCTATATTTGCAATAAAAGGCTGACCAAGGGAAACGTAGGCCCACTGCTGAACGTGGCAGGTGATACAGTGGCAACAGACACAGATCACAACAGGCCCACATCGCATTCTTTGTGGTCACCAGCAGGCCTCTGCACTTAATGATGGGGCTACAGAAGAGAGGAACTACCAACTGACAATGTTTATATTAAAGAAGCAGGAGAAAAAACATTGCTTACTGATTCTGATTGCAAACATAAACAATGAAAATATAATCAAATTTAAGCAACACAGAAGATAATTTCTCAGTCCTGAAATATTAGCAAGATCAAAAATTTTCCTGCTTTGATGAATTTTTAATTCCAGTGCCTACACTAACTTTCTCACTCTGGAATAAAATGAAATAGATAACAAGTTTTGAAACCCTAAAAATCTATGTCAGTTAGCACTCACACCAAATAGCCATCCAAATAAAATCTGGGCAGAAAAAGAGCAGTAGCAAAATGGATGGAGTTATTTCTGTTCTTTCTAAAGGCAGGTAGTCAGATCCAGCCTCATCTGCTGAGCATATTCAGCTTTATGAAAGATAACAGTGTCTGCTCCCTTTGTTTTACAGAGGGTAAGACTTAACTGAACAGAAAAAATGCCAGTCTTTTTTTAATATACAGATAACATTCAGAGTGTGTGTGTATATACATAGACACACACAGACCCATACTATAGTAATATAAATGCATTATGTATACACATATATATATGTATACACATATATAATTTAAACATAATTTTCTTATTTTATTTTAATAAAGACTTAGCTGGGCCTTTAAGAACTGCAGACAAACTTTAGAGTTGTTAATCTAAGATAACACGTTGAATAAGCTGATGTTTAGTTCAGCACTCAACACATAGCAAGAATTTGCCCCTACTTTCAAAGAACCAGTAAGAGCCCCCTTTACATGCAACAATTAAGTGACTGATTCTTGTTTTTACTTTTCAGTCCAGTTCCCTCTTTTAGATTCTCTTCATTATTTTCTATACAATAGATCCTCCCAGGCTTTCACTGGGTAAGCAACCTTTGACAAGTGGGGGGATGCACAAAAAGGCATCCAGATCCCCAGATGTGACATACTGATACATTCTGCGTTATCACACATGGCAGGAGCTCAGAAAAAGCTCGCTGCAAGAGGCTACAGAAAGAACAATGTGTGGTGTTAGATAAACATCTCACACTGAATATGCAGCTGAACATTAGGTCACTGAGCTTTACAAACAGAGCACAAGGCATTGCAGACTTCTGTGATGATTAAACAAAGTACTATTCATGTGCAAAAACAATGCTTTCCATCTTTCGCCACAGGTGGCAGCGAATAACAAAGTCTGATGTTCAGGATGCCTCTTCTGTGTGATGAGTTCAGCCTACCCATTCTGCTGTTTTATTCTGGAATTCTTAGGATTCCCCTCAGACAAAGCCAATCTTTTCTTCTACAACCCCTGTGAATCTTGTGAAACTCTGAGAGACCTGGGTAACTCCCCTTTTTCCTACTTTATATTTTCTTACCTTTTCTACAGAAAAAAAAAAATCCATTTTACAATAATTCTGCCTGTCTACAAGAGGCACTGACTCCATTCATCAAGGTCCTCTCAAAGGACAATGGCAGGTATCCTTCTCCTGCCTTGAAAATGTTATGTGGACATTAAGCACTACTTTTCATCTGGGAAGGAAATCACTTTGCTCCAGAAGTAAGATCGCTGCCACTAAACATGCCTCCCCTACTCAACCTTCCCAGCTACTGTTAACTTACAAAGAGGTAGACTTCCCAAAGCAGTACTGAGCTTGCAGCTCTACACAGACTTTATCAAATGTAACAACGGTACCACATGGCTATTTACTGTGCCTCAGAAAAAAAATCGTTAAAATATCCAAATTAATGGAAAGGAAGATTAAAAAAAACAACCAACCAAATGGCACCGCTACTGGATTACTTTCATTTATTAATCTGTATTTCCATAGATGGATCAATGTAATCCTGCATGTAGAGACAAACATGGAAACAACCCTGTAGAAAGGGATCTGGGGGTTGCGTTAGATGGCAAGGTCAATAAGTCAGCAATGTGCCTTGGTGGCCAAAACGGCCAACCATATTCTGGGGTGCATTAAGCACAGTACAGCCAACCAGATGAAAGAAGCGATTGTCTCACTGTACTCAGCAATTGTTGGCCTCACCGAGTACTGTGTGCAGTTTTGGGCTCTACGATATCAGAAGGATATAAAAATATCAGAATGTGTCCAAAAGACCTCATTGCTGTCAACAACTTCCTCATGAGCACAGCAAAAGGGTGCTTGATGATGTGAGGGAATTGCTTAAAGCTGCATCAGGGAAGTTCAGACTGGACATTAGGAAAAAGTTCTTCAGTGGGAGGGTAGCCAAGTACTAGAACAAGCTGACTGGGGAAGTGGTCATAGCCCCAGGCCTGTTAGTATAAAAGAAGTATTTGGAGAACACTCTTGGATACATGGTTTAACTTTTAGATTGCCCTGTATGGAGTCTGTACTCAGACCAGATGACCTTCCAACTCAGGATATTCCATTCTACAACTCTAGGATCACAGATCCCAACAACTTAACTAAAATATAGCTTCATCAGGGCTTTGACATACATAGTTTTTCCTAATTAAATTGCATGGAAAAGGAATGGAGGTTAAACAACACTCTCATCCTGCTCTCTGTTTTGCTTAGGTAAATCTAGAACAGATGCAAACACAGAAGTTTAAATAGTCAACAATGTTTACTCACCCGACAATCCCGCTGTAGTGTTTTCATTAGTGCACTGTGTGTTTCAGAGTCAAAATACAACCCTTCATGCATGTCTTGCAAGAAATCCAAGTCTTTGAATGTAGGGTTGGACTTCTCCCTCTCTTTTCTTGATGCTCTCCTTTTGTATGTGGAGCCTTTCAAGTCGTACGTGAAATGCATTTTCAAAGCTCGTGGCAAAACATTGTTCATTACAACAATTCTAATATTAATGCCTCCTGACTGAACGCAGTACAGCCCATAAAATTTGGGTAAAAGAGTCCTTGGATTCTGGTTCAGATTCTAAAACAAAAGATGTATTGTTAAATATCTCTATTTTCAATAAATTTCCATGCTTTAGAAAGATTTGTTTTTTGTTTTTTGTTTTGTTTTTTTTTTTTTTAATAAAAAAGAACATTAACAAACATCAATAAAATCGTGCATGTTTTCATATTTAGTATCGTTTCTTTGACCAGTTGATTTTTATTGTGGGTCTGCATTTCAGAAAGCTAGCATAAATACCGCCTCTTTGCCAGGAACTTACACAGGCCATGAACAGAGAAGTAACTGCATTTTGACAGGTTCCTCCTTCCCAGACCCCACGAAAGAGCAGAGGAGGTAGATCAAACCCAAAAGCATCCTCAAGATTTCGTTTATTTATTCTGGCCCGAACAATCTTTGCATTCTACCTGCTGGAAGGAGTTTGCATCAATGCAGTTCTCATTACCTTGACTTGGACTCTGAAAAACAGACCCCTGTCTCCATGAGGCTTTTCTTGTTGAGGCTTAGTGCCAAATGACCAGGTTGTCTCCACAGGAATGTGAGATCATAACAGAATCATGACTGACCATCAGAACAGAAATGTGTGAAATAAGCCAAATTCCACAACAGGCAAAAAATTAACTAGGAGAGGATAAGAGAGGTGAAAGCAAAAGATGTCCTCCTGAATAAAACTACTCTCAGTTTTTGGCATGAAAAAGCAAGAAGGGGAAAAGTTACTTCAAGTCTTACATGGTTACTAAATCACAATATACAACTACGGAAAGAAAGTACATTAATAGGAAAAAATCAAAGTTATTGAAGTTTTACAATTTGGAAACTCTTGCATATGGTAGCAGTGAGGATAAAGTTCTCAGGAAAAAGGAAAGAGGTCTTATATTTACTTGTAGTAACTCAAACGTAGGTTGAGCCAATAATCATGATTAGTAACACTACAAAAAAGTTTGTGCCACTGTTGCGCTTTCTGATACTGTCAGTGCATAATATTTTTAAGAGAAACACTGAATCCATGTTACTCTGGTATAATAATGGCAATAGTCCTCATTTTTAGTACAAGTGAGAGGGTAATTTTTCAGGTTTCACGAAAGTAAAGAAAAATAAAGTCAGTCACAGGTTTAATAATTCGAAGTCCTGTGTACCACCCAGGAGAATCTATGTTTATACATATGGGTTTTTTTTCTGTTTGTGTTTTGTTGTTGGGGTTTTTTTCGTTTTTCTAAAAGGAGAATTAAGTTCTTACTTTGCATCAATGATGCAAATGATGACTGACAGATATAAAACAATACAATCAACTTAGCATTAGCCCTCATTCACAAATTAAGTTTTGAACAAATTCTATGGATAAATTTTTTTTTTTTTTTTTTTTTTTTTACATAATTGTTTTAATACATGAGAAATGGAAATTAGAAGTAGTCCAGGAACAAAAGGGAAACTGACCGGTCTATTTTCTTTGTCCACTCTGAGTGAAATGCAGAGCATAGACAAGCAAAAAATGGAGAAAAAAAAAAAAAGGTTGGATTAGAAATTTAGAAAGCTTTTTTGTTACTAGCTTATTAGAAGCAAAGCTTGGTATCAAATCAGAAGACTACATTCAGCTTCATCTTGAATCCTAGAAGAACAGCAATTACAATCTTAACTATATTCTTGATTTATATCTACTCTTCACAATGGGGGTGTGCAGTTGAAAGGTGAAAGATGGGTAAAAAGTGTCAAAAATATTATGAGAAATATGGATAAAGCCAATGAAAGATTAAAAGACAACAAATGAAGCTGAATCATGTGACACAAAACAGGAAAAACACAGGTAAAATACAGTCTCGACTGACTTACCATATAATAACCCGGCAAGAGCTTCTGAAGAAACTCAGCCTCTTTGTGTTGAACTGTTTTGATGATGAACTCGTCATCGCTAGTTACAAAAAACAGGGACCCACTGGCACCTGGGTTGGATAACTCAATTAAAGGCTCACTGCAGATTGAGTACTGGAAGAGACAAAAATTGTTTTTCACTGCCAATGCATGCATTACTCAAACACGAGTTTAATACAAAGCACCACACATTCAGGTAGGCACAGGGGAATCACGGAGCTTCATCTCTGGGTTTCAACTGCAGCAACACTGCTAACATACAGCAAGATGGGTCACAATAATCTGGCTGAGATTTGGCAGGGCTATTGTTACACCCCACTCTGCACGACCTTGGAGAAGCAACGGGCAGGTGAGCGTATGGTCCCTCTGCATGTCCCACTGCACCAGCCAAACCTTCCCTGGAGCGGAGCTAGTGGCTGAGGTGGAGAAAGTCCATCCCTGCACCATCAGCATTGAGAATTCTTGAGTCAAAAGCCTTAAGATGACATTTTCACTGCAACTATTCACTTTTCATAGCCATTGATGAAACAGGTACAAGAAGATGGTAGACAAACACACTGGGAGTAGTGGTTTCTCAACACAAAGAGACAAGTCCTCTTCTGTGGAAACTGGGATTGAAACTATAAGAATAATCGTCTCAGCACAGCTGCTACTGTAGTTTTCTGACTGAAAACTGCCTGAAACAGAAAAACCAAATACCAGTGAAGTACAAAAAATGGGGTTTTGAAGGACCATTATTTTTGATGCTTAGACAGGCTCTTTCTTCCACAGTGAGACAGTACTATTTACTATCACATCAGGAGGAAAAACACACCAAGGAACAGTCCTTACTAATAGAACCAGATCTCACACAGAGGCTAATGTACATTTATTAAATCTCCATTAATTCACATTTCATGACTCACTCAAGCTAACAGAGAGGTGACATTAACCTCAAAAACACAGGAAAATCTGTTTATATTAAACTTGAGAGCTTATTTAAAATATATCATTAAACTTTCATTCACATACTCTTTTCCTTTGTTACATATCACATATTTTACACACGTGGAGATTTGCTGTACAGTCCAGTATTTGAAGGATTCAGTCTTTGAAAGAAACAAAATTACACAGGATGTGAATTGTGAGTAGTGTAAGCACCAGAGAATTATTATTAGCAGTACACTATGCCTTCTGGTCTTCTCAGAACAAAAGGAATAACTGTTTCAGTGACATATATCTGGTTTATTGCCTGAAATGAATTGAGCAATTCCACAAGAAAAAACAGTTCTGTTTGTTCAAAACAGCTTCATTCAGTTTAACCAATTTCACCAATTTCAGTGGGTGATGATAGCAAAGAAAATTATACAAGAAAATATAACAAATATATGCTTTTTTGAGCACTTGAACTAAAGAAATGTGCTCCGTCTTGACTCAAAACCACTGCCTTAATGCATTTTCTTATCATGGCTCCAGTTGCGGCTTTTTCGATGCCTGCAATTTTTAAATAACTTTTGCATGCCATAAAAATGTTACCTGTTTCTCTCCCTGCTTCTCCACTTCACTCAGTTCCAATTACTACGAGACGCCTTTCTTATTAATCCTACAGCTGCAATTGCCTACAGGTAGAACAGCAATACTGATCTGCAGTACTACAGATCTTCAGAGCAAATCAGCAGCTGTATTGCATTTTTCTTGCCTAAATATATAAAGCTTCATGAGTAATTGTCATTATTGTAAGCATTTTCAAACCAATTACCCTAAGCATTAAAGCTCAATAAAACAGTACAGCATAAACACAGTTATTAGCCTATACTGTGTGCTGGTCATTATACCATTCAGTTCATTCCTGGAAAATAAAAGTCTACCCACCAAGTACTGCTATACAAGGAGTCCAGCAAATTTTGACTGGACAGAGATTAAAATCAAATAAAATCTGAAAAGTAAGAAAATCCTCAAGCCCATGACCATTAAGTTCTTAAAGATTAATAAGTTTACTTGCAAAATGCCAGCATTCCATGAGGTTTCCAGTGACAATTTAATTCTACCAGATGTTAAAATATATTTACCTTCATTATCTAGTCTGACTCCTACAGTGCATTACCACTGAAGGTGCTTGGAAAAGGTGAAAATGCAAATCTATGGGGTTTGTCATTGCAAACGAACAGTGTAAACTCACATGTGCTTGCTGTAATTTCTCTTTTTACTTCCATTCCCCTTCAGCCACAGTTGGACAATCAGTTGGCATTTCATTACACTGTTTTAGATACTGAATTGGAATAGTGGCCACCGCATGACAGATCAAGATTTCACAGAAACAGGAGGGACTGTTCAGCCAGAACCATGAGATACGCTACTAGGAGCAAACTGTTAACCAGATGTTTTGGTCATAACCAATTAGCAAAAGGGTCTGAAACAATAATTTTGTTTTATGATCACAGCACCCCTCTGGTCATATCTGCATCTGGACCACAAGGGACTACAACCTACTCTGATTGCAAAGTGATGCCCATTTGGAATCAGAAACAACAGAAATGGATTCTAACGTGCTTGCAGAGCAAGTACAACCCTAACAGAGACATGCATCAGTTACAACAACATACACTGAAGTATCTGCTACATTTCACAAAAATACCTATTTGAAAGAAATCTACTCTTGTATTTTCAAGAAAACAAAGTACACTTAATTTTGAAACTAGTTTTTCTAGTTGTCCCCTTTCCTTATCACTAGTGTCTTTTGCTGTGCCAAGAGGAAAAAGAATCTGCAACAATTTGACTTTACTGGGATTTTCCCCTCAGTGATTAGTCATTTTGCAGCTAAACTGAGTGTCACAAATCTCTTATCAACAGCAAGCAGTCTTTCTATACTCTTTAACCTATGCCACTGCAAATGCTTCCTTGGATGGAATAGAAGTTGCAGGTGATCATAGCTTTATTCTAGGAAGTACAGTCTTTTCAGCAGCTGGCAACTACAGCCTGAGTCTTTTGCCAGGTCTATAAAAGTAGATAAAACACATTACATAATGACACCTTTATAAAACTCCAACCCAACTCCACTTCCCTGCTACTAACATCTACAATTCAAAGGAAATATCTGTTTTTATACATAATTATTGTTGTGAGGCCTAGTAATTAAAAAAATCCATAGCGTTAAAGAATTAAAATCAAACACCCACATTCAACTGAAATAAAAGCAAAACTAGTCAAGTTTTGCTTTAAGGTTCATTTTCCAAGGGAAAAAGCCCTTATAACACACTTGAACACAACAGAACTCAGCTAAGTAATATATTAAGTAATGCTTCAGCACAATTTAATAATTTTTAATTTTCTATTCCTTCAAGGTCTTTCAAATTATTTTATTTTTAAATAAACAGTTATCAATAATGGAAGGAAAATATTTGGAAACTCATTCAAAAGAAGTTAACAACAAAACTCTGACTGATGTACAAAATTGCTAATCTGTACTGGGACTCTGATTTGTTGGGTGGACATTAATGAGACAAACTAGACATAAAGCAAACATCTACAAAACAATCCAGCTCTTTGCTTTCACACTATCCTTCCAAAAGCATAACTATGGGAGAAGTAAAATAGTGGATCTGCGTGCCTGGCAATGCACAAGGTGGTTTTACCAAGTAAAGGCTGCTTGTATGACAATATCAAATACATCACCTTTTTCTTACGTACACAGTTGAATACTGAGAAGGAAAAAGTCTTCAGACTATAAAATACAGAGAACAAAGGAGGTACTCTAAAATGCTTATTTTTTAGCCTGCCACCCAGTTTTCTCAAGGGTAGATGGGAACATTTGCAGACAAGAGCTTCTTTAATGAAGTGAATAAATAACGTAAATAACACAAGAACAGTTTATTAGAACTGAATTGGTAGAAGTCACACAAGTATTGACTATAACTTCTCTAGTAACAATGACCTGAATGAGCAGTAATACTCAAGTTACTCTAGTCAATTAACAAGGCAGGTTTTTATAGGAATAGCCTGAAAGACAAAGAATTAACATTTTCATAAAACACTAAAAATATTCACTAGTTGTAAACCACTCTACACACAAAATTAACTACCCATTTGGGCACTATTAAAGCACCCTGTTCTGCCACTATGAAGCTGGTATACATTACAATCATTTGTAACTCAAAGGAAAACTGCAAGCTCTTACCAAGTAATCATCAGGCTTGATACCAAAAAGTTCTCTGAAATAGCGGAAGGCAAGAGGTGCATACGTCTTAAATCTGAAGTCAGGGTAATGATGAGCGGGGGTTAGATTGCTCCCTTCACTGAAAACAAAAACAAAAATAAACCAAACCAAATTATTACTCAGCAATTTTTAGCTATTTCTTCCTTGTAGCCAGTTTTACTGTAAAGCTGCCTAATGCAACCCTTGGCCTTCTGAGACAAGAGTCATAAATGCAGACAAACCTCCCTATCATCATTAATCAGTGTAACAAGTGTCTGTGAGAGACAGAACACTCCCAGCAAATTCCTTCCTCCTGTCTTAAAGAGAATGACTATTTTCACCATCCATATCAATTTACATAAAGATCAGGTTTAAACTAATGCTGCAAGTTCTGATAACTCCTCCCAGGTAAGCCAATCTAATAGCTTACTGACACGGGAAGGGTAAACTCCACGTACGCTCTTGCAAAGGGTTTGGAAGTCAATGCAGCAAAATAACTTCACTACTGGCTTGGTGACCTGAAGTGGTTTGCAGAGGGGTCAAACAGGCACTAAGGACAACACAACACTGAGGGCAGAACTGTGTGGCCAGAGCAGGAGGAAGGAAGCAGAACCACACCTGGTTTTTGGTGCCAACAAACATGGATTTGCTCAGCCTTATTTATGAAACAGCATCCTCAGCATTTGTCTGCCACAGGCTAACTGCAGTGATGGTACCTTTTTCTTTCCTGATGGTACAGTCCAAAATTGGAAAGCCACTCTGGCATTGCTGACCTTAAAGGGGTTTTCTGTTTGGCCGGTTGTCATGTCACGTATTTTATCCCACCCCTATCTAAACCGGCACTAGCTTAACACACTACATTGGTTAAACAGGAACACAAGGTACAGACCATTTAGGGAATTCTGGGAAATGGTATGCAGCTACATGCAAGATACGGATTCAAAACAGAAGAGGCACAAAGACTACTGGGATGGCCAGCCTGGAAGACAGTCTGCCTTAGATGGGGAAAAAACCAAACACAAACAAACAATTGTTATAGGCTCCTTAGCTCTTTGCCTAGTTTTATATTTACTATCTCACTGTATTATTAAGCTGCAGTTGTATGAATCTTGAGATGACAGTACACAATTAAAGCTAAAGGAGAAAGTCAGATGCAAAATGCTGCCAGAGGAAAAAAAAAAAATAATTAAAACTGCCGGTGGAATCATTAATAATGGAAACCAAAAGAAGGCTTTGAAGCAGAAGAGTAAAGCTCTACACTATGATTTCAACACAAACAGGAACAGTTTAAGACAGTTTGATCGGTCTCCAAACAGTCTGATAAATAGATGAGTACAAAATCCAAGACTTAACACAGTGGCCAATATCAGCTCTTGAAGACTTCTTTACTCACCTACCCAGACCACTTTGTTCAGAAATGAAGCACATACCTCTACGCTTGGCAATAAGACTATCCAAAGTAAATAAAAAAGATAAATGAATAAAACTAGGAATTCACACAGATGTGAAAAGTAGTAAACTCTAAGCAACATTCCTGCGAAGACTAAATTAAATATCATGAAAATATTAAAGAGCTTTGATCCTGTACAATTAATGCCTGTCATATGAACTTGTCACCTTCCTTTAATAACAATTCGATGACAGAAGTCTACTCAACCCACCTAGCCACCACTGCATGGATACTGCCAAAACCCACCATAACTGAACTGCTTCTAATTAAACCGTGTGATTGGGAGAACAAGCTTTCTCAGGCTCCAGAAATACATATACTTGAGGTGAAAGGAGGAAAAAACCCAGTTTCTGTCTGGAAATCACAAACAAAATGATGGTTGTGGATGACGCAGGACACATACAAAGACATTAGAATACTGCTGCTTCTTGGAGAGCTAAACCACACGGTTAACAGCTAGTGAAGGCTGTGTAGTCCCAAAGAACTCATCTGATCACTTTGTAGTCTACTGTATCACAACTCCAAGGCATTAAAATAAAATCCACATGTATTTTATTGTTCTATTATATAGGAAAAAATGGAAATCATCAGGGTATTAGGCTGACAATAGTAGTTTTTCTTTACAGTCAAGATTGGATAATGCTTTTTCTCATAAGGTCTTTCAGCTGCTCAGAACACTGCTAGTCTTCTCTGACACTACGTTTTATACAGCTGGATGCACGTCATTGCATTTTTGTGCAACTTGAGGATGCCACGGGATAATATATACTATAATGGGAATGTGGGGCTATATTTGCAAATCTATTTAATTATTGTAAGACACAGACAAGAACAGAACAGTGTTCTCTGCTGAAGCATCACATCATTGTCAGGGAAGATTAATCACCTAAACTTTATTAAAAACTCCTACCTTTCAATACATAAATAATTTTATAAATCTGCTCCTGCACCCATAACTCAAAAGCCTCTTTTGTGAAAGCACAGCATTAAATACATTAATGTCCTTACTATACCAGAACATCTACTGTTGCTGGAATTTCACCAGGCTGACATGAAGACAGGAGGAAACAGCAACAATACTATGGGTCCAAGCCATTTTGCAAGTGCATATGGAGTAAGATGTCCAATACTGGGTCTGCAAATGAACAGTAATGCATAGCATGTAGAGACTAATTCCAGAGTAATTGCAGAACAGAGCAATTATTTTGGAACAGCATCTACACAGAGGGCAATTCCATTTAGTTAAAGCACACAAGTTTACTTTATTACAGATAACGTATTAAATTTCGTTATGCAGACAAGTTTCCTTATCCTTTGTAAAATCAGCTTAAAAATCCCTTTTACTAAAACTCTCCAGAGCTTTTTATCATACCCTTCCATTTCTGCTAAACATATTAATTAGTTTCAGCTTTACTGCCTGATAGAAAAGTTTACAGGATCACAACAGTAAGCTCTTCTGTGATGCAACAAGCAAGCTTGACAGAAATTTAAGATTTCTTGGTTATCTTTCTGGAAGAAAGTTGGTAAGGTTTTCTTGTTGCTGCTTTCAAGGGAAAAAGCACCCCCACCTCCATTAATTTCCTGCAGTCACAGAAAACCTTCAGATTTCTTGTGGCTGAGTATGTCCTTGCTCTCACCTGAAAGGGAAAGTTTCCACTGTACGAAATGCTTACTGCAAATACATCTCAACCTTATTTAGACAAAATTATTCATCTTCCACTCTGATAGCTCTGGAGATAATGTATTTAATGTTTTTTTCCCCACATCTTCTTGGTGCAAATCACAAGTGTGTTTCAGTGTGGTTGTATTAAAGTACACATGCCAAGCACTGCATATAACAACTTTTAATCAGAGGAGGGAGATTCATGGGGACAATTATGTCTTTGAAGTTGAACAAGAAAAATACTTGTTAACTGTTGACAAAAAACTTAATCTGCAAAATGGAGCTTTGGATAAAATAGAAGTATACTCTCTATATTAAAACTATTAGGTAATTGTACAATTTTCCTCCCAGATGCTTTAGGTCACATGTCTACCAGAGTTTAAAAAAAGGAAATATAAAGGCTTTTAATATTGGCTTTCACTCTTTGGTTCTGGCAATCTTGAGGAATTCAAGTCTCTGCATTTGCACTATGACAAACAATATAGGCTTTGGAAATATTAGGAAACAACTGTAAATTACGAGGTATTTTAATAATCTTAGTTGTAAGACCACACAAAAGCAAAAGACTCATAGGTAGAATTAAAAAAAAAAAAAAGAGGTTAAGCTTAGTACACAAGTGTGCTTTAATACTGAAATTTTAGACTTTTTTTTAAATCAAGCATGCCTAGAAGTGACAGTATGTGCACCTTAACCTGTCTCTTAGTAAAAGCTGAGGGTTGATTTAAAGTGTACGTGGTACAATATCAAACTAAAAACGACCTAAAACTAATTGCATTTTTAATGGTTAACCCTGTGGTTTGCAAAAAATTGCTGAAGGAGACACCTAGATGTGTTTCTTGTCAGCTTTTCTCTTCCATGGCCTCACCCCGGCAGGCCGCACTCAAGAGACTGCACACCTATCTGAAGGGGCAGGGAAGGCCAGCTGAAACTCTTGGTATTAAGCTTTCATCACAGAGCAATGTTAATAGGCTCTGACATAGTTGTTCACAAAAGAAACAGTAATGTTGTAGTTGTGGGCCTACGTATACCCTCCTTGTACGTATTGTAACAAGAGTGAAGAGAGGGAACACCTCAGGTCTCTCATGTGGCAGCAACGCTTTTTAAAATCTTCAAATCAAAATAAAACGTCTAAAATGAAATGTTCCCAATATTAAAAACTAAGATAATAGCTTTCACTGTTCTTGGATAAAACTGTTCTTTTACAATACATCAAAATGTGTTTAAAATCTACAAACTCACAGACCAAGTGGTGCTTTGGTGTATTCATTTCCTACATATCATTTCAGGAAAGCAACTGTTTCGCACATGATGTAAGTAGGTATTATGGCTATCTGTACAAATAGGTGTGTGTTTTTATCACACTGTGGGATAAAGTCCAGTGGTAATACCTTTGTCTCCCCACGGTATGTTCTCCTATACTTTTGGTTTCTATATGCTATCTTAAGCAGTCCCCTGCAAGGCAGCTTTAAAATACAACTGTGATAGTAAGTATCTTCAAAACAAGCCAATTCTACCTATGTAACAGCTGAATACACAGACATTTTGTTATGATGATGATATGACTATTTTACCACCAACTAGAGATGCCATTAAGGCAAGGGATCTCACGGTACCTTAAAATAGTTTAAGTATGTCTACGTAACCACACAATTAACCAGGTTATCACAGGTTTACCAAGAATTCGTCACTAACAGAAGTAGCTAAGACCAATAATTCATAATGAACAAGTTTTGGCTTTTCTTGCCACAGTACCTCCGCTTCGAATACTATTTGTTTTGCAGACAGAAGCTGTTCTTCCTATCTGTGCTATCACTCTGCTCACAAACCATAAAAAGTGCCAGAAGTTGGGTCGTTCTGTGCATCTCTGCAACTGAAGAACAAAACAAAAGCAGCAGCATTTATCAAAGGCTACTTTCTTATCTGGCTGTGAAACTGCCCAACTGGAAACAAACAGTGGTGTAAATTACACAACAACTAAGTGCTAGTGTGAACATCTGAGCACTATTCACACCCAGCCTACAGAGTTTTCTGTACTTCTTTAATTACCAAGACACTTAGCTCATCAGGTAACCTATGACAAGTTTGGTACAAAGATTTTTCCAAGGACAAGTGTCAGTTTTCATTTTTCTAAATCATTCCTCAAAAACCTATCAGAAAACAGCACGTTTGATTTAAGCTGTAGGGTAAAACCAAAACAGGTTAAAATATGTCCAAGATTTGACTTTTCCTAGTACTTTTGACTACTTATTTGGACAGTCATCCAAATGCTATCGTAACACAGTGTTAAGCTTTTGACATTAAGTAGCAGAAAACACTGAATAATCTTTCATTAGCATCACAAGAAAGCAATCTGACATTGAACCAGTTTACTGTACAGATGACTGTAGCTGCAGGGTGCATACAGGTCAATAGCATATAACAGACTTACTAGTTAAATTAGAAACCACAGCCAAGTGTTCTCAATGTGCAGGGTTCAGACCCTAAAAATAAAGTGTATTAGCACAGGAAGTGCACAAGACTGATTAACAGCTTGCTGCAAAAAGGTCAGACTCAGAGCTGTGCTTAGAAACAGCATCCATCTAAGAAAACAAAAAGAGATGAAGCCTGGAACATGCTGCCTTGCTCCAAATGCTCTGCATTTCTGAGGCTGCATATGACTGACTAGCCACAGTTAGCTGACAGAGTGGAGCAGCTTCTGTTTGGCTTGTGAAGCATCTCTACAGAAAATGTGCCTATTCAGTATGTGTCTGCTGGAAATGCTTAGCCAGCTGCCCACATTGCCAGCTCACAGGCAGCTGCACGGCCCCACGGCCCAGCCACCAGCTTGCCACTCCTGCCTAACACAGCGAGGCTTATTAGCTCAGCAACAAGGCTTTCTAACCACGGCCACACTATCTGGAGCCAGCTCCACACCTCAGTCAAAAGCTGTCAAGACACTGCTGTGGCCACATTGCAGAAATGATTGATTTGGAGACAAAACGTGCTGCCACAAAATGAACTGGTTCCAACCAAGGAAGTCAGGAGCACAGAGCACAATGCATGAAGCACAATATGGCCCACATGGCTGAGTCACGGGACAAAGTGTATAGAGCACTGGCAGGACACAAAACGTTCCCACTGAACTTTCCAGCCACTGCTGCTGCAGCACCAGGTAAGCAACTCTGTTTCTGGGTTTCCAAAGCAGTGTTTAAAAGCCAGAATACAGGTTACTTACAGTAGTTCCTCCTGCAGTTTCACCCTATTCAGGGATCTGGGCAGAAACTTCAGACACTATCTTCAGAATCAACTGGGTCACTGCAGACTATACTTGTTTCTCAGTCCAAGGAGCGCATTTGCATCATGCTATTTAAACTCCATCTGGACAGTGGTTCTCAAAAAACTCCTTTATAAAATCCCCTAATAATACCTCATTTAGTGCCCAAAAGCCACATGCAATAAACTCCTGGGCAGCTCAACAAAAAAGGGATGAAAGGAATGCCACAATGTGAAGCAGAAAGCGACAAAGGCAGTGTATGAATGAAAGCAAGTGCCTTTGCAATCGAAACCCACCCACTGTACAGAGATACCCGTATTACACTCAAAACCACCTCCTGAAATAAACACCTAAATCATTCTGGGCTAAACTCTGACAATTTAACCCAGTTACAAAGTAACTCTGGACCAGGCATAACCTGCAATCCATAGAGTTATTCCTGATCTACATCAGTAGCGGGCACAACAAGCGGGGCAGTTATGTTCGGGTCTGAACAGGTCACTTTTTTACTCTGATGTTTTTCTCCCTCATTCATGAATCCTGAATTCTGCTGGAAGTGTTTTGCTATGGGGTACAGGTGGTGCTGAGGTTTACTTCATGGGCCCAAAGATACAAGGAGACTATTTATCTTATTCAACTGATAAAATTTATAAACAACTGCTGGCAATTTTCTCCTAACAGAAAAAGGGCATGGATAACACTACTTTGCTCTCTGGCACGGAGGCTGCTGTTTCATTGCATTTCTACTAGCTCGGGTCTATTTTATCACCACCGCCGTAAGAGCGCTGCTGTTGTTGCCAGAGCAGCAGGTGTGCCGCGGCTCTGCAGGACAGCTGTGCTCTCACCTGGCTGCACACCCGCGTGGGGAGAGGTGGGAAAACATGGGAGGAACGTGGAGCAGGACAGCTTGCGAAGAGGCAGGCTGCTGTGAAAATGCCGCAATGAATGGCAAGTTCCACTAATGGCCTGCTTGGGCTTGCAGTGGAACTGCGCATACCCAGAGCAGGTGGAAACACGCTGCTCCTTGCTCAGTAAGCACCTGCTTGCAGCACCATGCTTGCTGCACTGTCAGGTTCTCATCCAGCTGCAGACATCTGGCAAAAAGCTGAACTTCTGCTTGCTCCAGGGTGATTCCCGATAGAGGTAGGCCCACTGGACCTGGCAGTGTAACTAATTTCAACTAATTGCTTTCAACCCAGACCAATCCAAAGGAAAAAAAAAAAGTCATTAGACTAATGACTTTTAACAACACTGCCTTCACATGTGGGTACCACCCCAGGAAAAAGCACCTTGAAAGCACAGCCCTATCTGGAAAAAAGACACAATCTTAGCCTTTTACCTCCAACTATGGTAATGAAACTACCTACAGATACGACTCAGGAGCAATCCACATAATGACACGATGAAAAACTCAACATCCCAACACCCACAACAAGTAGGGAAGATGCCTGTATCATTATGTGCCTTGCTAAATTATCACAATTTATAGAAACTAATACCACTTTGGACTGAAACCATTTTAGATAGGAGAACGTGCATGCTACATTGAGACACAGGGAAGACTTGAAATTTGATGTCTGTGGATTAACATAAGAAACCAAGTGTCTTGGTTTTAAGAGATTGTGGGGGATAGCCAGATTTCAGTTTCACAGAGAATGTTATCAGCAAGTGCTCTTTATGGAGAGGCTCCATATATAATTCTACTTACTACACAGCTATGAAAAAAAAAAACCAAAACACACAACTATGCTGCTCTGGCCATTACTTTCATTTGTCTAATTTTCCTCATATGATTTATTTATTTATAGGAAACTGTCCCAAAAGGTGCTACTAAAGCTTTTATAATAAGTTTTATGTTAGTGCATACTGGTTATTCCTTCTGCCTTTGTTTTCTTTTTAAGCCAGAGGGATCTCTCCCAGGTCTCCCTTAAAACCAACACAAAACAGAGAAATCTGAGTATATAGGCATGTTAAGCTTCACATGAGAGAAAACATACGCAATGTTATGGACTACAAACCATGTTATTTTACCTGTTCCTTTACAACTATGTTAAAAAAGGTAGAGATAAAATTTTTTCCCAAAACTGTGCTATGTAATAAAACAGTTTTACAATGCATGTTTCATTTAATTTCCATGAACAACAAAGTTGGTATCATAGCCAAAGTACAGAAGTTTGCATCACTGTCACAGTCACAAATTTCACTAATACGATGGGTCACTCCCTCTCCATTTTTCAGACCAATAGAAACTTCGTCAGAAGATATGGAAATTTCTCAGCTGTAATTTGGATTTTTTTAAAGCAAATAAAATCTTGTTATAAAAGTGTATGAAAACATATGGACTACAAAACTGTGCACAAACTTTATCGTTAATACCAGAACAATACCCTCAACTACGAGGAACTAAAGAAAGTAACATAAAAACTTCATTTCACTTAAGAAATACATTTTCTTCTCTTTGTAAGATATCTCAATTCAGAGGAAAACAGAAGATGAATCAAGCAAATTTACATGAGGAGAGATCAACATTCAAGTGCCTGCAATTATTTTGTACGTTGTCAGTTTAACTTCGTTTTAGTGACATCAGTAATTTTTAAGGATTGTAAATTATTGCAAGCAGTTTATGAAGGGGCATTCAAACTGCACATGAACCAAACTTTGAAAAGCTCACAGAAAACACTCTCAAATTCAGGGAATACTGCATACATTGCATGTCTTCATGGAAACGATGGACACTACTTACACTTAGCACTTCTAAGAACCCAGACAACAGTTCTATTTTCCTAGTCTTGAAAGCCATTTTTCCTTAACTTTCTTTATCCATTCCTAGCATATATAACTTGGAAAAGTTACACAGCACTGTACTTGAGCTTCTGAAGCCCCCAAATTAGTGTTTGGGGGCTTGATTGATTTCTCTTATCAGCATAACCATATTATTATAAATTCTATATCATCATCCACTTGGCAGCGACACAAGCTGAGACGCAAAGCAGTAATGGTGCACAACCTGTAGTCAGCTAGTAAGAGCTGAGCCAGCTAGTCCTGGCTAGAATTTTAAGGTGTGGTGTAAATTCTTACACTGTTCTTAACATTGCAGGATTTGACTTTTCATAAATTCTGACAACACTTCAACAAAATGCTCAGTTTTATGCTGAATTATGCTCAGTTTTAAAAAACTAAACTATACAAGTGAAGGTTGGATGTAATGCTTAATTGCATACAGATCCACACATCACTTCCAAATATAATTAACAGATCCTTTAATTGAAAGCATCACAATTACTTTCCTTCTCTAGAAGAAACAAGTCTCAAATCTTCAGTTAAGTGTGATCTTCCCAGTTTTCTCCCTACTTTTGTTTTCAATGACAACATGAAGACAGGATAGTTTTCAAATTCTCATACATTCAATTAACTCTAGCCTTATTTTTTTTAAAAGCGGAAAACAATCATAGTTTAAAACATCTAGTTAAGAGTTTCACTATGAAATCCTATTGAAAACAAATTGAATAGACTTGTCCTTACCTTGGCAAGAAGACACTCTCCACTACATAGAAGTCTTGCATAAGAACATCTCTGTCTGGTTTTGACGTAAGGTTTCCCACTGTGTATCCTATTCCCAACTGGATAGCACCTTTAATAGCTGAGGAAGCAGTCTGTGTAGAAAGTAAGAATTCAAGCATGAGTTTGTCAAAAATAGATTTCCATTCTTTATCAATAACATTATATACTAAACTGTTAATAATTTTTTTTCATAAAAATGCTATGTCATATTTACCTCCTAGACCTCAGAAAGATGACCACTTTTCAGTTAAAAGATTTAAAAGAAACACTATGTTGTAGCAAAAGCTAAAAAAAAAAAACCAAACCTCTGATTGTACAGACTGAGACTTTTCAAGCCGTTCAAATAATTTTGACATTGCCTTCTAACTTCAGACATTTCCAATCTAACTGGACATTCAAACTGCTTCAGATAACTGCATTATCTTCTGGAACAAAAGTCACAAATTTCAGGTGATTGTACATGCACACCAAGGCATCACAACGCAGGCTGATGGTTTAAATACAGATTCTGGAAATGAATGTATTTATTATAAGTTCTACTTAACAGACAGTGCAAGAGGTGCATTAGCTGGGGAGAATCCAGAGAGAAACTGAAGGGATGAGGAAGAAAAACCTCTATAGAAAAATCTATGCGCATAGAGTGAAACATCTTAAATTCAACGAACAGGGCTTGCAGGGAGAGAAAGGTTCAGAAGTACAGTGCCAAATAGTGACAGATACTGTATATATGTGAATTGAGACCATCTCTGAAACTTTCTCCTGCTGATTAGACAAACCTGCTGGATGGATTAAAAAAATGCTGGAACTGAGTCAAATTAAGAAATTAGTCAAGAAAGGAATTCTTCTTAATAAAAGATGGAAGGATGAAAAGGGTGAACAAAGAAAATCATTGGGAATGGAAAGAAGGCTATCAGGAAGAAAGTTATCTTCCCTTGGCATGTTGTATTTTCACCAGTTTGATGATACCATTTTGGAGTCTGTTTACAGGCTTTACCTCCCACCCACCAAACAAGCAACGAACTGTCTCAGTGGAAGCAAAGAACACCAGAAGTTTCATGGTCAGAACTACTTCAGCACATTTCAGGAGTGGGAATTACATAAGAAAGGGTTCAAGTAAACAAAACTACTCTTGTTATCTTTCTCAGAACAGCATATGCTTGAGTGACTGCTTATTTTTAGAGAAGAAAGGACAGAGATGTGCAGCTCCTAAACAACTGAGACTGCTCACCAAACAGAACCTGCACTTGCATAACAGTTCAGAACAGGCAATTTGGTGGGAACAAACAGCACCACCATTCTTAGACTGCTACTTTGATTATTAAAAAGATTTGGCTTTGTGTCATAAGAAGATTCGCATTTTTCTTTCTTTGAAAGGCCTCTATTCATGAATGATTAATGGCCAACAAAAGCAGTAATTATGTAACTTTGATCAAACCAATACACATGCAGAGTTTCTGCTCCATAGCTGGCTGCCCATCTTAGTCCCTTGCTCTGGCAGTGAACATGTTTGAAAGAGCACTAGATACCACAGTGCTGTATTCTACTACTTATAGAATCATAGAATGGTTGGAAGGGACCTTCAAAGGTCATCTAGACCATTCCCACTGCCATGTGCAGGGACACCTTCCAGGTTGCTCAAAACCCCATCCAGCCTGGCCATGAACACTTCCAGGGATGGGGCATCCACAGTTTCTCCAGGAAATTTGTTCCAGTGCCTCACCACTCTCATGGTAAAGAATTTCTTCCTTATATCTCAACTAGCTCTACAATCTTTCAGTTTAAAGCCATTAGCCTTTGTCCTGTCTCTACAGGTCTTGGTAAAAAGTCTCTTTAGGGGACTGAAGTACCCTTTAGGTACTGAAAGGCTACTATGAGGTCTCCCCAGGCTGAAAAACACAAACTCTCTCAGCCTGCCTTCATAGGAGAGGTGCTCCAGCTCTGATCATCTTTGTAGTCTCCTCTGGACTTGCTCCGGTAGATTCATGTCCTCCTTATGCTGGGGTCCCAGAGCTGAATGTAGGACTCCAGGTGGGGTCTCAGCAGAGTGGAGCAGATGGGGGGAAATCACTTCCCTCAACCTACTGGTCACACTTCTTATGATGCACCCCAGGGTATGGTTGGTTTCCTGGGCAGTGAGAGCACACTGCTGGGTCATGTTGAGCTTCTCATCAACCAACACCCCCCAAGTCCTTCTCCTCCAAGCTGTTCTCAATCCATTCTCCATCCAGCCTGTATTTGTGCTCAGGATGGCCCTGACTCAGGTGCAGGACTGTGCACTTGGCTTTGATGAACTTCATGAGGTTTGCATGGGCCGACCTCTTGAGCCTGTCAGGGTCCCCCTGGATGGCATCCCTTCCCTCCAGCATGTTGATTGCACCACATAGCTTGGTGTCATCAGGAAATTTGCTGAGGGTACACTCGATCCCACTGTCCACATCACCAATAAAGATGTTAAACAGTGCTGGTCCCAATACAGACCCTGGAGGAACACCACTCTTCACTGGTCTTCACTTGGACATTGAGTCATTAACTGCAACAGTTTCAGTGGGACCAACCAGCCAATTCCTCATTCACTGAGTGATCCATCCATCAAATCCATGACTCTTCAGTTTAGAGACAAGGATGTCAAATGTGTCAAATGCTTTGAACAAGTCCAGGGAGATGGCATCAGTTGCTCCTCTCTTATCCACCAACACTGTAACCCCGTTGGAGAAGGCCACCAAATTGTCAGGCATGATTTGCCCTAAGTGAAGCCATGCTGGCTGTCACCAGTCCTCTCCTTATTTTCTGTATGCCTTAGCATCATTTCCAGAAGGATCTGCTCCATGCTCTTGCTGAGAAAAGAGGGGACACTGACTGGCCTGTAGTTCCCTAGCTCTTCCTTTTTTCCCTTTTTAAAAACGGGGCTTATGTTTCTCCTTTTCCAGTCAGTGTGAACTTCACTGGAATGCCAAGGCTTCTCAAATGTGATGGACAGTGGCTTATCAACTTCATCTGCCAACTGCCTCAGGCAGGATGAGAGAGGATAAGTTATTAAAAAAAAAAAAATAAATAAAGCAGGCAACCTGACAATATGATTTGAAGAACCCAAGTCTGGATCACCTTTCAAGCTCACAAACAATATCTGTAGGATTTCTGAAAATTCAAAAGGAGACCTAGAGTCTTCGGAATGCAGAATGTAAGGCCTTCTACTAGTATGGTGCAGACCTTATCTATAACGTCACCTTCTTGTTAATTCCTACTCCTATTCAAGAATGGTATTAGTAACCACCCATCATTTCTGCAGCAATCACAGTAATGGGTTTAACAGAAAAGCAATGTTATGACATAATTCAGGATATTTTAACAACTGCTTTTTTTAAAAAAAAGATAGCAGTTACAGGATGCTGAAGCCAATTGCTGGCCCAAAGTAAATTCTTTGTAAACCGCTGTTGTAAGTTATCCCCAGCAAAGGCTGTTCACCCAATACCCCCTTACGAATTACAAGGTTTTGTTTTCACAAGCCTTAAAATGAAAACAAAACAAACCTTGGAATTTGTCTCAAAACAAATACTTCTTTTAGGTCTAACTTTGTTATTATTGTTATTATTATTTTGTGATTAATAATGGAATCCAAGGAAGGATAAAAAAGCTGTTCCTCAAGCCTTAGGGGAAATGTTTGTGATTCATCAGTTTCATTACCACAAAAATGTAGTTTGGGAATCTAAAAATGCAAATGAAAAAATTGATCTCATGCATTTTTGCCTTACTCAGGTACCTCTTTTAATGGCCATGAAGGCAGCAAAATCTAGTTTCAAACCCAAGCCCCTTATTTCTTTCAATTCCTCTTGAATACTCTCCTGCTGTAGAGCAAGCAATAAATTCAGCAACCTTCTGAGCCACAATCTCTCTCTCTTTTAGAGACTGAAATAATATTTTTTTTCCTATTACCCTCATGCAGAGGTTCATAAAGTTGCCAAGTCCACGTATCAGCTGTAATTGTACAGCTGACTGTGTACAGTGACTGCACAGTGGCTCTTGCATCTTTTAACCTATTACCAATACCTTCTGAAGCTCTAAGAAATGAAAGGACGAGAATAATCAGCAGGATAAACAACTTCAGCTGATGAATTTTAGACTGTGAAACTAAGTGGAGGGTGCACTCAGTCTCTTTATCCAGAACACTGATGAACAGGTTGAACAAGACTGAAAGTCTTGTTACCACAAAGCATATTATATATTGCACAATAATTATTTCCATGAGAGTGTGAGGGTTGTAAATGGCTGAAAAACCTAACTAACCGCTGATGTGAAGATAAAGGATTGGTTCTGGGTACATGGTGCACAAAAACTTCAGACATGGCAAATAAGTTAGTTCTTTTAAACTCTTTTTCTTGTATTTTCCCCTATATTTGTATGGTACTATTAATGACCAAAACCAAATCATTTAACAAACCATCAGCAGAAAGTAAATGAGTAGGACACAGGCTTCACTTAGTTTTATGGAAGTTCCCCTCTACTCTCATTCACAAAGTTATTCTCCCATTCTGCTTTTAACTCTCAAGTGGTCTTTGCTAATTCTTTATGCATTCCCCACAAGCAGCTTATAATAAAATTTAGCACTAATATTCTCACCTTCTTTAAAAGCAGACATCCTAGGAATGTCCTTTAGGACTGTGTGGATGTAAACTTTGTCCTTGTTTATCTGCTCTCCATTTTTATAACTCATTTTATTGCAGCTGAAGTTTGGCCTATGAACATTCTGGGGCAAAGAGGGTGATTCTTCCAGAAGACACCTGTCTTATTGCAAGTGCTATAAAGCAATGATGAAAAATGAACTCTGCCTCAGCAACTCCACCTCGTTATCACTCTGGAAGGCAGGATGTTTGCTTTCCTCCACCTGCTATGCTACTGTCATTGAAACGGGTTTCAAAATCTGCCTAATGAAATGGTAGAGATACCTAGTTACCACAATTCTACGTAACAGATAGGGAGAAAAAGGCATTTGAGTAGAAGCCACCACTGATTAACGTTGCTCTGTAGCCATGTTTCCTACAACATAGCTGCCATTAGTTCATTTCTTTCTGCTACTGTCTGTGGAGAAGCCTGGTCTCCCTCACCAGCCCACTCTGCTGCTTGATGGGACTTAATGAACTGGACTGGTGTAAATAGCTGCATACAGACACCTTCCTGCAGAAATCATTCTCAGTGAAGTTAAAAAAAAAAAAAAAAGGAAAAAGAAATCCACATGGTCTAATGTAATAAAAATTATTTAAGCCACATGCATTAGGCTAGATATGAATTTTCTACTACAAATAAGCATTTGCTCTTCAGTTATAGTGGTTACCGTAAGTACCATGAACCCACACACACCATCACTCCCACGCAAATACAGTCTATCTTTTCCAGATTCCTGAAAAGACACTAAGCCTCCACAAATTGTGCAAACCCCTAAGCCAAACCACCTGAAAAGCAAGCCTGTTGAAAAACAGCATGGTTTCTTTCAGTAACATTTTAAAAGACCTCTCTTTGAACACTGAGAAGTTGCAATTAGATTCAAGATGTACAGGCAGCTATTGTCAGTCTGTTGCTTCTGCACTACAGTTGTCTCCTTTGAGTGCCTGCTGTGCTCACATTCCCATTGAAATAACACTTCTTGTAGCTGCTTCTGTTGAAGGTGGCTACCCCATCTCAGCATGCTCTCTGCAGCTGCCACATGTGAGCTATCAGTTTCCTTTTATATCACAAACAGGGATATAAAAATAGAGTTACTAGAAAATCCCACTGATTTAAGTAGTTTTACTGTTTCTCCACAACTTGTAACCATGGGTCCCCGCAGCCGCAGTGCTCCTTCGCTCTTCCTTCAGCTAACACTGTTTTTCTCTCTATCAGCTGTTTGCCCAGCTGCTGCAGGTCACACTTCATGAAGGTGGACTTCTGCCCATCTCCCTCACCTCTGGTTCTTGCTGCTGGGATCTGGGTGTGGGGAGGAGGTGAATGCCTATTACTAAGTTGTTCTTTCTTCTGTCATACTATGCTGAATGCTAGCATAAATGCTAGGTCATTAAACAAGTGGAACTGATAATACTGCATTTTTTCCTCTTTATACCATTACTGTTCAAAGTTGGTGAAAGCAGTTTTCTTGTACTTCTATGAGTAATTCTAACAACTTTGTTGGGATGGTCTCCCAGGAAACAGTTGAGACACCGACACATTAGATTCTTCCAGCTCAACTGCTATCAGAATTATTTTCTGACCCAAGCTGAATCTGATCTCCCTTCATTTTCCAAAATGGGTTTCAGGTGACTCCAGGGCTTTCAATTCATTTTTCCTCCGTTTCAAAACATTTATGCCTAAATTTCAGGAGTTCAAATTCTTTAGTTCTTCTCCCTGTCTCTCTGAGGAAAAGAATTTGAGACCCATAAGTTTGGTGGTTGCTCCAGCAAACCTGGTATAGACAGTCACTTTAGGAGATGTACAAAACGCTCAAAGTCTGCCATTGAAAACATAGGTCCCAGTGCAGCAAAAAATCCAGTAGCGAGGTTTCAGTGTTTGCCAGAATAAGTCACCTACATGCAGACATTAGATGCGAGGTATAAACCAATGCCAAAAGTGATGCAGCAATGCTGCTTGTACATGGCTGCATGCTCTAAAAACGGGTAGCTGGTTTCCTTTATCCAGGCAAATTCCCTTTGCTCCTGGGCGAAATGACTCACACGATATGCAGTTTTGAACAGGTTACGTAAAGCACTTGTAAAACACTAAGCGGAAGAACCGCAAGATATGTAAGAACGATAAACAAAGTGTAATTGTATCCAAGTGTGGCAGCCTTCAGATTACAAGTAGAGATTCTGGTAATCTAGTAGCAGGTTTCCATAACAAGTGCACTACATATCTCTGCTTTGTTTCCTCGTGCAATTTTCTTCTACATACTTACTTTTCTTCTACACGCTTACTGGACTTTGGCAGACCTGCCTGTGCCCCATTCTTGCCACCATCCTAGAATTAAGCATCAAGATGCTACTGTAATCTGTTTTGTCAGGAAGCAGATTCAGGTACCACTGCAGAGGTGTCAAACTCCTTTTCACTGGGGGCCATACGAGTCTCGCAGTTGCCTTCAAAGGTCCAAATGTAATTTTAGGACTGTATAAATGTAGGAGTAGTTACATTTATATGGTCCTAAAATTACATTCCCCTGGACTGCTGTGTGATTGATGACATCACAATGTAAAAGCTGCTTGACTGTCAGCAGCTTCTCACAACAAAGTCTGCAAACTATCAGGAGGAAATTAAAAAAAGTAGCTATTATATACTCCAGATTTCAGTGACAAGACTGTGACAGATATCCCAGAGAAGCTACAGTCTGGTGATTGCATTTTGTTGCCAGGCTTCCTTAGTACTTTGCTTAGGATCTTCAAGAATGAAATGGAGCAAGTAATCACAGTCTCTTGCTCTTTTTTTTTTCCTTTCTTCTCTCTGTTTCTCCCCCAAAACACCCCACCCCCAGGGGAGAAACAAAAAAAACCACCACCATCAAAAACCACAACAAACCACAACATCACCAACAAAAAAACCCCAAAACAAACAAACAAACAAAAAAAGTAAAAACCAAACCAAACAAAAAAAATCCCTGCCCTCAAAGATCTGGCCACAATTTGCATGATTTAAGACTTATTTGATAAAGCTGTTTGAATCCTCTATCTTAAAAGCTGCATTGAGCATTACCTGTGAAATTTCTCTTCCATTAACTAAGTTCTTGGATTAGAGTGACTGAAACGTTTTAGGTGATATTCACACTGTAAACTTAGCAACTTCTTGAAATTTACTGATACTGAGAAAGCCCAGGAGGAGTTTCAGAGATTGTAACAGTTGTAGCAAATGACTGCAACTGAACAGCCCTACAGATCCACCTTAAATACCACAATTTTAAGGACAGAATACGCAAAGGAAGGTTGTGGCAGAAAAAAAAAAAAAAATGAAAAGTGTGCAAGAGAAGGGGGTAAAAGCAGAGAATAGGGCAAAAGGGGAAGAAAAAAAGAGAAAAATTTAAAACAATTTAAAAACCCCACAAATTCATGTTACATGTTCTCTCAAGGATTTGACTAAATAATACGAGACAATTAAAAGCCAGAAGAGCATTTCCGTCAGACTGCAATAGCAGAAATACTAAAAGTCAAGAATAAAACAAACAAACCAACAAATTAGAGCTGAATAAATCAGCAAGATTCATAACAGAAACCATGACACTGTCTTAATCTAGTTATACATTTCAGAGTCTGAAAGGATCACAGAATCACCAAATGTTAGGGATTGGAAGGGACCTTGAAAGATCATCCAGTCAAATCCACCTGCAGCAATCCCATGGCCAAGTTATGCCTAAGATTTACAGCATGGTCAAAACACACCCATGCATACAGACAGAGGAAGGACAAGCACATTTTGAGGACTGCCCATTTTCACCAGTGAATGATTCAGATGCTTTTTCTTAGCACAGAGCTACAAACTAATTTACCACAGATAACTAGTCCTCAGAGACGAGGTGCACCAGATGAGAACATCACTCAGCAGTGCACAACCTGACACTATGAACGGCAAAAGGCAGAATTACAGAGTGAAGAGGGAACAAGAGCAGAGGGAGCAGATCAAGGAGTCTTTACTTCCCACATGTTCTACATGTGCTCCAGCAGCTGAGCCCCATGGCACCAGGTGCAACTGCAGCTGTATGTCATTGCCATATCAGTCAGTCCAGTCCAGCTGTATCAACATCATCCACTCTGGAGTCTTCGGAAGCAAGGGGGAGTGAACCACAAGAAAAAGAATATGAAGGTCTCCTACACACCCCAGTGGAAAATTGTTTCTTCTGGCTTGGGTTTTGTTTTTTGTTGTTGTGTTTTGGTTTGGGTTTGTTTGTGGTTTTTTTGTTTATTTTTTCCAAACAGCTTCTAGAAATAATTTGTTCTCTGATGGAAATAGGTTTTAGCAAGCCATCATTCACCTCTATATCAAAGGGACAGACTGTATTGGCTAAAGCAGCAGCTTCATTTACACTAGATAAAAAATGCCTTCATCTCCAAGACAAAAATACTACTTTTTTTACACTTGCATAAAACACATCAATTTTAAAATATCAAGTATTTGCAATTATTTTCTCTAATTTCCCTCCAGGCTTCTCTTAAGAGAGAACTCACAGTTCTTAATAAGGGATGTTTACATTTCCAGATCAAGCAATTAAAACATTGTTTAATATATATTGATTAGACAAGCTTATTTCTCATTGGATCTGACATAGGAAAATACCTCCAAAGCCAAGGCCTTTATCTAATTTTTTCTTATGAGTCACTGCACTTTACATCACAAAGCAGACATTTTCCATGCAATACTTTTTCCATTTCTGTGTACTTTTATATATATATATATATATATATGTGTGTGTGTGTGTGTGTGTGTGTGTCTAAAGCTGCACAGACATAACCTTTGCATGCTATTGTAACAGATGAATGGACACAAGATATCATTAAAGCAAAAGGCTATTTTGACTTTTAGATCAGATTGATGACTGGTGTCCCTCACCCCCATCCAAGGAAAACATAGTTTTCAGCAGGGCAGTATCAGAGCCTCCATTTTACCTACAGATTTCATTTTATTTTGGGCATTACAGACACTCCCGCATGCATGTGAGTATCATGTACTTTTTGCCACAACGTGAATGCAGACTGTGAATCGATAAAGTCCCTTTGCAATTGCTGGGAGAGGATAGAGAAGCAAACTGGCATTTTGCTTTGTGAGGACATAAAAGAGCTGAAGGAAGATTTTAAATTTAAGACCAAACCACCCAGCTTATAAGAGAGTTACTGTTACTGAGTGCCCCTGTGGAATCAGTAGGTCCCAACAGGACACGATGGCCAGATGACATTAACTCTTCCTTCACTAATCTCTTTGCTTTGCAAAGGTGACCTCTAACTGGGGTGGGCTTGAGACTGAAACTCATCACATTTCAGGATGGTTATCTCTTAGAATTATCACAAGAAATCCCTTGAATTACCCACACAAAGCTTGACATTACAAAACCTTTCTAATGTCTGTGTTTTTGGACTAGATGCTAGTTACTCATTCTGCTTCCAGCTATATTATTGCTAGTTTGAAACCCTCCACATCCACTTTGCATGATACAACTTCTTTGGCTACCAGACCTTTGTGGGGAACACATCACTAGTAAGAACTCCAGGTCAAAGACAAACACCAGTACCGGAGGTCCCATGCCACAAAGTCCTTCATAAACTTACTCAGTCCCATCTTAACAGCAGTTATACAGCTGCCCTTGTACTACATATTCAAGTTCAAAGCAGAGTAAAAACCAGAATTGTCACAATTCACGCCCAGATACAGTTCTTTGCTCTTCTAAGCTTAACAGCACAAGCTTCTTCACCTTTACTATGATTTATTTTTATTTTTATTTTTTTTTTTTACAGAAAAATGTGGAAGTGAAGCCTCTGAGCAATGAAAATGGGTTGGCAAGCACAATCTGACCTCAGAAATATGTGAGTATCTCGTCTATATCACAGTTTCCGCTGTGATCGAGGGCAGTAGGAGACTGGAACAGGAACTGCCCAAGTAGCTGAAAAAGCACCAGCTAAGGAAACAAGCTCTTCTCCAGCTAATTTTTGTAGGAGGTGGCAGAGTCATAGGACAAAACCACAAGTATTTTCCAGCCACACAAACCAAGTGCAACAACGTATGACTGGAGAACTGTAGATGCAATACCTGTATGAAAGAGTGAAGAAAAGCAACGTGGGTAACAAAAGACAGGAGGCTCCTAATTATAAGTAAGACTTCAACAGAGCAAGACTGACTTGTGAAAATCATCTAAACCTATGGAATTAAATGGGAAACACAGGTCAAACACAGGTCCTGACAGGCTCACCCTGTAATCAACGTTCTAGACATATATGCAGTTGATTCTGTAAAAACATACAAAACAATGTTAACTGGAGTGTCTGGAGAAGGTGAGAATAAACAGAAAGTGCAAGGTTTGCAAGGAATTGGGCTTAAGAGGAGAGATACATCGCCTGATGCTTTCGCTTTTTAAAAAAAAAGACATGCTACTAGGAAACTCCGCATGGATAAATTGTGGGGTCAACATTTTTTATTAAAGTTACCACAAAAGCAGAAGCACAGTAATATCTGGTCATAACACTAATCAATGGGGCATATGCAACACAGGATCTTGAATTCAGAACAACTGAAGGTGTAAATATAAATAAAGGAATTAAACTGGTATAAAATACAAGTACAGACAACTGGTGATGCAGGGGAAAGAACAGAATTTAGAGAGGATAGTCCCTGTCATCTCTGTGTGATGTGGTTGTGAATCCTAGGTTTTGTCAGAGATGGACTTCTAGTAAATACACAGAAGAATTTGTACCATGGTGAAAAGCCTTTAACAAGGCTTCCTCTGGAATATCCTCAATTTAGAGTTGAACATGAACAGAGAAGGGCATGAAGGATGACTGGAGGGAACAGAAAGTCGTCTGTGGTGGGACTACTAGGATTTGTCATGTCTAGCCTAGCACTATAAAACTGCAAAAGTGTCCACCTCAGGCACTGAACTTTTCTTCCTTTCTCATACCAAATGTCAAGAACAATTTAGACTTCAACATTTTATAGTCATAAGCTGGGAGACTGAACATAACCTATATCTAAAAACAAAAAACATTTTCTCAAACATTATTTCATTTCTGAGAAAATTATCTGGAATGTCAAGGCCACCAGATACTGAAAATGTACCTTCCAACAAATGGGATGGGAAAAGAAACACTAGCTTATTATTCTCCTTGACTTCATCATCAGTGCTGTACGCAACACTCAGAAATTAAAAACCCTCATCCATGATATATACTGCTGGAGTATGTGGATCTACACACTAGATTACAGAAATTAAGAAAAAAAATAAATCACCACTTCTTTGAGGTGATCTGTCAAGAAAATGGTGAAATCTGGTAGCTAACAATTTGGTTGTGTAAATATGTATAGAAAAACATGCATTTATACCTCCCCTTAGTCATCGACAGTGCTACCTCGACCTAAATAATGCTAGTCTCAGACAATCAGTGACAGAAAAACATAAGCAAAACCAGTATCAGCTACTGTTACAATATCTAAATAGCCCTACACTACTACCATTGATGCATGTTCCTACATTAAATATGTTCCTCTCTTTAACAACATTTCTTTTTTGAAAAACAAAGCAAACAAAAACTGTACTGTTTGGCAAAGCACTGAGGAGGTGGTAGGGCAGGTTTGTAGTTCACAAACATTGACTAAACATTCTAAGTATCTGGGAACTCACTGTACTAAATTTCTGACAACGGTGTTTATGTCCAGAGGTGTACCTGTTGCTAAGAGCAAAGAATCTCTATCAATTTGGCAAGAGTCTATACTTGAAAGCTGTACAGACCAAGCTTTCAAATAGTCAGCTCTGGAATGAGTAGAAATGTCTTAAGATTTCAAAGAAGGAAAAAAGTACTTTAAAAAAAAAAATCCACGGAACATGTTTTGTTTGTTCTTATATTTAGTAAGTTCTGAAATATATTTCAATTACAGCAGATTTGAATTACCAATATAAAGGAGAAAACATGCACAAAAATGTTGTATTATTTACCTTCTTATATGTCTTCTCTTCATTTGGTTTTCCTGCAGTAACATCTCCATTTTCAGTAACAGATGACATCTAAGAACAAAGCTTAAGGTATAAACAAAGTAGTTGCTTTAATGTCCAGAAAACATCACACAATCTGTTATCATTTTTTTTGCCAAATTCAAACTTTTTAGAAGACAGCAAGTCACCAAGATCAGGACATTTCATGAGCATTTTCCTGCACTGAAGTTACCTCAGGCTTTCCTCTCTGGTCACTTACTTAAAAGGACGCCCAGAGGGACAGAAGGTAAATATTTCATTTAAGATCACCTCTTTTCCTCTTTATAGAGACAGCACAAAATGCACTGTATGCCCTATTTTTGTACTGTATCCAAGAGTCACTCTTCATTTGAATTACTAAATGCATGGCAAATTCACTCATATGTTTTAGAATGAGTATGTTACATGTTTCTCTCTGCGAGTAAGGAACATGCTTTCAAGCATCCAAACATACCACCTATGTTCCTTGCCCCATTTGTTTCTGATTAATTCTTGTTCTACTACCTTTATGCATGTCTCTGAAACAGCTCAGCTGTAAGTCCAGGGGTCCCACATTTAGACAGGTGATGCATCAGCAGCAACACAAAACCCCAGCTGTGTGCAGTCCTCGAACACATTCAGAAAGAGCCACACCTAACAGCCTCATCATCTCTTTATCAAAAAGGTAGCGAATTCCATTACTGTGATGGTAATGCAGTGTTCTGGATTATGGAAGTAGTATTAACTAACAAAGGACTGGCAGTAACATTAAAAGTTACGGGTCACACTATCATTTTTTGCCACCTTTTCTCTATGGTTACTTCACCAACTTTCACAGATCAACAGTGGCAAATGTAGCACAAGTCACTTTCTAATTAACTTGTATCAGTTTCTAAATTACTTGACCTGTAAACTATTTGGGGAAAGGCAACATCTATTTATTAAATGTTGTATAGTGGCAAACAAAAACAGAAGCTCCTAGGCACAATGCACTACAAAACGATAAGGTCTGGTAAACTGAGGAGATACAACATTTACTGGAACTCAGTGAAATCTTATTTTCTGTGTTTTTCTCTCTTTTATGTCAGCAATGCAATCCGCTTCCAAAGCAAACATACATTTTACTTTTGCTTCACACAGTTTGGTCACTTTACAGTTTCAATAAAATTAATTACGCTCATGGAGTCTTCAAAATTTTGATTTTTCCAAGACAGCTTTTCTGCAAATCCCTCTCCAAAGGAACCAAATATGTAAGAGTGGCAAATTATCCTCTCTCCTGAAACATTGTGCAAGCACCGTACTCATCTACAGTGCAAAACCAGAACTCAAAAGGATCCTTTTGGGAAGGATGCTCCAGGCAGACTAAAAGGACAGCACTGCCCCAGCCATATGTCCAGCATACAATTGATTCTATGTGACCCTCTATTTGTTTTTCCTCACACCAGTATAAACGTCTGCAGGAAGACACCGCAGTGAAATCTTGCTCCTCAGTGGATTGCATGAGAGGATCTTGAAAGGTAAAATTACGGGAAAAACTATCAGGCTTGTGAGCTAGATATTCAGCAGCAGTTCTCAGAGCTACAAGGCCTTTGGCTGCATTGATACATGTATCTCCTCAAAGGAGCATGGAGATATTTTATTTGACAATGCATATTATCATAGCTATAAAGCAACACCAGATCAAGAATAAGCCACTACATTAGAGATCACCTGGGTCAGACACTAAGTGTGGCTGCCAAAGTGAATAAAACGAAGTATTACAATGACATGTTTTAAAATCATTCTAGCTTTTGTCACCACTTTAACAATAGAAGTATGCATACCCTTATGAACAACAGGACAAGTCTTCTGGAGCTGAGAGCAAAGATCAAGCCATTCATTAGTGTTCTTAATGCCTTCCAGAACCTATTAAAAGAAAAATCTGTTATCACTCTGTCATCGCAAATTTACATATCGCAGAACAGCCTTAGATTTCCTTTCTCTACTATTCTTCAGCCTAAGCGACAAACCAGCTATGAGTGATCAACATTTATCTCATCTAACTTGATTAATAGTCACAGAATGGTTTGGGTTGAAAGCCTTAAAGATCATCTGGTTCCAACGCCCCTGATATGAGCAGGACACCTTCCACTAGACCAGGTTGCCGTGTCCAGCCTGGCCTTGAAGACTTCCAGCGACAGGGCATCCACAGCTTCTCTGGGCAGCCTGTTCCAGAGCCTCACCACCCTCACACCGAGGATTTCTTCCTTATATCTCATCTAAGTATACAATATTTGAGTTTAAAGCCATTACCCCTTGTCCTATCACTACAGGCCTCGGCAAACAGTCCTTTTTCATCTTTCTTGCAGGTCCCTTTTAGGTACTGAAAGGCTGCTATAAGGTCTCCCTGGATCCTTTCTTCTCCCAGCTCTCCCAGCCTGTCCTCACAGCAGAGCTGTTCCAGCCATCTGATCTTCTTTGTGGCCTCCTCTGGACTTGCTCCAACAGGTCCATGTCCTCCTTATGTTGTGAGTCCCAGAGCTGAACGCAGCATTCCGTTTAACGTACTTAGAAACTGGCAGAACTACACAGGATAAAATAAGTGCAGTCTAATTTCCCTTTGCCCTAGGGAAATTTCACTACTGTAGCACCAGCAATGCTACAATAAACATTTCTATACAGCAGAAGACGTACATGCTCTGGAGTGTTGTGTAATTACATGCTCTCTTCCATGAGGATTTTAAAAATTAAATAATAAAACGATCACTTGGGGTAGTCCATAGTTTAATTCCACCAAACGCAAAAGACAACAACAGGAGTGACAGTTTGGAAGACTGCACATTGAACAGACATAGACAACAAATTCGTTTTGGAAGTTTCTAATAATGGTAGTTACTATCAGCATAATTTCTGCAAGTAATCTTGTTGAGGTGAGCTATTTCATAGTTAAAATGGTTTGACTAAACATAGGAGAAAATACCACATAATCAGATATTATTTGATAGCTCTTTGGTATCAGTTCTCCCTCTCATCTTCTGCATCTGTTTCAAGATATATCAGTAAGACTAGTCTTTGATTCAGCTTCTCGGCCCTACTGGAAGAAAACCAATCTCATTTGAATTCAATCAGTACAGACAGCAACTTGTATAAAACTAAAAACTGATTTAGCAAAAAAATATTCCCAGGCCTCATTCACTGAATTTAATTTTCCAGGAATCTGAAAAGTATACAGAACACCACTAAGAACAGAAGACTTCAAAACAGTATTTTCTTCCCCTTCTGAGAAGCGGACTATTAATTGCACCTGAGACCAAAAAAAAAAAAAAAGGGACAACAAGTAGAAACCTGGATTTTCTGACAACAAAACAAAGCTTCCTTAGAAAAACCTCTTCTAACATCACATCACAGTATCTTCCTACTGCAGCTAGCTACATTCTTCATTGTAGTCTTCCGGCAATTAAAGTAGCTTCATCAGTAATTCCTTTACTTGGATGTGTATTAGTGCGATCCTATACATCAACTCCTTCTTAAAGGCATTAAACCAATTATGATAGCTTTTAAAACTGTGTGTAGTTTATCTATCTTACCTATATTCACGCATTTGATATTAATTAATACCAATCCATGCCTGCAACTCTACCAGTATATTCATTCAGACATCAGGAACTTCTGTTAAAACAACTTCTGTAGGAAATGAAATGTCATTTGAGTCACTAGTAGGAGGAAGACTTTATTAAACTGATCCCTGGGTAAAACCACCAAAACCCCTCAAATTGTTGTTCTCCACACACCTTTGAGGACTATCGATATAATAAGCTGTCCTACTAGTCTCAAAACTTTCTAAAATATGATCATACATATGCTGGAAAAGCCAAACATGAATGCAACACCAGAACTTCCTTTCAGTAAGATGTTAAGTGAAGAAAACATGCATGCCAGACATGTGAAAAAAAGCCTGTTTGTTTCCACTATAGTCAAACAAATTAATCAAGAACATTTATGTGAAAATGAAGAAAGTAAATTTTTCCTAACTATATCAGTTTATTTCATTATTAGAGACATTTAGAATGGAATTATTTCAGTTCCTAATCTTTTGAGAAACAGAGCACACAGATCTAACACCACAACTGGGTTTGCGTCAAACATTTTCCAAGATCTTTGGTACGACAGCTATTCCATGCTAATAATTCCTTTTTCAAAACAACTGTTATTTCATGTATTTTCTCCCTGCTCTGCAGCTACTGAAATGATACAGTGTGCCTTCTCATGTGCTTTATATCGTACATAGCAAGAGCTACCGTCTCAGATTTGCTGAGGTTTAACAGTGTAAAGACAATACTTAAAGACTTGGACCCACTTCCAGGCTAAGCTACTACTATTTATTTATTACAATAGCAGGAAACTACCGTAACTAAAGCATTGGACCTCTGCATGTATCTGAGAAAGAACAGGCTCACAATAAAGTAAGACTGTGGGTTAGGGGTAGGGATAGAAGAGGAAAACATTTAAAGATATTGTAGGTATTCAGTGAACAACTGGGCTATAAAGATCTTCTGTTTGGCTTCTTAGATGCCACACATCCCACCTGATGACAAAAGAGAGAAACATTAAAATCCAGTAGAAATTCAAAGAGTATTTTTCCTAAATGCTCTTGAAAAGTCAACGTTTTGGTCACCAGTCTCCCTCGCAGCAGAAAACAGTGGGAAATGCTCAGTTCCTGAGACACAAGTCTACAGCCTTCAATTCCAACTTCCTGCTCAGAACATCTCCATCCTTGTCCTAAACATAGACTTAAGAGAATCACACCTACTCAATATATGCTTCAACCTTTAAATGAAAAATTTGTGGCTCACAGTTTAGCTTCTCGCACTGGAATTATTGAGTTGTACACTTCCCAACTAACAGAAACTGTAGTTCCCAAGATTCTGGGGCAAAAGTGCCATATGCATTCTACTCCAAAGCTACAGGGCCGCCTTTTCAGTTTCTCTGCCCAGCCATGGCCCTGCTGCATCAGCTCCGCCTGCCCACCGCACAGCTGGAGCTTCAGGAACTGAGGTGACAGCAAATGCAAGCTTCCTACACAGCTTTTCTTTTTGTTCCTTAATTTTCAATCACATTTTCCTGAAGCAATTCACCCTTTACCAACAGCATGAAGCATTCATTTTGCCAGATTATAAGTATCTGTTTTTACGCAACTTTAATTGCTTAGGCGCAGCTCACAGGTTATGACACTAACACTTTTCAACTCAATTCCAAGTGAACTTTGGCATTCCCACCAGCTTCAATGAAAACAAACATCCATGACAAATACTATTGTTAAGCTCCCACAGACCTCAGGCAGGCAAAAATGAGTTCTGTCTTTTCTTCATTACCAAGAAAATAATAATTGTTGGAAGAATGCATTTCTTAGCATCTTTAGATGATTTTCTTAAATTTATCAGTGCTTTTAAAAAATTATTAAACATGCTATTTAGGAATCACATTCCAAATACAAGCCATGTAGCTTCTTGCTATGACTGCCACCTTGTCCTGGCTGGTAGTTAAAATTCACATACGTTTCTCCCAGTCTTTTGAGAGAAACACTTCCCCAGGTGTACTGCTGCCAGGCTTCTACAGTGGCTAATATATTCAGAAAGAGAAACATCATTTGAGAGAAAATGTATTGCTGCCTTTTCACCTGGCATAATCTGTCATTTTAAATATGAGAAGTAAAAAACCAAACAAAAATTAAACCTTAAAATTTTAAACCCCAAAAAACTTAAAATTTTCCAGTGGGCACAAAGAGAATACGGGAAGTTAAGCAATACAAGAAGCAATTAGGCCTGTGTCCTCATTTCGGCTGGGATAGAGTTAATATCTTTCTTAGTAGCTGGTATAGTGCTGTGTTTTGGATTTAGAATTAGATTAATGTTGATAATGCACCTACCTTTTGGTTGTTGCCAAGCAATGTTTATACCAAGCCTCAGTGAGGAGGCTGGAAATGCACAAGAAACTGAGAGAGACAGCCAGCACAGCAGACCCAGACTGGCCAAAGGGTTATTCCATACCATATGGATGTCGTACTCAGTCTATAAATTAGGGAACAGTTCACAAGGGGACCACTGCTCAGGAACCGGGTATTGTTTGATGGGTGGTGAGCAATTGCATTATGCTTCACTTGTTTTATATATTCTTTTTTTATTATTATCGTTATCACTTTCCACTTTGGTCCTATTAAACTGTCTTTATCTTAACCCATGAGGTTTACTTTCCCCCCCACCCCCAATTCTCTCTCCTGTCCCTCTGGGGGTGGGGGCAGGAGCAGAATGAATGGCTGAATGTGGTGTTTAGCTGCCTGCCAGGTTAAACCACAACAGTCTGTTTAAGACCAATAATAAATCAAAAAGACAGGTGCCTGTTTTTTAGCTTTAAGAGTCTGAAACACACAACTGGATCTTCTCACTTTTTATTTTTTCCCCTAAGTGAATGTACTGGGATGGAATACAAAATTTTGCAATTAATCCAGAAATTTGATTCTTGTACTTTGATGCATTTCAGACAATCTATTTATTAAAGATAGTTGCTTTCTAATCCTTAAAAAGCTCGCTTCCTCCAGAAAGACACAAAACCCCCAGAATGGGGCAGCTGACTCCTCAGAAAAGCACACAGAATCTCATATTAAATTCATACCAAAGATATTAACTCAGCATAAGACAAAAAAATGAGATTATCAGAATAATAATTTTATTTGTCGCAAGTAACTGGAAGTTTTCAACACCAGACTGCATTCTTGACGATGGCAGTTTGTCAGCACAGCACAAAGATGTTGCCAAGCATTTCTAATTCTATATATAGCATTTATAGTGTATTCCGTTGAAAAGAGTCACCAAGAGTCACTCTCATTACTCCTCTGTTATGACTTTAAAGCAGCATCTTTTAATCCAACTATGAAAATCTCAGCCATTTCATTTACAGAAAAACTCACTTTAGCTGCTAAGATTTGTCTGATCATATTTTTCCTTGTGGTAGTTGTGAAAGTAGCTTGACAAGTCAGCTCCTCTATTCACTAAAAGGACCTGCAAACCTATACGGCAATGTGCTTCCAACAAACCACTTGAGGGACAAGGTCACACAGTGCCAGATTTCAGCTCAAGCATGGAACTGGAAATCTGTGTTACACACTGGTGGGGGAAGGAGCAAAACCTCTAAACCAAAAATGCTTCACAGCAGAAGAAATCCCTCAACACATACTCACTAATGAAAAACTACTAAGAACTCGATCTTTTGTGATTCTCCCCCACCCTGCCCTGAAACCATTCACAGTATTCTTAGAACTAGGAGAGAACAGCTCCAAGATCAAAAGGCACTAATAATGCTAATTCCCCTACTGCCTTGGGATGAGCAAGACTGGAACTCACACCTTCTTAGAGCTACGAGACCAAACTTCTCTTGAAGATGATGCATTTATAAAGTCTCCCTCCCTCCTGTAATCTTGGGCATCCAATACAACACATACATCAGCACTAGTTTTCCCAATTAGATCTCATCTCATCTTTTTTTCCATTAAGCTTGCTGGTACCCTGGACTACTGTCAAGTTCAGTTGACAAATTTAGGTCAACAAAAAGTTAGGGGCTCAGGACACACAAAATATTCTCCAACACAATATAAATCACATACATACATCTTGTTTCCATAGGAAATCAAGTCAAAAATATCGGCATACTTCCAGGTGTCCCTGGGAACAGAAACTGAAGAAGGGACCTCCAAGCTTTTTCACATTGCACTGTTCTCAGAACTCTCAGGAGGCAGATGAATTGTTAACAGCAAGGGAAAAGCGTGACCTAAATTGTTAGAACTTTTACATCAATTGCATTTCAGTTTCTTTATAGAGCTCTAAAACAATGGTGACACTATTTTTCATTATTTAATTGCCTTCATTCTGAAGTGACCAAACAATGCAGATCAGTGTTTGAGAACCTGCAAGTCCTGCGAGGCGGTGTGCCAACAAGCAAATGTAAACAAGTGAAAGGAAATATAATTCCGTGTAGCTCAGAGTAAGAAACGTGGCAATACAGGAAACATTGTACAATTTTCTCAACAGCCATCACAAGTTAACCACCTCAACTAGTATCTTTTCATTTCAGTGAATGTTCTTTGCACATGAGTGTCTGCAGAGTTACATAGCTCTCAAGTAAAAACTGACGTAATATATGTGTCCGCTAAGTTTTAAGAAAATACATATACAGTTCAGCTATTTTTTTTTCTTCTCCTCCACCAGTCTGTGGAATGGATTCACTTCATCGTATCAGTAGTCATGCAGCAATCTAAGATCAAACACACCTGTATGTCCCCATGCCAAAAACATCTAAGAAGTAAAAGCTAGTAGATATATATATTTTAAACCAATATACCCTGAGAATGAAGTCAATGTTTACATGTTGCAATGCACTGGACAACCATCAAAAATTCTGAAAAGTCTTAAAATGTGAAAAAGTCTCTTTTCCTCAATGAATTCTAAAATTCAGAACTTCAATCTGAGTGTCTTTAATGTCTACGATCACTGTAATGCCTGGTAACCTATTCAACCTCTACCGTCAACTGCTGTGGCTCCTGCTCTTCACAGAAACAATGAAGGCTCTCTTACTTCTTTCCAGACACCAACTGTGAAAGCAGAGCATACTTTTTACTGCATCACAGATACAACTGATTCATCCTGCTTAAAAAAAACTCAACCAAACAAAAACAAACAAAAAAACCCCACAAAAAAAACCCACAACCAACCAACACAAAACAAACAAAAAAACCCAACAAACCAACACAAGAAAACACCACCAAACCACAAATCTATCTTTTCTGCATATCTGGAAAGAAAAAGAAAAAAAAGGTATTAATTGTAAAGGAGAGGGGAAAAAGAATGTTTAGATCTGTTACCTTGGCAAGTTCCACCCCCAGCTTGTTATATATGATTCAAAGTCGAACCTTCTGGGTAAAATTTGTGATAGTACTGTAACAGTTGTTACGCTACCGAAAACTGTAAGAGACTAGTCTTGCTAATTAATGCTAGGATGAATGATTTCTGAGTGAACAGCTGCACCAAGCTATAAAAAGCAGATCAGAAATTGTATAGCCTGTTACACCCAGAAAAAAAATTCTTAAGACAATCCTGCTCGTGTTGTCTAGTTTCAAGACCTGATTAGCCTATAAATCCAGTGAGTTTTTTATTTTCTCTCAGAAAGAAGAGGGAGGTGGAGATCACAAGTAATACACAAAGTGATGAAATTCACATCTAAAATAAAATTGAAAAAAAAAATCATCATCTCACGGTCTTCATGACAACATTGGGACAGTACAGAGGCTACAGAGAAACCAGCAAGCAAAAAGCATCACAAAGCTGCCATTTGGACTGTTCACCTAGTCTAAATCATCTCAGCTGTTCATACCACCTTCACCTACCCAGCTCAATAACCCGCATTAGTTTCAGTGCCCTGCCGGATCTTTTAGGGTCTTAGTAACTAACCCAAGTAAAATGCTAAGATTTTGACACTGTTTGATTTCTACAGTGACACCCTATTTACAGGATTATGGCATAGTATTTGATTTTTTTAACAAAGGTCATAATAGAAGTGCCAACTTCTTTTAGTTTGCTGAAAAGTAATTTACCAGTGTTATTTATATTATAAACTACATAGGTTTATATTGTAATGCTTCAATTTACTTCAAGACTTGTCAGATTATCTATCCTGCCCCATTAGCTTTCAGAAAGGGAAAACAAATAAAAAGGTAGAACTGCAAATATCATATCCAAAGTTTACAAATACTCAGAATACAGTTTTTTTTACCCAGGAGATTTAACAGCTCTTAAGGGTCCTGCCCTCTTCTATTAATTTGTTGTACTCCTAGTGCATTAACCTGTTCTCTCTCAACAAGACCACAAGTTATAGCTATTTATTTTATTTTCTGTAACAAATCACATTATTTGTTTTAAAAATAATCCACTGTGAATTTTCAGGTGGAAACTTGCTTACAACAATGGGCATAAAACTTTTATTAAGGGAATCAAAGTTTAGAAGTCCTTGGCAACACAGCATACTGTCCTCCTCCAACAAAACACACCCCTTTCCATTTGAATTTTCTGCATTTTTAAAATTCTGCATCCCACAAATAACTTGAAAACCCTCTAGGAATTTCCAAATTCAAAGCTACATTCTGAGAGTCTTAAATCTATGTTACCCCTCCACTGCCTATTAGCCTCTTTAACCCCTACTGTCAACTGCTGTGTCTTCTGCTGCTCCCAGAAGCACTGAAGGATCTTGGATGTCCATCCAAACACCAACTGCAAAAGCAGAGCAAACTTTCTACTGCATAGTATATGGTGTTTGCGCTTAAAACTATGGAACTTTTCCAAATCACTGATCCCAGACCAGCAATCAGAAGGAACAAACATCTGATCCCTGACGTAACTGATGTCACATCGTGTATTTTGCAGAAACTGCTAACAGGCCCTCCTTTTACAAAGTGAAATGGCCTCATTAATTTATCAGTATTTTGTAACAGACTGAAAGCATATGAAGTAGAAAGGCATATTTGTACACAGCAGAAGACTTCCTAATTCCGACTTACATTTTCATAACTGAGGTTTCACATGCCAACAACAGTAGCTTTTTAGAAGACTAGACATCTTTTTACAAGGTCAACTGGGGTTACAAACGAATAAGAATCAAGATGGGGTTTTCTTTGAGACAAGCGAAAGAAAGAAATACCTACACACTACACACAACTGTATGCAACAGAAGAAAATAGAAGTTACCATAGTATCCCGGTGAAGGGCACAGGTAGAAGACATTGCAGAGTCCAGAATCAGAGTTCTGCTCCATCACTTCAGCAACTTTGATATGGCAGTAGTCCTGATGCTACTAACACATACCAGACATTGCACTGTGAGATAACACCATCACATAACACATGCTGTCCAACAAAATACTGCAGCATGCTGGGACCAATGGTTGATTAAGCAAGCAAAAAGCACCACAGGGAAAATTATTCTACATTTGCCTTTGACACTACATAAAAAAATTGAATGACAGGGAACACATGCTATGGTGATTATGATTTTTGGAAGGAAAGTAAGGCCAGCTACATCACTGCCTAACTGGTAGGTAAGATCCAAGGGGAATGAAGATGCATACAATGGGGAAAGGAGGTCAGTGAAAGTGTTACTTATTTTCTAAAGGAATGACACAAACAGAAGTGCAAACTACCCCACCTTTCTTGGTGGGTAATATATACAAAAGAGGAATTTTGTCGAACCAACAACTTTAGTGATCTGAAATTCCAGAAAGAAGCATACAAAAAAAAAAAAAAAAAGGAAAATAGGTCAAATGGATAAAGTATAAAAAGTACAGAGTGAACACACAAGAGCAAAAGTAGAAAAGCACAAGACTAATCGCTACTATGAGAAATGTGTATGAAACAACTTCACAACAGTTGTAAGGCTATGTTTTGAGACTTCTATGTTTTCTCTACCTATACACCTTTTTTCACCACAAAAAAGGTCAGCCATACTATGATTTTCTTCACCAACTCAAAATAGCTATGCAAACTGAACTTCACAACAGAAGCACCTAATGAAGAAAGACAATAGAAATTATTTGCTTAGAATAACATTGCAAAAACGATTGTTAAGCAGACAACTCACAAAATCTGTGGTTAAAATAATTCACGTGCACTAAAACAGACGGCATAATTTATTCATCAGTTCTCCACTGGCAACTTGTAAGTGAAACAACACCGGGAACTACACAGCCCTTTAGCATATAATCAATCACAACAAAGTTTGCAGAAAGATATGCTGTGGAAACACTGAGCTGAATGCTGGAGTGGATTATCATGATCTTCAAGTCCTCTATGCTTTCTTACCCTGGGTCCTGCAAGCATGGCTTGTATATACAGCTTTTACTAAGTTAAGCTTTTCAGCAGCCAAGTTATCAAAGAAATTCAAGTCTTTAAAATCCCAGTTTTGCCTCAATTTGAGGGCCCTTCTATACAGCTGCAAAAAGATAGTTGAAGACTGGAACAGACTACCTTAGAGGATGTGACAGGCAATACTGGAGATTTTTTGACAGATTATACAACTGTTTTAAATGTAGTTGATACTGTCCTGAACGAAGGAAAATGTCTGGATACCTTGTCATGATTCCTCCTGGTTTCCACAGTATCACCATGTACCACTCAGGCTGTGCATCTGCAACAATTCCAACTGATCCAAGCTGGTGCTGCTATGGTCCTGCCTTACAAGCAGGCACCTCCCAGCATCCTTATTATGGTGCCAGCGTTCCTCAGGCTCCAGGAGAACTCACCTAGACAATTAAGCTAACAGGAAAATAACCAGCCAAAGAATAATCACCACAATGGATCTCCTTACAACCACAAACACAGCTTTTACATGGACACATCTGAGATTAAGAAGAAACTTGGAAGGGGATGAGGAAGGTGACGCAACATGTCAGACCTCTGGCCCATGCTGAATGGCAGATCAAGTGTCTCGGTTGCTTCAATCATCCACATACTTCTGCACAACATCAGAGCTGCAAGTCTACTTCTGACAAAAACAGAAAGCAAGACTGAGAGGCAGATGGAAAGAAGCGTTATCAGTAGTGCCCAATGGGGTGGGCAACAGCATCAGAACTAAGCTCAAAATTAGCTTGAGGAAAAGATCTGCAGTAACACACGGCTATGGTTAAGTTCCCAAACGTATATTCAAACAGCAACTTATTTTTCAGGTGCCTAGGTTGTATGAAAAATAAGGTCACTCAAGAATAGATACAGAAGACCACTGTAAGCACCTAATTTGAAAGTTATATCTAAATTTACATGAGAAACATTTGAAGTTACTGTACTGGATAATAACAACTGTTATGACCAATTAAAAATAAACAAAATGCCTCACCGCACTCCCCCACCCCCCAAAAAAGCCCTCTTCTTTCAGGAAAGTTAAAACTGCAATAAGAAGCTTTCCTTGGACCCGTCCAACTTAATTTCAGTTAGAATTCAACAGAAAGCTCACTTTATTCTTGAAAATCATTTTTAAGGAACCCCTTTGTACAATTCTCAACACAGAAAACCTTCTACATCACCAAAATTCCTTTGATTAGATTAAGAGTTCTCAGTTTCCTATACAGCAAGAGTTCCTCAGAGACTTTTCCCAAGCCACTTGCAGAGCTATGGGAAGAGAGATCATTATTTCATTTTATGAAATGCTCTATAAAGCACAAACACCTTCTCAGTTTAAATGAGCTTTCTAACATGCTTCTTTTTAAACAGCAAAAAAAGCTTTAAGGGAGAAAAAATAATTTCAGAAGCTGCATTAGGCAGGAGTAGTTTAAAAAGCAAGAGTAATACAATAAAGTCAAATTCTGAAACTAATTAAGGAAAGAACTGCTCAGCAGGTAAGGAAATAGCTGCTATTTGTCACAGCTGCTGTCTAGTTGTCATTAAATGGAGACAGCAATCTTACAGCCACTACAGAAGAACTGCACCACTAAGTGCACCAAAATAAATGCTACTGTTTTTCAGGTTATGCCACTCCCTGACCATGTGGCTGCTTAAATTCAGAGGTTGAAACTGCCCCTATAATGGACCATATATTTCTGCTCTCCAAGTCAGTCTTTGACAGGCAGGCCAGAAAGAGCAACCGACTGCTTTTTGCCTGGCAGCAGCCTGACACCGTGCTGAATTTGGCACTGATCTGACATTATAAATATACTTGTAGTGTACTTTAAGAAACAAAACCACAGTGTACATACATATCCTACTGACATTTAAGAACACGAGGTATATCTTGGGAAGGAATATGTACAGCTGTTCTAAGATATGAAAACCTAGCCACAGGATTTTTAATGGCGATACAAAAGTTTTCAAATAAACATTTTTTAAGTAGTTATTTACAGCCAGATAATATAAGCAAATTGTTTTCCAACAGTCTTTCACTTGCCAAATCAAACGGAAAAACCTGCCCCTGAACATTTTTGGCAGCAAGAAAGTAAAATGAAGTCATTTCTAAATATTTTTGCCAGTTCTGAAACACTCCATTATTTTCTAGATGTGGTTTATGCTCCTCATCAATTGCATCAATATGAACATTCTTGTGTGAAAAATGTGAGTTCATAAACAATATATAACACCACCACAGTCTTCCTCCCCAGGAAATTTCTTTTTTTTAAATAACCTATCTGGAAAAATTATGGGAAAATTCAAAATCTTAAGCTATCACTATAAGCAAAAGATACATCTGAACATAACTTAGCTTTTTATTAACACACACACAGAAGACAGGGAACACAATGAGAGTGGGATTTAAAAAGAAGACAGTTCACAATCAGCAACAAGAGCAAGTAGTGGGTGAACACTTTGCAGCAGAACCATACACAGCCTGACACCACTGAATTTTCAAGAGAAAGACCAGAACCTGTCAGCTATTCCAAGGAAAATGTGAGTTTTCCCACAAATGAAAGAGGTCTCTGACTCCTTGAGAGGCCCCAGTAAGAATCTCCTTCCTTCACACATAAGCCCTCTTAAACACTATCTACAATTCCCAAGGCATCATTGTCACTGGGTTAGAAGCATCATTATGACTGGGTTAGAAAAGGCATACAGCATTCTCTGTAAGTCAGCGAATGGCCGACACCACAGTTTTCAAAAGGTAAAAATAACGCTTTCAGCATTCAGAAAAATAAATAAAACACACCACACTTTTTGCTTAATGCACACTGTTTTATGAATCATTAACAGGAAATAAAATAAAATTGCAATAAGATAAAATATAGTCACTGGCTATGAACGTTACATGGTTTCCATAAACTAAAGCGGAAAATGAAAATCCATTAAATTAATAGGTTCTCAGTGGAACAGAGTGTTCTTATGATTTAAAGTACATAATGTAATACTCCACTTTCTGATATGCCTTACCTGGCATTAATCAGCTGGAGTGTCCAATTAAATAAACACCTTTTTTAGCCTACGATTTTACCAGCTACTGGGTTGTAATTTTTTCAGTCTGAGGTGACATAAATCAGCACACTGCATGGCACATATGTTTAAATGTATTTATAGAAAATTGCCTTTCAAGAGTTGCTGTTAGCAGTGTGCACTCACTACCCCGAAAACCTCTCCAGTTTGTGTCTTGCTCCCAGGAATAAGCAGCCAGTCAATTTGCTAGGTAGGTGAAAAGGGATACTCAGTATTTTGGACTAGCTAGCTATGCTTTTACGTTAGAGCAAACGAAGAGACTGGTCCTGTCATAAAATACCATTATAAAAGCACTGAAGTGCACCCCTGCACTAGTTACCAAAGACCACCAAATAAAAGGCAAGAAAAAAATTAATAACTGAGACACACAAAAGCCAGCCAGACTACCCAGCACACTGACCCCTCCTCATCGTCCCAGCACCAAGGGTGGCCACAGGACAGACAGAGGCGGCCCCTTCGCTGCAGCAGGAGCAGGTCACAAAAATGGTGATGGTGGCATGAACAGTGTTCTTGCAGAGCAATGTATTATCCAAATGCTTGTAAGTGAAGGCCATTAATTTAAGAATCCGATGAGGAGGTCAGATAAAAATCTTTCCCGAGGCACTCTGGCTGGCGTGTTTGCGTGTCTGTGTGCGCAGTTAGTGTGTGCGCATGTGAGAGGAAGGGCAGACACTGTAAGATGCCTCACAACGCAGACTGAAGACACTGTACCACATCAAAAAAGCTGCTGTTAACTAGCAGTGACTAACACTGGTCCAGCATACAAGCCAGAAAAACTGGACACTATCCACATCTCCCTTCAAAGCAAATGGCTTTCAGCAGAAAGCACTCATTTGGAGACAGAGCTCTAAGCCTCCATTTTCGCTCAAGAGAATGAAGGAGTTGCTAGAGTGACGCTAAGTGAGGCTGTCACAAGGACACACAACAGCCTTGACCCAGCAGCTGATGACAAACCACTCCCCCTCACAGGGGTAAAGCAGACATCCTGCAATGCTTTTTGGTAGATGCTTCACTTGGGAGTTTCTCTGAATCATGTAAGTAACGAGGAGGTTTTCTCACTAAATAACTCCTTATCAATTGCTCTACCAAACAATTTGCCTGTGTTGGTACACCTGTCTCTGAACAATCTCTTGCATCAATAGGCCTGTCAGGTCCCAGAGACAGCACGTGTGGTCCCTGCACAGGCTGGGAAGGGTGTCCTTCCCCGCCAGCAAGTTCCAGGTAGCACAGCTCTGCATAACAAATACAGCTCCCAAGCGCTAACACTTAACAGGGTGGTCAGATGGAACAGGAATCTATAGAGGTACCTCATACCTGCATGACACGTAACTCCATGAGGGCGTACACTCCTTTTGCTCAGAGAGCAGCCAAAGCTACCAAAACTGTGTTTCCCTGGACTAACCTTCAAGACACTGGTTTCCTTTGCTATGTTTATATCCTCACAACAGGAAAAAACGTGAAACTAGCTGAGAAGTATACTTTCTTTCACTTTGAAGACTCTCACACATGAAACAGGCAGGAAGGGTCCAACTAAACACAGAAAGGAAAAAAAAAAAAAAAAGAGAGAAAAATGCGCAAGAAGGGAAGGGAGAGACTCGGTCAGAGCCTGTACACAGTTGAACTGGGAAGAAAGGAGTAATAGGAAGCAAGAGTGGATGAGGAGCAAGAGAGCCAAAGTGGAAGGGAAATATATGTTAACAGGAAATACATGGATCGGAAAGGCTTTCTGCTTTGGCCTATTAAAAACAGGGATTCAGTGTCATTAACTTTGACTAGTCAAAAGGATACAGGGAAGGAAAAAATAAATTCAAAAAGTCAATAAACAGCTGATAGTATAAAGTTATGTTGTAGGGAAAAGAGCAAGAAAACAAACTCGATTTTTATATCCAGGACAATACGGTACTTTTTGGCCCAACATACAGAGGGGTCAGTTCACTGTGAAGCATAGATACATACGTTTATCTCACAGATATTCAATCCTGCCCTGTTTGCCTGCTGTGAGGTAACTATTGTCTTACCAAATGGCATCAATCCATGGTCAAGATCAAGGAGACAGATCAAAACAAACCAACCAGGCAAACCCAAAGAGCTTATATACAGAGGAAACCATTGTAATTTGCTCCTGCACCGCAGGAAAGCTTGAAGAGACCCATCTACCAAAGACAATTTGAGGGGGGCTGTACAAACAAACCAGAACTGGCTCATGCAGAAGCCTGTTATGGGCTCAGCAGACCTGAGCAGCTTGCTGCAGTAAATCACATTTGCTTATATCAAGTTATTTTGAAAAGAAAGGATTGTCCAGCCTTGGTTTCATCACTTTCACCATGACCTATTATTAGGTATATCACAAACTACAGACAGAAATTTAGCATTCACATTTAGTGAAAAATTATATAAACACATATACACACACTTCTTTCGTATTTTCCTCCACTACTTGGTACCAACGTGTAGCTGATCTGTCTGTGTGAGATGTGATTCTTATTACCCTTAACCATGCATACCAGTGCATAACTTTTTTGATCCCAAACTCTTGAACAGGATTTTTAGTTTACATTATAGTTTATGTTTAGTTTATTTTTAGTTTATTAGGATTTTTAGTTTATGTTAAGCACAGTGCTGTTATGAAAAATAGTTGCAGTTGTAGACAGCCAAGACATAGTCCTACTCACCTCTCTCAGAAAGTCTGGCTTCTTTATTAACTCCTCACACATCTACTATCAAGTCTCCTAATCTTTCAGTAGACTGCTGAAAACCAGTGGCTTGAAGACAACCACCTTAAATCCTTTTCTGCTGTCATTTCCTTAAGAAAAAAACTGATACCATCCACCACATATTTGTATCTTTTAGCCACTTAATAGTTTGATGCATTTCTGTGAGGAATACATCAAGTACAACAACATTTGAACATGGATCAATCTAAACTACTACTCACATGCATAATTTTGGCTAAAACAAAAGCAACTGTAGAAACAATTCTGGTACCACAAAATCAGAGAAAAAAGGAGATAACGCTTCAGTTCTATGGCTTAGTAACCAGATGAAATCTTTACGAAAGAAAAGAAAAAAAAAAACAAACAAAACAAACCCCACACCCAAGGAATTCAGCAAGATATTAAATACTACTTGAATTTTTTGCAGTACATCCTGTCAATATCGGGAAACATCCTCTTGCATGGTTATTTCAAAAGTATTGATCCTTAGTAGGAGATGCTGGTAAAGCATATTTTAAAACCTTGCCAAGCAACTAAGGTTGCATTACTGTCCATATTTGTCATGGTCCTCCAAATGGTATTTCACCACGCAAAACAGACCAAATTGGAAGTCTAGGTGCACAATGCTCCTTATGAGAAAGTAACATTTGCATGTAGAAAAGAGTTTTGGCTTGCATACTCTCTGTGTGGGATAATTCAATGGTTACAAAAGGAACCTTTGGGCTAAAGGAGGGAGAGAAGGGAGCAAGATGTGAAGGTGTACTTATTTTGCGTAAGTTCTGTGTTACGCTGTTCTTCCATACTGAACAAAGATACATGTTTCAGCTTCTTTCTTACCTGTTACCAGAGGCAAAAATTAGCATCACAGGGATGAGAAGCACAATCAAAATAAACCCGACAGGCCCAAATGAGCAAAGTTGCTCCTGCAACATGTTTCATGATAACTGAGAGCCTGTACCACAGACATGTAGGCCTCACACAGCCTTTCTTTTCCTCTGTCATTACACCATGCAAAACAGATCACAGATTAAAGCGAACAGAGAAAGTAAAGATTGAATGCATAGAATTTTTCTTCTTCTAATTCATATGCAGGTTGAACTATGGGCCCTGAGAGAGAAATACAGGATATCAGCACTGTGATTTAACTGCCTTTACATCTCATGGCCACAATTCTAACAAATAACATTTGCGTGATTTTAGTACAGCAGTTAATCACCAGAGCAGGAGCCCATCTCTCGTGTTTTGGCACAGACCTCAGTCACTGCTGCCTGTTGCAAGGCCCAAACACAAAGCTCCTCACTCCACATGCAGCGATGGAGGCCTCTGCTCCTCCTCCCACAGCAGACACCTTGCAGAAGTCTGAATTTTCCTCACCATGCCTCATCCTGGACACAATGACATAATACCTAGCTACAAACATGTCATTCTTCAGGTCTGGTTCTTCACATGCTCAGCGGAATTCTCAAAAGGGGATTTTTCAGAGTTCTATTTCCTATTCAACATCTGGACCCCATCGTCATTTCAACTGATCCACACTCTTGCTAGACAAATTCTGGCTTAATCTCCAAATTGAACTACTAAACTACACAAATGTTCTCATGGTAACTTGAAACACACTGTTTTTTTCTGTTTTGCAGCTCGTTGTTGCACAATTCCTACCAGGAAAAGACATCTTTGATAATACGGGAAAAAATATAGCATGATTTTCTCCCCCACTCCCAACATTCTGTGTGAAATGAAATTTGTTTGTATTTTTGAAAATGAAGATAGTTAATAAATATATTGAGAGCAGGCTTTCTGCAGAACACACAATTTTATCAATGTTAAATTTGAGATAAGAGTCCGAGAACTGCCTTTGCAGCTCATTAAATCAACATCACTTTGACTGTATGCTACAGTACGTGTGATCCTGTATAAGCAAGCTTCACCACTGAATTCTTAACACTCTGTCACTGCACACTTTTCCCAATATAGTTCCCTCCTATCACTTGGCACCACGCATCATTATTTTCATGGGCCTGTAATATTTGCAAAAATGCAATGATAATGCCAAGGCTGACTAATTGAATGACAGACAGTCCACATCCACTCCCTTGAGCTGTTTGTCTACACAGCATTTATCAATAATTAGGAACACATTTAAGCATCACAAGAAGTGGCTCAAAAATAAGAGAATCAATGTTGTTTCTGAAGAAATGTGTCTTCCTTACTTCTTGCACCCCTATGACCTTAGAAAAATTACTCTGATGCTTAGCCATTGGCAGAACCAGGACATGTTAAAAGAAAATAAAGTGGAAGTACCTATGTACTGAACAATAACCCACCTTTTTATTGCAATAGCTGCAGAACTAGCCACATAGAACAGAAAAAGCAAAACTAACCCTAAGGAAACTATGAATGGGAAACAACCCCCTCATGAAATTGAACAGTTCAGAGTGGTCTGAAAGGGAAACTACTTAAATCCTTTCAATAGTTGTACATATAGACAGAGTTGCACATGAAACTTCCCTTTAACAATAAATTCTCACATACTACACCATCAGTAACTGCATCTTCAGACGAGAAACAGGTCCATCTCTTACAGGAAAGGAGTTCGTGTGTTAGTTAGATAGCCAAGAACTCAGAGCCCACAGGACAAAAAAATATGACTCATCATGGATATACAGAGTCTCTGACATCCTCGTTTTCTTTATAGAACCATGTTATGACACTTCTGCCATTTTCCTTATTCCTCACCTTCAAAAAATGGAGATTATATACAAGCCACTTTACTGCAATGATCAACTGTATTTAGAAGTGTCATTATAGGTACTACAGCCTGGTTTGACTTCGCTTTGGAAGAAACTGGACTGCCAAAATTCAAGTGTATTTTGAACAACCCAGAATCATTGAATTCACAGAGGCCAACTGTCCTGTTCTGCACTGAGACTTTACAGAATTATGGTTTCACTCTTTCAAACTCTTGCAAATATTTGTATAATATGGCGTGGCATCAAAAATAATATCAGAAACCTTTTTTTTCCCCTACTGTATGTGTATTTGTTAACTCTGTGGGTAAGATTAAGAACAATTGCCTTACCAGTTTTCACCTCTTATTCTGATTTTTCAGATATCCACTACTGCTCATCTGTTCTTAAAATGAGACACTCAGCTGGGTTTCCACTTATGTCGGAGATGAAAGCAGCACCCTGCCTTTCAAGTTACAGAGTCTGAGGTGAATGCTGCAAAAAAGTTTTGTCTATTTATATTAAGTGGTAATGGTCCGTAAAAGACCTAATGCATGTTAACGCATTATTTTTTTCTAAGTGGAAAACTCTTGCAGTATATACAGGACACAATTTGATTTCCCATTTAAAGGAATTTTCTAACAGTACGAAAAGTGAGGCAGGTAATGGAAGACTGCTTCACTGTTCAACTGATGGCCTTATTTCTAACACTTATTTGATGGGACACAAGGAACTAAAATTTTAGGAGATGCTGCTATACCTCTGTACTCTCCAGGGAGATCAAACCACTTAAATAGTATTTCAGACCACTTTTTGCTAAGCATGTATATCCAATCTGATTTTACTTGAACACAGTTACATCAAAGTAACAGCATATCCTGGGGAACAGGTTGTCACCCTTAAAAGGTGACTAGTTTAAGACTAGTTTAGATTAATTTAATTTAGAACTTGGAATGAGCTGTAATAAAAATATTGACCTGAAAAAACTGTTCCAGTAACAAAGAAGGGGTGATTACAGCAAATTTATGGCACCAAAAAAACATCTACATTCACAAAAGGGGTAAAAGGAGAGAGGCTCTAATAGGATTACAACAAAAAACACTCTTTGGATACAATGTAGTAGCTGAGTACAGGTCTTCTAGAGTAAGTGCAGAATATTTTAATTTCATCAAGATGGCCATTAAAAAAATCAAGAAATATGTCGTGTGGAGTTGCAAACTTTCCACAGGCTTCTGTTACTTTTCTCTCCATAATATATCACTTTGTTTTTAAACGCACATCTGAGTTTTGTTTCATCAGTTACTAAGAACACAATAAAGTAATATCAATACAGTGTCTTCTAGTCTGATGAAATTCAGGCCTCGTTACTCTTCGTAAAACTACTACTATTACCTATTTGCATATACATAAATGAAACTAGCATTTCTTTTCATATATATAGTGAATATATATATATATATATATATTCTATATCTATATTCTATATATAGACTATATATATATTCTCCCTCAATTTAGGGCATAGATGATGAAAGTCCAATATATTTCACATCTAACAGAGGACCCAGGCTACAGAGACCTCTGTAAATATCATTCCAAACAAGCATATTATGTAAATCTCAAGAGAGTAAGGAAAACATGAATTAAAACACAAGATGGGAGGGGTAGGTCCATCACTCCAGACGATCACCCTTCTAGATAAAAAGCAGGCAGGTGCCTTATGTATGCATCATGCTACAGTGCAGAAGAGCCAGAGAAAAGAAATGTGTGGTCCTGCAACAGACTAGAAATGGAAGCTCTTCTCATCCACCATCCTCAATGTGACTCTCTTCCTCTCCTCTAAGATGTTCCACTGCTAGGACACTTGTCAAATGATCTGTATGAGTTACCCACAGCGCACAATCCTACAACAGGTACTTCATCTCTGATAAACAGTATTTAAGGAAACACCTTGAGAAAGAAAACAGAGCTCTCTCACATGAAAACACTTATTAAATTTGTTGTTGTTGAAACAGTAGTTTTTTAATCTGCTTATAGGATGGACTCAAAGTCCTGGAGTTAAAAAATGCGGTTTTCAACAGCTGACAAAATACGAGGTCCTGAAGGTTGCATCTGCAATACGCTGTAGGTCCAAACAGGACTGATCGTATAATTTCCTACAAAAGAGGCTGGCAATATGAACTCAGGAGGCCTATTTAAACTGACAAAAGCAGCTTAGTTTCCTACAATCCTGTATGAAAACAGTGTATTTTGAAGCTTTACCTGCACTCAATCCAATGATTTCTGGAGTTGAACGTGCTTCCTGAAACACCATGAAAGAAGAAAAGTCCTTCTTTTTCCTGACTGTGTTGGTCACCGCTCACTGCCAGAATCCTACACGTTACCAGACAAGTATCTATTTGCAGTCTATCTGCATTGGGGGTTGGAAGATGAGGGGGATGGTTGAAGAGAAGTAAGATGAAAGCAGACCTTACTGAAATAAACCAGCTTGTTATTCTAGGTCATTGTTCTCCCCATCCTTACAGTTTACTTCAGTTTTCCATTATACTGACATATGGTCTTACTTCACAGGTAGATGGCAAAGAAACTGTCGGCCTTCTCCAACTTACTGGCAAAAAAATCTGCAGACCCGCTAGCAAGCATATCGCCTGGAAGGACAGAAAGAGGCAAGACCACCCTATAAACATCCCACACCCACTCCTCCGGGTATCCGTACTTCAACTCATGAACTAGAAATGCACCACTTCAGAAAAACTGTGAATTGTAATGCAAGCTGGATTTGATGCATGACATAAGTGCCTTATGCATTTTCACCATCCAAAAATCAGACCAAACTGAACACCTTGACAGGCTTTAGCCTTCCTTTTTCTCTTGTGAAAAATATATTTTCTCCAAAATCAGCAGGAAACAAGCTGCTCTAGGTTTGGGTTTCTAGCTATTCTCCTGGCCATTGACTAAAGGGAGCAGGAAGCATAATTCTGCACACTTTCAAATGTTAAAAACAGGTACATTACACTTTCTCACACTTAGCTAACCTGGGAAACACTTTCTATCTTAATTATTTTTTCCACTAGCATGCACTATTTTGGCAAAGGAACTCTAGGTTTAAACATCAGTGTTTGCAAGCACCTGGGGTACAGCTTTGGGAGCTTTGCTTGATAGCTAAGAATATCTGAAAAGAGAGTCCTTATTGTTTCATGCCTGCAGAGCAAAGCTCTATTAATGCTTCAACAGTGTGACTTGCAAGAGCATTTTTCAATTCCAGCGTCTGAGTTGCACAAGAAGTACCTAAAAATTCCAGCTTGCTGGCTCTTTACAAAAAGCTGTTGAGTTACAAATTCAAGGGGGCCCTGTGCTCCTTATAAGACATCTACATTTGCTTCTAGCATTGGGACAGGTAGTGAGAGGCAGTATCACCCATGTGGATGACAGTACAGACACCTATAGCCCAGGCAACCTGTTAAGTTTCCATGTTCAAAACTATAAAATCATGGAAGATGTGTTCATATTCTTCTAAGGTCAAAATAAGACCAAAGGTGGCAGCAGGGCGGGGGGGGAGCATGTTTAATCACGTTTTCAAATAAAATATTACTATAAATTACCTCTTTAACAGCCCTTTTTCCTCTCCACAGTTCAAGACAGAAAAAATCTATTCTGTAATCATTCACAAACTTACTGTCATCACTTCCATTTACTAGAAACAAACTTGATTTTAAGAACATTCCTATTTAGACCAGACTTTTGAAAACACAGGAAAAGTGCATATACTTTTAATCTCTGTAAAAGCACATATTTAAGTAATAGGTAGACATATTAGGCCGAAAGGAAATACACAAAGTGTAAAATCTACCTGAGTCCAGAAAGGCCCCTCAGAAGTAGGTTGAATAATGTTGTTATACTTACATATCCAATTTTTATATGTGTTATATATACTGTCTACATTATACATTGCATATTAGACATTTTATATTATGAAGATATTTATACATACGTAAGTTGTACATATACACACAGAGAGATAAAGAGTTATAAGATACAATTTGATGTTAACATGGTGTGACAAACTGAAAAATATCCTCAAAAGAACATACCATCAGAACTGTGAAATGGAAAAGTAATTTGTTCCTGTATAACTCTTCAATACTAAAAAAAATACTAAAAAATAGATTTTTACTGAAAAGTAGTATCTAAAATGTTAGAAAGCTAACATTTTTTACTACACAATGAAGGTACTTCTTACATAAGATATGTTCTTACAGTAGCTGAAACACAAAGAATATAAAACTGAATATTTCACAATATTTATTAAAATCATTGCAAAATCTGTATTATGAATTAGTGAATAACACATCACACCTCCAATACTAGGCTATAACTTCTCATAAAAAACAATTGTTTTCAGTTAGTTTTACACTGTATTCAAAATCATTTACCATTTTGCTGTGTGCCACTGCAACACAGTATTAGATCTGAGGGACTCCTGGCTTTCAAGTCTATGTATCTTTATCACAGCAAATAAACAGATAAATTACTTTGTTTTGCATTTGTTTAAGTTCTTGTTTAGCTGAACTTGCTGTTGATTATTGGCATTCTTAGGCTGTATTGCTGCACAAAAAGAAAAAACATCCTTGCCAACACAAGGTACAACAGCTGTAGTGCCAACCACATTTTATGGACCACATTCAAATCAATCCAATCATGGCTGAGCATGAATGGGAATTTCTCTTCCCGGTGAAAACCAGATACAGAATCACAGAACACTAGGGACTGGAAGGGACCTCAAAAGATCATCTAGCCCAATATCCCTGATGGAGCAGGAACACCCAGATGAGGTTACACAGGAATGTGTCCAGGTGGGTTTTGAATGTCTCCAGAGAAGGAGACTCCACAACCTCCCTGGGCAGCCTGTTCCAGTGCTCTGTCACCCTCACTGAGAAGAGGTCTCTTCTCATATTTAAATCGAACCTTCTGTGTTCCAGTTGGTACCCATTACCCCTTGTCCCATCATCGGTTGTCACTGAGAAGAGCCTGGCTCCATCCTCATGACACTCACCCTTTACATATTTATAAACATTAATAAGGTCATTTCTCAGTCTCCTCTTCTCCAAACTAAAGAGACCCAACTCCCTCAGCCTTTCTTCATAAGGGAGATGCTCCACTCCCTTAATCATCTTCGTTGCCCTACGCTGGACCCTCTCCAGCAGTTCCCTGTCCTTCTGAAACTGAGGGCCCCAGACTGGACACAATATTCCAGATGTGGTCTCATCAGGGCAGAGTAGAGGGGAAGGAGAACCTCCCTAGACCTACTAACCATCCCCCTTCTAATACACCCCAGGATGCCATTGGCCTTCCTGGCCACAAGGGCACAGTGCTGGCTCATGGTCATCCTGCTGTTCACCAGGACCCCCAGGTCCCTCTCCCCTACACTGCTCTCTAATGGATCATTCCCCAGCTTATACTGGAACCTGGGGTTGATCCTTCCCAGATGCAATACTCTACACTTGCCCTTGTTATATTTCATTAAATTTTTCCTTGTCCAGCTCTCCAGCCTGTCCAGGTCTCGCTGGATGGCAGCACAGCCTTCTGGTGTGTCAGCCACTCCTCCTAGCTTGGTGTCAAATTTGCCCCTGTACATAGATTTTAAAGAAGACCTTATTAATCAGTTTTGGTGCTAACTCAACAGAATGCAATATAGTGGAGATAACATGATCTCACACATACCATTCCTAGGGTACTTAGAGTAAAATTCTTTGCAAATTGGCTTTTGCTACTGTTGTCACCACTTTTGTTATCTACTATCAGCACAACAAAAGTTAAAACTGGAACAAATGGTATTATTTTTCTCCCTCTCCATTTAATAGCCATTGCTCACATCTGAAATGATAGATCGCTGTCTGAGGGTTTAGTTCACCAAAATGTTTGTTTTTGCTGAAAAGGTCCCTGTTCTCTTGAAGAGAATGTAAAGGAACAGACGGAAGGAACAAGAATGACCCTATAACTTCCCAACATCACTGCTGGCTTTGCTAATCATTCAGTGAATGCCAGGCCTGACTGTCAGTTACATTCATACAATGTCACACATCAACAGAACATGCGTGACAGAGTAGAATATATAGGCACAAAGTCACATAACGGAATACATGGCATGAAATATACTGCCAAGGTCCATTAAATAACATAGGTGCTTCACAGTGTCAAATCTAAGTCTGGGAGCTGCTAGAGGTTCTTAGAGACCCACAGCACAAGTAGGCTGACAGCCTGTGTTTGCTTGTCATGCATACAGACAGGTAGCAGGCAGAGCATACCGCCCTGCTGCAATATGGTGACAAACCACAGGAAACACAACAGGGACAGCACCCACCCCTTTCCTATACAAAGTACACTGTATTTCTCCTTTTTCCATTTAGTCCTTAAAGGTACAGCTCTTATAACTTTTGGTTTAGTCCTTAAGAGCCTCTCACGTAAAGGGCTGAGCCTTTGCATCCCTCACTTCTGCCAGAACAAACTGCAGAGACTCAACAGGTCTCATGGGGCAAGCCCTGGCTTTCTCCTCACATCCCAGGTTTTAAGTGACAGCTTGTTGGGCAGAGTATCAAGTTAAACGTGACAATCTAAGCACGAGTTTTTAACAACAAGTGAAAAACTTACTTAGCCTAGGCCTTGTATGCTGATCTTCATGAAAACGTTTTTACCTTCAGTGCCTTATACATCAAATCCATACAACCAAAACGGAGGTTACAAGAACCAGCTGCAGCTTGCTGAACTACTCATTCCCACATAGCAGCTACCTTTAATTCTTCCATAAAATGCAAAGTTGCATCAGATGTGCTCTATAAAATTTGTGTTTGCAACTTTAGATCTAGTCTTAACGGCAAAGACACAGCATCCAGCAAAGCTCATAGAAGTTATAAAGAAACCACTAATAATTTTACTTCGCCTCCTTCCAAGTTTGAGGGCGCTTTGTGCAAATCCCACCCTCCAGTATATTATTGCCATACTACCATTCTCACTTTGTAAATAGATACTTCATAATATTTCTCAGAGTTTGCAAAGCACTTTATAAATATCCCTTACAGTTGACAGGTTAAAGCAACAAATTCATAGAATTTATGTTTATACTGAATATTTGAGTTCCTACAGAAAGACTTTCACCCTCCATCTCCCTGTATCAACAGCTGCTTCTTGTTTCAATTTGCAGAAGTGCCAACAAAACACCAGAGTCAAAAATTGTTTGCTCCCATCCTTTTCAGCCTCAGCTGAAAAGCCTCTTAATGTAAGTCCCCAATGTTTCAAATGTATTCTGCATAAAACCAATATAAACCAACAATACTAAATACTGTTAAACAATACTAAACCAAGACTGCAAGCAAACATCAAAATATTTAATGTAGTTGCTACTGTAACAAAGTTTTAACCCAAGCAGTTACTAAATTCCAGAGGTTCATCTCTAATATCCGCAGAGATTATTGCAAACGGAAAAATTAAGTCCTATTTTTCACTATGCCTGCTTACTTACCCCTCAAACTACTTCATAAAAACATATATAATCCCAGCAGTTTTCATTTAATTTGTGGTGCTTAGCACAATATTATAGCTTTGCAAACACTGACAAAAATGTTTACATTTCAACAAACAAGTTAAAATCCTGAAACTAACGATCCCTGTAATTAGACCTAAAGTTAAGATAAATACTTCTGCTTTGAGGGTCTATGTAAAAATCAAGACATTGCTCAATAGCAGCCAACACAAATATCCTAAGGCATCTTATGTTTTTAAATCAAGTTTTATGAGCCACACTTCCCATCATGCACCTTATCATTTGCAGGTATAGCAAAGCAAAGTGAAATTCTTCTACTAATGTCAGGCTGTGACCAAACAAAAAAACAAAAAAAAGCACCAAACAATTTATAAATTACTTCCTACCACAGTCTCTTATTAAATGTGTAATTTCAGCTGAAAGCAGATGAAATTGCCACTGGCATTTTAACCTCCAGTTTAACTATTCCAAACAGATAATTCTCTCGTGTGCTTTCACATTTTTCACATTTGCTATAGCTATGGTGCTATCCTGATATTGCAGATTAAATCAGACATATACTGGACACTGAAAAGATAGAACAAAAAAGACTGGACATTAAAGAAATCAGGGTTGGATGAACAAATAAATTAGAAGACTGAATAAATTTCAGATCACATTTGTTAGCTGCCTAATTCAACTCAAAGTTCTATAATATCTGTACAAACAACATGTGAATAGACCAGATAACTTCAGACTAAAATAAACTGAACATAATGATTTTAGATTCAAGCTCTTCCTCAAGCCCCTCCCAACCAAGGGGAAATCTACCTGAGTTTTGAAAAGGGCTACAAACCACTTGATGCAACTGTCTCCCACTGACTTCCAATGCCTTTCTGATCACCAAGTCAGCCTGGCACAGGAACGCAGTCATAAAAAGGTAAGATTCAGCTCAAGTAAGGGCTGCTATAATGCCATACATGGAAAAAGTTTTAAATAAATTTTATCATAATTGCCGTGGGGTACACTTCTAGAATAAACCACTCCAGTGCTTTGGTAGCCTGCCTCAAGGCAGGGAAAAAAAAAATAAATACATCAGTCTACAGTATCTCCCTTTTGAAAGGCAAATGTACAGTCAAAGTTAGATTATGACCTGGCAATACATGTGATTATTTAAAATAATGAAGTTAAGTGCCTTAGCTTCCAATACACAATGAAAACAGATTTTTTTTTAACTACTACAATTCTCACTAGATGCCTTAATTTAACAAAAATATGTCTGTTCATTAGCCATTTTTTTTTTCCAAACACAACCTGATGCAATAAGAATGAAACACACAAAGCTACACTTTGTTGTATAATATCACAATCAAAGAAATCAGGTCATCCTTCAAACACAGGTGACTCTCACAGTTAATTTACAAGTTAAACACAAACCAGCCAGAGGTTCTGAATGTGCATCAGTTCTTCATGGTAATACGTTACATGTACCCCTCACGCTATCAGTCATCTGCATCAACACTGCGCTGATGTCAGCCCTCTGCCAGCTGTGTCCTGAGGCACATCTGCCCAGACCATCATGCCACAAGGCTGACTGAGGGCACTGGCAAGGCTGCCACTGGGACAGCTGTGAGTGAGATCCAGAGCCACCTTTGCCCACATAAAAGAAGTGTGGCTAAGTATGGAAAAACCATGGCCAGGTAGAAGCTGCATTTCAATCTTTACATCATGGCACACACCTTCCCTAGCAGGGGCTTCCCTTGCTCACCCAAAATATACCCAGACTCAGATCTCACCACTTCAGCTCCTGCATGTGTCAGAGGGAGAGGCTGCGGATGAGAAGCCTGTGCAGCAAACTAAGAAAAGAAATGTGAACAGCTGCAACACATGAAAGGGTCTTGATTGGGTTTCAACATTCTGTAGTCGCAGATCATTACTTCATACCAAATTTGGAATGATGATTAAAGTGGCAAGATGCACAGGGCAATTCTGAGTGACAGGTAGTCTCTGCAATGTGTATGGGAGGAGTCAAGGCAAGTGCTAAAGGTAACTGAACTCAGTAATTGTGCAGATGTTCATGGCTGCTTACTAGCTAATAACTGACCTCCACATAAGGTCAAACAGCTGTTACAAAAAGTACCATTCTTACATCACAGGTAAATACATTCAAGGACCAAAATTAGGAGGCAGGATACTCCTACTATGCACAACTACTTTGGGGCTGCACTGAAGTCACAGTCTGATCAAATGCACTTAAAACTACAGTGATCTTTCTCGAGCAGGTTCAAAGATGAGTTCTGCAATACAGAACTACTGTAGGGATTCTTACACAACCTTTCCTCTGGAGAAACTAAGGTAAAGAGGGTACTGCTCTCTGACAATCAGTTTGACATGTCAATCTTCAGATACATCTTCCACCCTGTAGAGCTCCCATCACCTCTGTGACACAAAGCACATGAAGCAGAAAAGAAGCTGGGTAGGTTCAAACATTGAAAAGACTCATCAAAATAAACTCAGAGGTCAGTAACGTGCAAGGCATGCTCTGTTTGGGCTTTAGTACAATGGAGCTCAGACTCCAAACAAATCCAGCTAATTCCAGCAACTGTATCCCCCCCATAGACAGAATAGACCAGGGTTCGTTTTTTCCTGTCTATATAACATTTCTAACTATTCATATGCTAAGAAAATACTGTGATGGACATTGCTGAAACACAGTGATAACAATTTCCTTTCTTGGTGTTGCGAAGTACATTCATCTTACAACACAATCAGCCTTGCCACAGTAAGCGCTGTATCTTTTAAAGCTGTGAGTGAGACAAGTGCATATTAGACACCCCTTTACAACCACGCCTATACAGAAAAGGAAAAAAACTAGTACTAATTAGCAATGCAATAATTAGTTTAATGACTCACTGGATTGTTATTAGAAAGAGGAATTTAATTGATCAGTTCAGCTGCTAACAGAAGGCAATAATCCCAAGTTTAAGAACCAGTAACTCAGAATCCAAATGTGTTTCTTCTTTTATACTGAAGCTTCATGTGCTCACTCTTGGCTAATTACAGCACAACAGGAAGGCCTGTGTTCATATAATAATAATAATAACGCAGTGTGCTGAGATAAGGAGACATAAATGAGGGAAACACTGACTTCGTTGCAGGCGGTACAGGCTGTAGGTGATCTCAAAGTAATCATTTGCTGCTCAAAACCTCCAGTTTTGCTACTCTGTTAAAAACAGCTAGTCAAATAAGATAGATAGTCCTAGATGGGCTCTGGCTGTCTTCAGTTAACACTTCAGTGTAACTGCATGCAAAGCACATCACAAAAGTCACACCGATGAATACACCAATGTACAACAGAAACTGGTATGTTCTCTAGCACAATATCAACCTAAAGAAAGAGAAGCAATCATGTAAACCTTAAACAAAGGCACAGGACAGCCTTACAAAATATGCAGTCTAGCTAGACACTGGTACGTTTCTTAGCTATTTTGCATGAGAACACCCCAGTACACCAAATCTGCTGTTTAACATACACAGACATGGTCCTAATTAGTTGAGAGAGACCTCGGGGCTGAGCAAAGATGATAGTTTATAATACTTCAAGACTTAATTAAAGTTTTGAGGGCTAACAAGTAGGACACCTCTCCTACTGTTGGAGTCACTTTTTTCAAACACTGGAGCCTAAGACTAAGTAAAATATCCTTAAGAATACAATTCAGACGTGAAGTAGAATACGAACCATCTTAACATAAATATTTATAGTTATAAGCTACTTATTCTTTTAGTCTCAGCTCTGAAAAATTATATTTTAAAGACCAAATGAACTGTTAATTTAACAGTGAACATGTTAGCAAGTATTCCTACATAAATGATAGAGAAGCAATCTGCCATTCACACTGCAATTTAAGAGGTCCTTTTGAATTACTTTGGACTATATTATTGGAGAGGTCTGAAGCTCTTCCTTCTCACAATCAGTATCAGTAAAACTTCTCTGAAATTCATTGTTTCATCTAGTTACAACAGAATTTTAAAGTGTGTCTTAAAATTACACAGATGTTTTAATTGTAGGTACTTTTATTATCTCATGCTCAAATTACATTATTTGCACACCAAGAAATAATATTCCATGTCTGGTTTTCTGCCTAGAAATCAGATGTCAAACTGCCTCTTTGACTATGTCATCTCTGTTTCTGCATATGCTTAGAATGACCATATTCACATGACTGAAGAATAAAGTAGTAGCACCACATCTCTGACAGGATCATCACCATACATTTCATCAGAAGCATAACCAGAGTAAATGTGATAACAAAAGACTTACAGTCCTTACCCATCCACTTTCCCCATAGTTTCAAACTGTTTCTAGTGTAAAGCCTCAAAGCAAAGTAAGGTTCCAATTCAGATTTCTATTAATAATGTTATAATCACAGAATCACAGAATCGACTGGGTTGGAAAAGACCTCAGAGATCATCGAGCCCAACCCTTGGTCCAACTCTAGTCCGTTTACCAGATCATGGCACTAAGTGCCATGTCCAATCTCAGTTTAAAAACCTCCAGGGACGGCGAGTCCACCACCTCCCTGGGCAGCCATTCCAATGCCTGACCACTCTCTCTGTAAAGAATTTCTTTCTAATATCCAGCCTAAATTTCCCCTGACAGAGTTTAAGCCCATGCCCCCTTGTCCTATTGCTAACTGCCTGGGAGAATAATAATGTTATTTCCATTTGCAATACTTTAGTGTCCTGCTATAGTGATCTGTGAATAGCTGGCAAAATGTTTACTGTGTAAACAAAACCAAATAACATGAAATGTTCAAGTATCGTTCTTTAATGAGATGACTTGTTACATCATCATGTTTGTATTAAAAACAAAACCAGAAGCTGTGGACTCACATGAAAAGGTTTTCTGTTTCCTAGCCAAAAACCACTTCATAATACTTGCTTTGTTTCTGTGCTGAACAAAGTGACTGAACTTGGGACTTCTCTCTTCCCCCCAAGGATCTTCCACTACCACTCTGAACATGAAAAGTTTTTTGTTTTCCTCAAAGTGTGTGCAAGGTTGAGTAAGGAATAAAGGGCTAAGGTGACAGTCCCTCAAAGGCTTCTGTATGTGCCTGTGTCTTCATGCACTGCAATATACCTTATACAATTACCCATATTGACTCCCACATTACTCAAAATGAAGACACCATTTTTCACAATACCTGGGTACTCAAATTTGACTTAAGGGTGTACTCTTCCATGCAAGGTAAGCCATATGTGCCTTTTTGTTTCCAGACTACTTATACAGAGATCTGAGGGATCTTACACAAGACTGCTCAAAGCCACAGAAATATCACTTTATCTCTCTGCAGCCTGGTGACCAGGAGCTGGGTGGGCTGGGTAAGGGTAATCTCCACACTACATAAACCAGGAACACCCCATCTGCTCTCTGAATAGACTCACATAAAACATATCATAAAGGAAAGTGGTGAAAAGATCCTAATCAGCGCCTGCAGGCGTAGATCTGCTGATTACGCTTTGTGGTATGAAGAGGGTAAGGGTGCAGCAATTTTTACCTTGACTCACAAGCCAAAAGACCATACTGCATGCCAACCACTCCATTAGCCAAGAAGGCAAATTTTCACCCCTCCATCCTAAGACAACCTTTTGTAATACAGCCAGGAGACATATTGGAGAAAAAAAGGCTGAATGGGGTTATTTATTGCCTTAGTAACATTTTTTTAGACTTATGAATACAAAAATATGTGTATTTTCAAACAAGTCTGTACACAAGCCCTCTCAAGCTTGCCAGACATTAGAACAATAGAAGTGCACACTAAAGACAGAGGTCCTTGACACACCTGACACATCCCTTACTGGGGTTCTGAATGTAAGACCTGACAACTGAAGTAACCGAGTAATAAAGTGATCTGAAAAACTTAACTCAGCACCACTGAAAATAAATTCAGCGTTCTTAGCCAAGATAGTTTTGTTTCTTTTCCAGAGATTAAAAAAAAGTCACTGAGCTACTGTTATCAATGACAGGCAAACAAGACAACTACACACCACAGCACAAGAACACCTTCCTCTTGAGGAGGAGGCACCAACAAGCCATGTAGCGCAACTGTCGCACTGTCAGCCAGAGCATGGTCTCATAAAGCGTTGCATTACTCTCAGGCAAAAAGCTTTGACTCACAACACATTAAAACCAAGAACATCTGTAGAATGTCTCAAGGTAGAAAGTTATCTTAGCAGTATCCAGGGATTCCTGGAATCTTTCCATTTAGGTCAATCATACTCTGAAGATTTTAATATACAGTTATAAAAGGAAGCCCGTGAATTTCTAAGCTCCTTTTTCATAACACTACACCTTCACAGCTTGGGTTAGGGAAGGTGTGTAACCATGAGGACTGCCATCTTGACCCCAAAAAAAATATTTTCATTAATCTTCTGATCAGAGATAGGCAACAGTGGCAACTGTAATGGATTTCCACATGACCCAAATAGAAACCTGGCTGCTCGCTGTTTCTCTGGGTCGACATGCTACCTCATGCAGTTAATGCTCTTCATGAACTGGAAAGAAAAAAAAAAAAAGAAAAAAAATTCAACCTTAGATTTGGTGAAGTAGCAACAGCTTGTAAAGAGGAAACTCTTACCAGCTCTCATGGTCTTGTGTCCAGTGGCAGGAGGCTTCACAAGAATTTACATGGTCAAATGGGAGTGCGATTCCAGCACTGGGACACCTTTCTACACAGACCAGTCATCAAGAGCAGCGAAGTAACACAGGACAAAGGCCAGCACAGGCTACGAGCCCAGCACAGACCTGGGACTCCCATCAGCTTGCCACCCTTGGTACCTCCCTGCTCTTCCAGCTGCTGCTGCCTGGACCAGTTGCACTGAAATCAGGAGAGGGACAGGCACACCCCAGCTACAATTAAGCTATCAGTTAGCTACATAGATATATTCTCCGGCATATAAATGACTCACACAGGTACCCAGGCCAAGAACTTACCATGAAAACAAACTCAGTGGGAGAAAAAGAGAAAATTCCTTTCCCAAACAGAGATGGATGGGAAGTTCTGGGTACAAAACAGCCCAAGGAGAATCCAGCTCATTCACTCCCTTTGCAGACACAGGTCTGCCCCTGGGCTTTGCAATGCTAAAGCTTATGCCAACAAAAGAAGCCCTGATGGGCAAACAAAGTGAAATTTGGACTATGATGCAGACTGGGGACATGGTAGGGGCAACAGGTGTTGCAACCAAGCAACAAGTTCCTCTCTCTTGACTAGATTACAGGAACACAGACAGAAGTCTCACATACTATTTCCTTAAGACAAAACTAACAGGTCTCTACTAATTCCACTTCTCTTCCACCTCTCCACTGCCATTTACACACCCCCACAAATGGCTGTACCAGCAAATTGCACCATTTAAACAGTCAGTTGAAAAATAGCTGCCCTCCATGCCAACCTCTTTTGTTCTTGCAAAGTTATTTTTAACCTGGATCAGTTCAGTGATCCGATATTATCACAAACCCTCACCAACAGTTTGCCACCAGTCCAAAAAGTTGCAAACTGTAATAACAGTTGTAGTATCCTGAAGTCAGCTTTGGTGTTGAAGGCAACATCCCATTAAACTGTAGCACATCAAGCTACAAGCTTAAATGCTAGCCGTTTCCTTCAGTTCAGCAGGCACAGCTATGTTTCTGGAATTGTGAACAAGATGTAATAGCTGCATTTGTAAATTACAGCAGTTATTTCTACTATTGAATGGTATTCGTTTTTTTAAGTATTGGTATAATCAAATCATCTTTGTATTTGTGTCCATTACACTTAACATAATTCTGATCATAAACTAGCTCTAGTCAAAGGGCACCAAGATAGGCTTTTCCTGTGACTGATGCATCCTACAACTATGCCCCTACACAGTACCACACAATTTTACAAGTAACTTACTTTTTTTACTATGATGCAAGGAGGAAATAACAGTAAAATGGTAATGATTGTACCTTGCAACAGCCTGATAGGGTTTTCTACTTCACAGCTGGAGAATAAAGTGGAAAGATAAAATATGGGATTTCCAGCTCTCTGAGGAAGGACTTGAAGTTTCTTTCTCATGTGGGAGGAGAAAAAGCTCTTTCTGGACTGTATAAATATGAAGAATAAGATGTGCGACTTCATAATCACAGCAGGAATCTACGATGACAAATGAAACACTTGATCTATTTAGGGAAAATAGAGTTCAGAATATCAGTGGTGTTGGCCCACAACAAGCAGGTGCGGTACAAAATGGATTCAAACACAAATTATACCTAGAGGATGAAAAATTGTCGAAGCTGTTCCTAACACTGGATGGTAGAAAAAGCGTGAAGACCCTCTTCCCAGTCCTGCCTAGCACTGTCAGCAAGCCTCAATTTCGAAAAGCATTTCATAGCATTTAACTTGTGCAGAGTTTGCTATTCAGTTCTAAGCAATATGGGGTTTTGAACACTACAATATATACCAAACTGCTCATCTATATGCTTCTAAGTGCACATTATATTTCACCTGACTAGTGAAGTTTGCTTTTTAGCTTCCACAATATATAAATTTCAAGTATAGCACCATATAATTACCAGCAGTAACCAAAGTAACCACACTGCAATACCATCAAGTATACAATCTGCAATCATTGTGTAAGACTAACGCTTAGGCAGGCTCTCAGCAGCTGTTAGCACTGTACCCTGCAGGGTGCTGGAAACTGCACAGAAGCCGTGCCAGCTCTTATCTCTTCTTAAAACTAAATGGGAGCTGAGGGGAGAAGGGGGAACGGCACCTTACAAACAGCTGCCCAGGTCCTAACAAAAGGCTGTTGCCAGCTTCTACCCTAAAGCAGCCAAGAACGCCAGCACACTTACTGTGTCTTGGTTACACAGACCACAAACACACAGAGTGGACACCGTACACACGGAGCTGCAGGAACCAGTAAGTACATTTTCAATGCTACATGTACCACATTACGCAAGCCACAAAGAAAATATTTTTTTACAGTTCCTAGCCCATTCCACTGTTGTCAAAAGTAAGAAAAAGAGAAATCCCTCGCCTACCTACAGGCTAGATAAGAAACAAAACTGAAAAAAACCCAACGCCATCCCACAAACACACACTATTACAGCAAACCACGCAAGCATATGGTTATTTTCAGGCATGTGTTTCAATTCTCCTGATATCAAGAAGACCTAAATACATAAGTAAAGGTTATAAACAGCTCTAAGCTAGCACCAACCGAACTCAGTGAAAGAAACCTCCTGCCATTTTTAATGGTTTAAGGATCAATTCCTAAACTTCGAAAATTATCTTCCAGTCCTGGCTTTATCTAACTGGGGGAGGGAGAGAATCTATGAAAGAGATTAAATACAGTAAAATAAAAGGAGTGAAGAAAAACATATTTACAATTGCATTTTATTTTTAGCTTGACATGTTAATTACCAGAAACTGATCTTTAAAAACGAAATACATTTAAATATTTGTCTTCAGACCTTCCAACCCTAACCCTTCTGTGATCTGTCTTCAATTTTGGGTTTCATGAATCAATTATGAGATTGCTATAAAGCAAAAAAGTACATTAAGGATAGGAAAAAGTATCCAGTTGGAGGAAGACATGTGACAAATTCAGAATTATTTCTGTTCTTTAGGTTCTGGAAGAGTCAGAGCAACAACTACACCAGGCGTTCATCAGACTACGTATTCTCTGAAGATCAAAGAATTTTGAAAGACCATTTAATGAGTTTTATTACAAAAGCACCTCTACCATAATAAACCATGGGATAAATATCCTATAAATTTATGTTGAGACACAGAAGACACAGTAAGTGCTACACTATATATTCACTAACTCCTGAACTGCCAATGCCCCTTGCTCCTTATGTTAGATTCATTTTAAGAAGAGTTTCTGTGGTTTTAACTTCTATCCAAGACCTCCTCCTCATCACAATATGCAAATGTTTGCTCGTAACATTTACATAAAAACATAATTATCTAACAAAAGAGAAGGAAAAAACCCACCGTTTCTTCACCTTAAGCAATATCCTTTTAGAATCAACATGAAACAAGTATACTTACATTTCCTTTGGGAGACCTAACATAACATCCGCACAAAGTTTTCCTAAAGCAACAGCACACACCATAACTCCATTTTTAAGAAGCAGTATAAAAAAAGGAGGGGAAAAAAAATAAAACAACCTCTGATAGCCAAAGAAGTGCTTTGAAACATTCTTACTTCAGGAGAGCCGTTTTATGGTACTGAGAGGTAAGTTTTACTATGCAAAGAGCTTCCTGCTATTCAGCAAACCCCGCACCTCGGACAGAAGCGCCCGGCCCGGCCCCCGGGTCAGCGCGGACCCCGCACGGGCTGCGCCCGCCGGGCAGCTCCACCGAGCCTGGAACAGACTGTGCTCGCAGGGACGTACCCCTCGCAGTTCCCTCACACGCTCTTGGGTTTGGGTTGGTTTTGGTTTTTTACTTATAAAGCTACAACCCCACGATTAAGAGACTTAAAAGTCCGTGGAAGTTCACAAAAAAAAAAAAAAAAAAACCGCCCCCAAACAAACACTAACAGCCCAGAAAGGAGAAGCGTTTTCTATCAGCCCTTCGGCAGCGGGGCGGCACGGCCTCGGGTGCAGACGGGGCTGTCCAGCTGAGACGGGGACCAGCCGCGCCCGGCCCGGCTCAGCGCCTGCCCCTGCCCCAGCCCAGCCCGGGGCGACCCCTGCCCGCCGCGCCCGGCCCGCCGCCCCCGCAGAGCTCCCCACGCCGCGGCGAGAACCGAACAGCCACAAAAACGAAACCGGAGGAAAACCCGACGGCACACGCCGAACCCCCACGCGGCGAGACCGCCCACCCCACTGGGAGGAAAACAAGGTGAGAAAAAACAGGCACCGTACGCACGGATGTGCCCGCCGCCAGCTGCAAGGGCCTCCAGAGAGCCGTCCCCGCCACGGGAGGCCTTCCTCCCGCCTCCAGCGCACCGCCGAGCCACCCGACACCGAAGCGGAGCCCTGGGCTGCAGCCCCCACCGCCCCCGACCCGCCCGGGCTGCAGCACGGCAGCTCCCTCACCTCCAGCGCCGGTGTGTGGCGGCCTGAGGCGGGGCGGCGTGAGGCGGCGCGGCAGACCAGGCCCCGCCCCGGGCCGGGCCGGCTCCTCCCGCTCTCCCGCCCCGGGGCCGAGGAGGAGCGAGTGTCCCGGTGCTCCCCCAGCGCGGTTCACCTCACCGCCCGCGAGCTCCGTCCCCCTGGCCCTTGCTGCCTCTCCTGTTTGCCGCCTTGTGCCCCGCATCTGCTGGAAGGAGTCCAGCGGCGGGCTGCAAAGTCTGGAGCGCCTTTCTTATGAGGAGAGACTGAGATCGAGCTGGGTCTGTTCAGCCTGGAGAAGAGAAGCTGAGAGGGGATCTCATCAATATTTATAAATATCTCAAGATGTCAAGAGATGGGACCAGATCCTTTTCCGTGGTGCCCACCAATAGGATGAGGGGCAACAGGCACAGACTGAAACACAGGAGGTTCCGTCTGAATATGAGGAGAAACATTTCCACCTTGAGGGTGACAGAGCACTGGAACAGGCTGCCCAGAGAGATTGTGGAGTCTCCTTCCCTGGAGACATTCAAAACCCACCTGGACACATTCCTGTGTGATCTGCTCTGGTGAACCTGCTTTAGCAGGTGGGTTGGACTAGATGATCTCCAGAGTTCACTTCCAACCCCAACCCCAACCATTACGTGATTATGTGATTCTGTTTGCAGGCACTCGGGGCACAGGGGGGTGTTTGGGGCACCGTGGGGGCCCAGGGTGGGTGAGCAGCTGGTGGTTGTGGGTTCAGGGTCCACAGGAGACAAGAGCTGTGAGGGGTCCTGAAGGGCTGTCCTCATCAAAACCTTCCTGAGGCCCACATAACTGGACAGTGAGGAAGGCTATAAATTAGTGCAAATGAATGAACGTGGAAGGGAAAATGGGACAACCAATGTGTAAAGGTTTCCTGCTGAAGAAGGTGGGGGGCTGGGAGGACCTCATTCACAACACTGCTGTGTTGAGGTGAACGTCTCTTCTACAGGGGCCTGGTCTCTTCCCAGGGAGCAGTGCTGAGGCTGCACTCCTGCTGCATGACCCAAGGCTGCGCATGTGGCTGTGCCTGCTTACCACTCAAGAACGGTTACAAACCCTTAGCATCTGCTTAGGACTTCTTTATTCCTGGTAGAATAGACTGATCCCAAGCTACACAAGATGAATGCATAATAGCTGTGCATTTAAAGCTGTGATTACTGATACTGGACATGCTGATTCATCTACATTGAATTCCAAATGCAGAAGGAGCTACTGTATGTGTGCACGTGTTAAAGAAGATGAATCGCATAGCATTTCAGCATGCTACTTCTACTTTGTTCCATTGTGTTTAAGGTCCTTACCTCACTCTGGCTTTCATCTGCCATAGTATTTATAACAAGTGATAGCAGAGCAACTACATCACGTATTTACTCATAAACATGTTCAGTAGTCATATCTCTTAAGTGATGATAGCTTCCCCAGGTCAGAGTTGCAAGAGAGATCTCTGGGAAACTAGCTTCTGGTTTTATCCCCTCAACCTTCAATTTCTGCCCTTCCCACCAGTACCACAGTGGCTCATATACACCACAGCAAGATGTGCCATCTAGCTCAGTTTTAAATCTTTAGAGTGGATGATGCTTTCTTAATGTATTGAAAATCTGGAGCGTTAATTAGCTCATGGTGGTATGTATATTTGCAAGATGATGGAGAATAAGCTAATACAGTCATGGCTTCTCAAAATTTCCTTTCAGATCTTTAAGGTGGATGTTTCACACTATGTTTCTCCTCAACCAGCAAGACTGAACTGTCTTGCAGAACTCTTGCAAAGAAAGTTTTAAGAATTGCAGACAGCAGTGACACTGGTTATATGTGGCAAACAGGCCTCACCAAATCCCAGGCCCAAAAAGAAAAGCAGACAGAACCTCTGCTGCTTCTTCCTTGAAAAAAAGCATCTAGAGTAGGAGAGTTTCTTCCTTCTTCGTGCTGAAACAAACAGGTACCTTGAAGTTTTTTTCCACTCAGTGCACTCAGTAACAGTGCTTTATGATATAATAAAACTGTCAGTAAATAACATGTTATGAATCTCAATGATGATTTTCTTCTCCTCACACTGCCAGAGTGGTAGTGTGAGTGCCCTGGGGTCCAACAGCTGCATCCTGCACAGACATATTAAAACCAGCCCGATAAGAGTTGTGTCTAGCTGTGGTAGTAGAGAGCTCCTTACAGTCTAAATTTTGCAATTGTCATTTTGGTAGATTGCCCCACTGAATTCCAAGCTCACTCTTTAAGCTGTTCGCATCATACAGTCTAGCAAGGTAACTACAGGAAATCTGCAATTGTAACTGCTAGTCCGACAAATTCACTCTTCGATGGGACTGATGATGTTTGTGTAGAGGACATTTATGCTCACTGCTTCAAAATACTAAAGCATCTCACAAACTATGTATTTCTTCTACAAAATATCTGAGATGAGAGAAATACCCTCTCAACTTATTTAGTTTTATAGATGGGTGATTGAAAACATAGGTTGGAAATCATTTAGGTTGGAAAAGACCAGTGGGATCATTGAGTCCAACTGTAAACGTAACACTGCCAAGTCCACCCCTAAACCATGTCCCTCAATATCACATTTATGAGTCTTTTAAACACCTCCAGGGGTAGTCACTCAACTGCTTCCCTGGGCAGCCTGTTCCAATGACTGACAACCCTTTCTCTGAATAAATTTTTCATAATATTCAATCTGAACCTCCCCTGGTGCAATTTGAGGCCATTTCCTCTTCTCCTATCACTTGCTACATGGGAGAAGAGACCAACACCCTTCATGCTACAACCTCCTTTCAAGTAGCTGTAGACAGCAATAAGGTCTCCCCTCAGCCTCCTTTTCTTCAGGCTGAGCAGCCCCAATTCCCTCAGCCACTTCTCATCAGACTTGTGCTCCAGGCCCCTCACCAGCTTCGTTGCTCTTCTTTGACCATGCTTCAGCACCTCAATGTGCACCCTTCAGCACCTTCTTGTAGAAAAGCCCAAAACGGAACATGGCACTTGAGATGCAGCCTCACCAGTGATGAGTGCAGGGTGACAATCACTTCCCTAGTTCTGCTGACCACACTGTTTGTGACACAAGCCAGGATGCTGGTGGCCTTTTTGGCCACCTGGGCACACTGCTGGCTCATGTTCAGCTGGCTGTCAGTCAACACTGTCAGGCAACTTTCCAGGCACTCTCACCTGAGCCTGTAGTGCTGCCTGGGGTTGTTTTGTCCCAAGTGCAGGACCCAGCACTTGGCCTTGTTGAACCTCATACAACTGGCCTCAACCTATCAATCCAGCGAGTCCCTCTGTACGGCCTTCCTACCCTCCAGCAGATCAACACTCCCACCTAACTTGGAGTCATCTGCAAACTTACTGAAGGTGCACTTCATCGCCTTGTCCTGGTCACTGATAAAGAGATTAAACAGAACTGGCCCCAATATGGAGCCCTGGGGAACAGCACTCGTGACCGGACACAACTGGATTTGATTCTGTTCACTACAACTTTTTGGGCCTGGCTATCCAGCTAGTTTTTTTATCTAGCAAAGAGTACACCCATCCAAGCCATGAGCAGCCAGTTTCTCCAGGAGAATGCTGTATTGACAAGTGTTGACATGTATTGACAGTATACTGAGGTCAATATTAAGACTCAGAGTTCCAGATCAAAAGCGCTGTGACAGAGTGATGGTCTAGTATAAATTAACTTCGCTGGTTCAGACTCCTTCAGACAATTTTTATGAATTAGCTTTATGCTGATGAGTTTTTTACCTTTTCTCCCTCAACAGTTTGCATTCCTGACTACACCTGACTGTGTGGGGAGAAGTGTAATTGTGTACCATACCTGAGCCAGAACAAGTTCATGCTACTGAGAGTCAGCCATGCACAAGTCCAGGATGAATTTTGCTGCAGCCATCAGTAGTTGCAGCTGGATCATTAGGCCAATTCAGGACATTTAACATTTTTATTGCAACTTCACATTGTCAAATCATTTGCATAAGTATGGCAGTTTAGAGTATGCAGTCGCTGCAGGATACTTATGTTGAGTTCCAGTTGTCTCTAACAGAGGAATGAGATGAGAATGTCAAAGTAATTTTTTATGTCTTGAAATCCATGAGTCAGTGCTGATCTTAGCTACTGAATAAGTTCAGCATACAGAGTCCACCATCATGCACAGATAATATTTTAGACCCACATAAGTGATTTCATTTATATGTTCCTTTGGTTTTATATAACAAGTAACCATGGACAAATTTTTGAAGGAAAATAAGCAGCAACTTATAGCCTTCTGAGTAACAGTCAGTAACAAAGCCCTCTGCATCAAAAGCCTTCCTCTAGATCATGATTTATGCAGGAATTAAAACTCAATGTGCAGCTTCAAGACTGTCACTTCTGTGATATGTTAATTTGGAGAGGTTTTTTTTTTCTAGAAATGCGTATAACTACAAAGAGTTCTATTTCTTCTCTTAATTAAAATAAGCAATTTTCTTCCCTCTCCCATGTTCCTCTTCTATCATGTCTTTGAAAAGTATGCAAGGTTATATTAAAAACAAAAAACAAACAAAACCCCCCAGTTTTCCAGTTCTACTGATTTGATCAGCTTATGAAAATAATTTAAAAGGATATATATTAAAATAATATTAAGCATGTTTATTAAGGATGCACTTCACAGGAAATTAAAACTTATTGGTCTCATATTTGTCTGAATATTCAAGGGCAGTTCCTCTTTTCTGTGCAGTAATTGCAGATATAATAAATTTCTTATATTCTTACATATTGTCAAGGAGATGTTAGATATGGCTTATCAGCATGTCAACACTGAGCCTGAATTTTCCTGCATTTTGTTTGCTGAAAACAAGGGTAGGAGAGAAGGCCTGAGTGCTTTTAAGAAAGCAGACATTTTTCAGTAGGGATTTCTGATGACTGCTTTCAGAACAGTGTAAGTCTTTTGTATCAAAGCACTGATTGCTTATCTCCTTTATTTTTTTTTTGCTGCTCCACATAGATGCTTCTGAGATAACTGAGCGGGACTAGTCACTAAGCTATGATCTAAAAAGCAGAGAGCTCTTCATACAGGTGCTCACATAGGCCGTGGTAATTCAGACAACATTTGTTTACAAGGTGGCAAATCAGTCATCTTGGTGCCTTTCTTAGAACAAAACTGCAGTCTTTGTACCATTTATATTATTATTCTGAATGGAACAGGTGCACTTTTCTGGATTCAATGAAATAGGAAGAACTGCCACCTCCCTGAACCACTTTCTGCAGTCCAGCCAAGTTTACAAATGAATTCAGTGTTTCTGAATTTCTTATCCACGACTATGTTCTCTTAGCCACCCATATATCCTTGCATTTGTCCTAGTTAGTGAATCATTCTGGGATAAGCTGGATTTCTTTGGTTGTTTTTGTAACTATGAGGCTGCAGAGCATGTGTATGTGATGCTGACAACACCTAGACAGGACTTCCAGTCTGAGTGTTGCCATTATTTCCTGTTTTTTTCTTTTCTGAAGACTATTACATAACCTAAGCCAGGAAATGGCATGTAAGAGAAAAGAGATTGTAAAAACTTTTCTAAAAGTGGAAGAGGGAAAAGCATCTGGGTGAGTTAAAATGTCAGCACTGCCAAACAGAAAGCATGCAAATTTCTGGCAGTTAATTCAATTAACTTTTGCCACATATTCAGTTGAAAACTCAGCAGTGTCAAGGTCTCCCAGCTGTTAAAAACTAGATGACATTGGTTCTGTTCCCCAGTTCAGGCATGTATCTAAAGCAATCTAATCTAGGAATAACAGTCACAGTGAAATTCTAAAACAGCATTTTATTTTCGTGTTTTATTACTGCTTTATTTTCGTGTTTTATTTCGTGTTGATATTACTGCTTAGAGAATATACATACAAACTGGTGAAAATCTTCAGAGGGCAAGAAATTAGTAAAATGTTAGAATGAGTGTTGTCTGAATGTTTTTATTGACTAGTCTTCTAGTTTCATGTGTTTAAAATAACATTGAAATGATAGTAGAAATGTCATTTTAGATTAAAAGGATGATTTGAACTCACCCTTTTAAAGAAACATCAGGTTTTAAGTGAGATTGCATTTATAAAGAATCTACACGTTTACTAATGATACACTCATTAATTTACAGTAAGCTCTGTTGTTGAAGTATGAGTCCTGCATCATATCTGAAGCAAATTGCAAAATGAAAATTCCATACAAACAAATAAGAATGCAGCTACTAGACTGTAGCATGCATCCTGCACACTTCTGCTGGCTTTAGTGTCTTTCTCCTTCTCAAACTTATACCTTCTCTTTGGTGTACTGAATCAAAGCACACTCTGGTCTGAGTGCATGCCTCAGGTTTCTCTGACAAATGAGTATAAAACTCCCAGTTCATTGTCCAGCAGAGCAAGATCATCTTTCAGGGAAATCTAATGCCAGTGCAATGTCTTCTGTGCAGAGAGAGACCTTCTCCCATGCTTGGGATTCTACCCTCTCTGATAAAGAACCATTTGTTCTTAAGTCTTTCTGAGCTGGTATAAGTTTTTCCTTTTAAAGAGTATCTCATCTTTAGAGAAAAATGAACTCAGGATCCATGTCATGGAATTCAACCATGAGGTGCAGTGCATTTCCAATGGGTTTCAGTGTCATTTTACTGATAATATCCTGCTTTTGAGGTGCTGTGCTCACATACATCACTGGGGATGAGAAAATTCAGTTTATAAGAGTATTCAGAAGCGCGTTGCTCATTTATCAGTATGATGTCTTAGTATTGCAAAACAAGATATTGCATCTGCCTTTTGCATGTACAGAAAGTTACATGGGAGTTACAGTGCACTCTTTGCAGAAATCTCTTCTTAAGTAACAGGTTAAGAAAACATGGGTTTATTCCCTAGCTGAACAGGAACTCTAAACCCTGAGAAGCCTCCTCTTCTGGATGTAGAAACCAAGCCCACATGTTTTTTTCCAGACACATTCCTTTGTAACTGTGCAAGAACAGAGTTCCAGAGTATTTATCTTTCTTATAGTATCACAACATAGTATGGAAAAGCAAAGGCTGGTAAATACTATCCTTGTGCTAAGGCTAGCTCCTGTGGGCTGTCTATAGGACACAGTGCAGTGCTATGCAAATATACTGAAGGGAACTCTGGTACCAGGTACAATGTGGTTGCATTATCAACTTAATTAGCCCAGAAAAAAAGGTGATACTAGCATACTTACACAGCCTGGGATCCAAAAGCAGTGTCTTTCAGCACCATCTCTAAACAGTGATAATCGGGGAGGCTGTGACTTTCTAACGCTGCATGAGATGCTGCATTAGGCTGTTCGAATAATCCAGCAAATGTTCTGTAGAGAACAAGCTGCTGCTTCTAAGTCTGACATGAGTAAGCAAGTACTACTGTGAATTTTTTATTAGTGGAAAATGCTAAAAAAGAGTTTTAGTAATTGTTTACAGTTACAAAAGAAAGAACAAAATAATAAGCATAACAGGGAACAAACAAAAGCAGATGTACATGAAACAGAAGCTTGTAAGATGTTCAGAATTGCTTGTCCTCTGTCACCGTCAGAATGCAACATATCCAGGAGAATTTCTTTTGCGGTGTTTGAATCTTCTTGTGCAGTGGAAATGTTTATCTTGGAAGCCTTTAAAAACAGAGAAGCAACAGATCTATCACGATGCTTTTAAAGTTTTTGCAAATGTTCTGTGCCTCAGTGAGCAACCTGCATTCAGATCTTTATGTCTAAACAGAAGACTGTTGAAAGTACTGAGACACTGTGCTGAAGAAAAGGTGTTCCTGTGCAAAGGTCAACAAAGAGCCATAGATAAATTCCTGACTCTATGTTCTTGAGTTCGCACATATGACATAATTGCTAGTGTTTATCATACTTGTGACTAGGATACCTCCTGAAAACACCGCTATATAGTCTTATGTTAGAAGAATTTTTTTCTTTAATCCACTAGTTTTGCTGTAAATGAAGGTGTCATTTCTGACTCAACATTTCTGCTGAGCTTCTCTATGTTATGACTTTATATTGGTATACACACATTATTTAGGAACAACTGGAGAAAAAAACAAGTAGCTGTTTTTTGATTGTATTTGGATGTGGAGAAAGGTTCCAATCTTTTTTTCCCTTCGTGGATATGTATTACTACTCATGACTGCAACTCACCTGTTTGTAGCCTGAGTGAAGATGAATTTGAAGAGGGAAAATTTGATAAGGAATAGGAGTGCGTGCCTGTAAAAGGCAGATGCGCTTTACCCGAAAACACCTGGCTATCATGGACCAGTATCTGCTCCATTTAATGCAGAAATGGGAGAGGAAAAATACGATAGGATCACATTTTTGTTAGTACTCATGTTTTCCACTCTTCATTTCAGTTCTTCTTTACACATTAAAAAAAAAAAAAAGCTGTCTTCATTCGATGTGAATGATACCATCAAGAGAAAGAGCCACCAGGGCAGTAGGATACAAATCACTTTTAAAAAGAACCCGTAAGGAACAGAAAACTTGTTTCTTTCAGCTGTATGTATTTTTGAGGTATCTGACTTTCTTAAGCTACACAGAACTAGAATAACAGAACTGAATGTCTTTTTGGTAAGGTTTTCACCTTTCTACTCAGTATTTTCTCTAAGGACATGTATAGGCTCAGCCAAATGAGAATTGAGGTGTCCATACATACCTCAAGACAACATTATTTTGCTCCAGAAATTATTTCCTAACAAAATGACTGTCACTGAGTTCTTTTAGTAATGAAAGGGCCATTTTCTTCTTCATACTAACACATGATGACCTTCAGTGCTCCTCAGTATGGTTTGTTTCCTGTCTGTTTACATATAGCCCCTCTAAATTCCTTTGGGCTTCTCACAGAGTCATAGGCTCGAAGCCTATGCATGGGACTTGCAGGAATATGTCAGGCATTAGTTATTGTTGTCCAGGGTGAATATGATTGTCATTATGATCAAATAGCCAATATTATTAATTATAGTAATTTTGCACAATACAGGTCAATCCGAACTTTGCTACTGAGCTGCTACTACATCGGTAAAGCCTGAATTTGCAAGAGCTTTTGTACGTGAGTAGTTCCACAGGTATTATTTTTCCAGTGGGGTGAAGTCAGATTCCTATAGTGGGCAAGCAGGGGGAGTAGTGCAATTAAATTCAGCTCTCATAGCTATATCACTTGCTTGGATAAACTACGCTGAATATGTTACCAGTGTTCTGTGAGGCTGAAATAATGTTGAGCTTCTCATCATATGTGCCTATAGTCTCTTGAAATTTCTCTCTTGAATTGCAGCTGCTTTTATGAAACAGAAAATAGATTCATCTTCATAGTTGTTGCAAATGGAAGACAAGCCTTTGAAACAAAACCAGGCTCCCACTCCCACATACAGTGTACTGAAGAATTAATTATCAGTAGAAATACTTCAAAAGATGTACATAAAATCTTGAAAAAGTGACATCACTGTATTTTTAATATAAATCATCAGTATTTCAATTTATTTTTGCAATTATTTCAATTTTCATTCTTTTTTCTATCCTTAATGTTCATTATTTTTCAGTTTATTGCTACGTGCTCCTCTGTTTTTCCTTGAATACTACTTTAAACTGTAAATAGTTGCCACATATTTCAGATTTTGTTTTGATTTGTGGAAAAAGAGTCTCTCAAAGCTAGGTCCCGTGTATTCCTGCAACTTTTGCCTATTCTTCTGTGAAACACACATATTCTGTTCTCTAGTAGGTTCAAGGTGTGCATGTTTATTTATTTTACTTAAACCTCATAAACCGTGTTGGCTTTCTGGGTGGAGCAGTGATCAACAGCCAGGGACTTTTTCATGGTGACTCCCTTCTTTGATTGTTGCACTTAGAAATGCTTCCTGTCAGTATTTCACTTTCTCACTTAAAGCGATATTAATAATCAGAAGCCACAGTGCTTGTTACTTCTACTATCAAAAAGAGTTTGCCAGCTTCCACTTACAAAAAGACGTACAATATTTGTCTTAAAATTCCTGCTGCTAAATGCCAGACAGTGTATGAAAGCTGGAATTCATGATGGCAGAGAACTTCCTTGCCTGGATAGCTGCAAAATCAAGTTGCAATGATGCAGCACACCTGTTCTTCCCAAAGGCAAAAAAGAACCTGCAGTTGTTCATTACTTGAAACATCATGACCTGAAGTTCAAAAGTTTGCAGCTTTCTGTACACAGGGTTGCTAAATCTGTAGTAGTATCTGTAGTATTATCCATATACGAAGACCTCTATTTTTTAAAGTTTTTTTTCCCTTTTTTTTTTCTGGATGGTGGGGAGGTTACAAATCATCATCTTGCTCTTCTTTGATATTCATTCAAATGGGACAGTGAATCCAAACTGAACATTTAACCTTTGGTGATGTACTTAACATTATGCTAGGTTCTTCAGCATTGTTGATTATGTTCCCAGAGCTGCAGAGGAATTTTGACTTCCCCGATCTTTAAATAATTAAATACATTAGACAGAGTAGTTGACATATTTAACAGTAGATGTTTTCCTATTGTGAGGATCTAATAAATTGTATAGCCAAGTCCCCCATGTGAAATCCATAGGAAAACTGATTATTTGAAATCCAGTCTATAAGTCTATAAATGAAAATCAGTCTAATGGCTGAAACACACTTGCCAGGTAATGAAAAACAGGGTTTGGTGTTGGTGTTTTTTTTTTTTTTTTCTGAAGCTGTAAGTCAATTTACTTCTTTTAGGTCAGGGTTCCTATAGACTGAAATCCCACATGTACTTACCCTTATGTTACTAGTCATTTAATACTGAGTCTGATCTTTTCAGGGAAGGGATGAGATATTTTACTCTCAGTTCTGTGTATGACAAAGGCAACAGGAATTTAGTCTTGTTTGTCATTTACAAATTTACTACAGTGTACTTCAGAGCATCAGTTTGTTTTAATATAAAGACTGTTCCAAAGTATCATTCCAGTTTATGTTTCTTAAGATAGGACTGCCCTTGTTCCTAAGGCAGCATCCTGCCTGGCAGTGAAGAAGATGATATGGATTCCTGTGGCAAATGAGAAGGTCACAAATAAATTACATAAACTGTATTTCTTATAATGAAGTACTGCAGTTCTCCTCACTGAGAATCTAGGTAGTAAATATTTAACCTGTTTTTATACCCCCAAAAACATTCTTAGGAAGTTAATTTGATTAATATGATCATCCTTTAAATATTTTTATGATAGTCATTTAGAACAGGAAGTCAATAAAACCTTACTGTACACTCAACTGAAGGTAAAAAAAATACCTGGAACCAGAGCATTGTCATAGAATTTTATTTATGAGCATTTTGTGTTTCGAAAGCAATTGCAGAAGTAAGAAATAGCTTAAATACTTTGGATTGTATCTTTCACTTTTTTATTAGTTATTTCACTTTTACAGTGATTGTGAAATTGCTATTATCATTTGTGAACTCCCCTTCTTAACTGTGTTTTTAATTGCATCACCGTGTTAAATAAAAACATTATTTTATCATACCCACAATGCAATCTGGCATGTTTTGAGTCAGCAATTTACTTGCTGAATAGAATGTTTTTGGTGACAGTTCACATTTGGCACACTGACAAATTCTTGGAGATTTCTGGCTAAACAAAATCAGGGTCTTCCAAGTTTTTCAGCAAATGTGTAGGGGAGTGTGACTGGAGCAATGTTATGTGCCACAGTATTTGTTGCAGAGTGGAAAGAACTTAATTAAAAAAACAAAAAAAAATTGGAAGACTGAAAAGCTTATTATTCTCCTGGTGGACTTTTCAGGCCACTAAAGATTTGGTCCTGCTGCTGTTGAAATTGATAGCAAAATCTTCAATTATTTGGTAGGATCAAACCCAAAAGCAAATGGAGTTCTCTAAAGCTACCAAAAGCATAATGTAAATGTAGCAAATATAAGCTATGACCAATTTGATCTAGATTTTTTTTGTTGTTAGTAGCTGAGCACCCCGCACAAGTTTTTTTGTATCTTTAAGACAAACCAGGGACTCAAATGTGAAACCCAACATATAGCCTTATTACAGAATTTGTCACAGCTGGAAGTCTTGAATACAAAAATAATGGCACTGATTGCTATAATCTATAAATGCATTTTCTTCCATTCCCCATTCCTCTTCTATGAGATGTGTTACTCACCAAATAAGCATTTGAAGGCTAAATTTACAAGGTGGCAATTTAAGCACTCAGTAAGTTTCCATTTGTTACAATTTGAGAAACATGGTGGACCAAAATTGTTATTATTTGATGTTTAGAACTGAAGGTACCTGCTGTCTTTACACAAACAGTCAGCAGTAGAACTTTTTGTTCATTCAGGCAAGAATGGCATGTTAGAGAGTCAGAGCACCATGTACCAGTATGTTTCTTAGTGGCATCACCCTGGAGGATTTAAGTATTGTGAGTAATAAATTGATCCTTTAAACTGATCAAAGGACTAGGAGTTTGTCATACAGCATATTTACAGGGATAATCAGAATCTAAGTACAACTAGTCTCCACTCACGTAGTAATCAAAAGCTATTATTTATTTAGGAACGGATTTGATCTATTGCACCAGAAAGAAATTATATCTCACTAGTAAACCCATTACTTCATTAATTCCCAAGAGTTCTGATCACTGGAATTAAGAGGAAAGGTCAAGGGAATTTCACACAAGAAGGGATGTGCATCCCTTAAGAAGATACTCTTTTTACAATTAGGTTAAGATTATATACACAAACATGAGGCAGAATATACACATATGGATTAAACATCCAGAAAGCTCCAAGAAAGTATGCAAACAGTGCTATGGACTTTAGTTTGGGTGAAATTATTTTTAATTTGATGATAGCTATTAAGTCTTAAGCTGCACAACTGAAGAAAGAGAATAATGCTTGCAACTGTTCTTTCTAAACAGTTTTACATCAGTAGCCAAGTTTTCAAGAAGTGAGTGTTCAGAGAATACAAAGGTCATATAATTATAGATAGAACAGTTAAAACCAGCATCATTCCCATATTTTCTCCATCAGATGGCGGAAGTGACAGAGCACACATGGCAAGCAGGAAACATGTCAAGAACTTACTAGCTGCAGCAGCTGTTCTTGCAGAAATTCGATTTCTCTTCAGACTAAATGCACTGTCACTTTTTAAAGGAAATACCAAAGAACAATCCACACTTTTGCAGTGTAGCCACATGCAGAGTCACAACCACCAAAAGAGACTCTTAGTTGAACCTCATCAACAGTTTCCTTCCTAACAAATTTACTTTTACCAGGTCCTCATCTGCACACTTTTTCTAAATAATCTTTTAGGAAGAAAGATGGGCTCACCCTCTTTTCATTAAGTGTCTGATTTAAGTCAGCCATTCAAGTCTTCTGCACCATTCAAAGTGCCTCAAGAAGTGAGCTCAGGCCACCCTTACATTCCATAAGAAGCCCAGTTCTCCGTCATACGCTCCCATCACCTATCTGCTAATCATACATGAAAGAGGTAAGGATATTTTGTCCTGGTACTATCTTGAAAGCTTAATTAACACATGGAAAACCTTTTGACAAACAACTCCCTTAGACATTTTTTAAAATGTGTACAGATTTTTTATGTTTTGTTAGTGCTTTACCTTCTTATAGAAAGAATGTGAAAACTGAATTTTTTTGTCATTAGTTGTTATTTAAAATAGAATGAGAGTAGCCATTTGTCTAAGTGTCAGTTTTATTCTATTGCATTATTAACCTACATTTTATAGTTCTGGCCATAAATATTAGACATAACTGTGCAATAAACAGAAGGGAATCGACAGGGGAGGTCAGGCAAATAAGAGAAAAAATAGTGTTAGGGAAAGTGAAAATGGAAATAGAAGAAGATACTGGGAGACAGAAAGAAAAAGAAGTATAGGTACCTTGATATGGAAGAATAAAAGCAGAAGCAGTGTATCTTTGTACTTGCTGTCCGTGGCATAGTGCATCCAGACCACAACTCCTCAACTGCAGAGAAGCTGGGACGTGATTTCAGCTTACTGTTTCACACCCCTGCCAGTTGGCAGGTATTATTATTAGGTTCAAATTAACATGACAGAAGAAAAAAACCCTTAATTTCTGAATGCCTAGGCCTCACATAGGACAAATAGAGAAGCTGGACACATAAATAAAGAGAATTGAAAATTAACTAGAAAGGCTAGTAAGTACTGCCAGTGATCTGATCAAAGGCTTGAACACACTCATCTTGTACATATAAACTTGCACCTTGACTCTGTATGACATCTGTCTGCATTTAAGAGCTATATGATTATACAATTAGCCAGAATCTTAATGGTACTGATGCTAGGTCCTCCCTAGTACAGAGGCAATTTAATTCCGGTTGCATTTTGACAGCAAAGGAGCTCTCCCAGGATCCCCAACTCAGACCTTGCAGGAAAAGAGCTGCTCTCTTCAAAACCTGGACAAAGTTCAAATCAAGTTAAAAAACCAATTTCTCTGCTACATTTTTGGAGGATGTAGGAAATTGAAATGTTTCTCAATACTTTCATGTCTTTTTTTTTTTTTTTGATAGACAATTGGTTGTTATTAGGTGGCAGGTGTTCACAATGGCATGCATGTGCAGCCCTAAGTCCCATTTTTGGATGTGTAATACACTATCATTTTACAATGTTGTACAGACTCTCCAGGGATGACAGGTATACAAGCCAAAACAATTTTGAGATTGATTCTTCAGAAAGGCAAAAGTCAGATTTTCCTGTTTGATGTAGTCATGGGACTCCCAGCAGAGTGAAGGAAAGTTATATGTTCAATCAGATGACAGAAACTCAAAAAATGTCTTCTCTCTACTTAGCAGTGCGAACAAATGAACTCGTCTCAAACGGCTGTCCTTTTAACCAGACTGCTTATGTCACTGCCACACATTGAGATAAACACATAATCTCAGGTTTGTAATTTGGAGAAGCATGTGAAAGGTGTGAAAAGAGGCTAAAATGATCATAATTTTAATGATACAGCTTATAAATCACAGTATGTTGTATCCAAGGAAACAACTCTGGGCTGTAAGTTGTGTTTGATTTTCTTCTCCGTTCCTCCTTGTGGGGTCATAAGCTGCACACAAGATAACTATGAACAGTCCATGTTTCAATGAGGTGGCCTTTACACCCTTCTTCGCACAGGTGCATGGGAGTACATAAAAGGTAATCTAACCTATCACAAGAAACTTACCTGCCTTGAAAAATCAGAAAATATTTATGAAAATAAAGGCAGTGTAGAGATATCCAGAGCTTGTATTTCTTCAGTCCCCTAGTCTTGGATAAAAATTTCAAAGGTATCCAGTGCCATATAACATTCTGAAATGTTCAGCAAGTGCAATTGACAGAGTAAATTGACTAGTTGATACAGAGGGTAGTGTTCCTGAAATAATTTGTCTAACATATTTTACAATAAATCTCATGACTATCAAGTATTATTAAGTGGGGTACTGAATGTCACAGTGGAGAGCAGCAAGTTTGCTGGCAGAGCAAAGCTTTGACAGAGAGCATCCTTTTCTTAACACAGAAAGTAAACATAGCTGGGAAATGAGCCGGCTAAAAATCCACTTTTACTCTCAATATAAGTATAATTTAATGTCCTCTGGAAAAGCAATGGACTATTATCCCAGTCATCAGGTTCAACTTAGCAGCAGAGGCTGCACTACTGGTAGGGTGACATAGTTCTAGATAATTTGAAAGTATTAATCTGTTTGGAGAACACATTTCTGGAATAGTACTCGTGTAGGCTGCCTACCTGAACACAGAATGGACTTCTTATGAAGCCATCAAGTGAAATTCTGTGTGGTAAGGTGTGAACTTCTGTTTTTCTAAATAAGCTCGTTAAAAATGTAGGTCAAGGCCAGAAAAAAACATTATTAGCTACCACGGTCCCTGAAACAACAGCTGGGCTATAAAGGTGGAGATTTTTTAGTTTTATTGAATGTAGAGTCCTCTCGACAGTGAGGCCATTAGATGGTTGGCTGCAACTGCCGTGGCCCTGCACAGATGTTCCCAGGTGCTGCTCATCCTCCTGGACCTCTGCAGAGTCCCGGCCTGGCTGCCTCCTTCTCTGTCCCACCTCCCGTGTCTATAGGTGCTGGCAGACTTCCAGCTGCCCCTCATGGGCAGCTCTTCCTTTAGCTCACTAAAACCACACGTCGTGTTATTTGGAGTGAATATTTTAGTCATGTTAACGGTGCAGCTGTTTATGAGAGAGAAGGATGGAAATTTTCAGAGCAGTGATTAATTTCATTTCGCAGTTCTTGGATGCCTGAGATGAGGTGGTTTGGTTTGGTTCCCTGCCACCCCACTACTCATGGCTTCCCAAGTGGGTAAGAATGAGATTTTGACAGTAAGTTATAGGAATAAACTGCACTGGAAATTCTGCATGGTGTGCACTGAAGCTCCACAAACAGGACAGTGCATGTCTGGCTGGGATGCATTGCCTATGCAAAATGCCAACAGCACTTTTGTCTTATGTGGTAGGGGAGAGGTGCGCAGAAGAAATGAGGTATGGGAGAAATTAGGATGCCACACATTGTACATGCTCAATAGATTGTTCTTGATGGGCTCAAGAAGGCTGACAAGGGTGCGTGTGAAGCTGTGACTGTGTGTACCCAGTATTTCTAAAACAGGACCTACCTGCGGGGGAGCATGGGCAGCAGCCTGGACTGGAATCTGCAAGAGGAGCTGCTCAACAACCCAAACCCCAGTTCTAGCAGGCAGCTTTCTGGCAAGGCTTAGAAGGGTTAGATCAGCATGATGCTGAACCCAAGCTGATACTCCTTTTGAAGACATGAGGCTTTCATGTTTAAAAAGATAAGCAGAGAAAGTTTATCTGTGAGCAGCACAAGGGGCATAAGCTTGTGCCTTTCTCAGGCAAGCCTTGGCTAGTACAGAAGGAGATGTGCAAGTGGTAGCAAAGTGTGTTTCTCAAATAGTACTGCTGTACTATCAGCAACTGTGTGGTCACCAAGAGCCTCAATGGTGTGATGGAAATCCATGGAACATGTTGGAATTTATTAAAAAATAATCCAGTTGGCCTGCAATTTGTAAAGCAGTTACAACCCTTTCAGTTTACAGCCCAATGCAAGAGGAAACAGCCAGCTGTCTGAAGCAGACCATTGTCATCAGAAGGTTAAATAGCTTGTTGGGAATCACAGAATCACAAGTACTGTTCTTAGCAGGGTTATACAACACTGAGTGACTGCTAAATCTTCCTTAGTTGCTTTCAACAGAGACATTGAATTGTCTGCAGTGTCACTCTGTAATTAAGGATTTAATTTTACAGAGTGAAATTGTTTGCCTTATTTAATGGGGAATCTGATTAGATGACTGTAGTAAAACCTCTGATCTCTCTTGTAAACAGCTGTGTTCTTTAGCCACTTCCATACATGGAATATATTACCTTGGGTTTGTCTGACAGTAACCTACTTCATGCTTTGATACAATATTGCTCCCTTGTTTAAAATGTTAATTTAATAAATTTTAAATATTGTATATTTCCTCTGTTAAGATTCTCTTGCCATCTAAGGTTGGCTGTTACTTTTCCTATGTGCTGCAGGAAAGAGAGTCTTAAGAACATGTTTCATTAGGTGATGTCATAATCAGAGCTATAACCAAAGCACTGGAAGATCATACAGATTGGTAAGAACTGCTACTGATGTCCAAAAAATTCCAACATTACCATTAAAGTCTTGACACTTTCCCCTGTCACATTGCTGAGAATAATTCTGATGTATAAAAAGCATGCAGGTCTGAGGAGAACCAGCTGAATGCCTCTTAATAATGAATTTGTTTCAAAGTTGTAGGTTGCATTCCATGGGCTTTATCCTCCTTCATTAAAACCAGTAGGGTTTTTCTTTCACTTCAACAAGCACAGGACTTAGTCCCTCGTGACGTTTCCTCCTGTTTTCTAACAACTAAGCTACCTCATCTCAAAAGAGGAAAGGAAACGGGCATAAGCTTTTTTTTCACATTTCTTTTTAATTGGTATATACAGTGTTTTTATGAAAAGAGCTAGAGTACGAAGTAGCAAATGGATAACTTCTATTAATCTCTAACAAACATATGGGTATGCAAAAAGATTAATAGAATACACAAGCAGATGTATGGTGGCAAGTTGCCAGGTTCCGGCTAATTCTCATGTGAATATGATTAAACTTCAGTGGTGGGTCTGGCTCCCATGCTTCCAGTTTATTTAGCAGTCTCCTAGATTGCTCTCAAGTTCCAAAACTGATGGGAAAACCAAACAATTTAACTGGCTTTAGATCCAAAACTGTTTGGGCTTCCTGTAGATCTGCTTCAGTAACAATCACTGAGTTCAGAGGTGCTTCTAACCACTGATGGTTCAGGCAAGGTTGTTACTCCCCCTTTAGTCCTTCTACTCAGACAAACAGTGAACCGTTTACAGAATTGTGAGAACAACATATTCAGCTCAGTCATAATGAGAAATAATTTCTCACAGAGAAGGGGGAGTGTGTGGGGTTCACAGCCAGTGCAGCGTGTAGCTGAGCTGGATGGCCAGAGGTATCCAAGGAACACTGAAGATGAGCTGGGGCAATTGCCTGTCTGCCCTACAAGGGGTATGCAGTGCAGCTGTGCCTGTGGCACAGCTAGTTTAGGAGGAACAGCTCATACCCTTTTTTTTATCTGGACACCGTGGCAATATCAGGAAATAGTCTGCCTACTGCCTGTATACCCTTCTGTTTCATCACAGCTTGAGAACTCTGACCAAGAGCACAATATACGGTTTAGGAAGAGTGAGAAGTATTTCTATTACCCTTTTTTCTTAGGTGTTGCACCTAAAATATCACTCGTGTGAAATAAGCACAAAATATCATTAGTATCTATTATAATGACACAAAGAATAACCTTGTACTTATGATATAAAATACAGCACTTTCCTGTTACTTTTGTAGGTATGCTTACCTATGGAAAGAAAGGATTCCCTGGGAAACAATTGTCTACTTAACATGATGGTGCTTCTGGATTTAACCTGTAGTTTGTATCTGGGGAGGACACAGAAAATGTATGGAAGAAGGAGAATTATTTTTTCTGTTTCGTTTGTGGAGGATTTTGCATTGTCTTTTTCAAAAGGACCATCATCCGTGTATAAGTGACATTTGTGTTACTACTGAGTTTTACAGAAGCAGCAACCAGTGCTGACCAGTTAACCAAGAGAGTAAAACTTTGTACATACAGGTGAATATAAAGTTTTTCCACATTTCCTACTGAGATGTTATCTCATAGCTTACCACAGAAACCAAATAAAAATGGAATTTAATTGACGTCACTTCACGCTAGAATATTCTTGGAGCCAGAAAATATCTGCCTAAAGAACTTGCTGACCTTAATGACTTCTCTGATATCTTATCTAGGGAAAAAATTTATACTTACTTGCTCACATCATAATCTGAATAAGCAAAATAAGGAAAAATAAGGAAATATGTTTGGCCATAAATTCCAATTAAAATTTTACCTCATGAAAGTTGCATATGTAGAATAAGGAAAGTGAGTTGGTTTTTCCTAAATGGATCTGCACATGAGAAGGTGGTTGAGGGCCCCCATTTTCTCTAGTCTTCTTTTTGTTACCTATGTGCTTTTACAGAAACCTGTCATGTTGTCTTTGATATCCTGGCCAGATTAAATTCTCTGTTCTAATGACCTGGTAGGTTTACAGGCATCTTTCCAAAAAGCTGTTTTTAAAAAGAGTAGTCCAAAGACTCCCCAGCAAAAGATAGTAATAAAATGGAAAATAAAGCTAGTGAAAAGGGGAAAAAAAATGTATAATGCAGGAGTGTATTAAGACTACAGAATACAATAATTATGTATGTGAAGGAAAGTTGGATGTGCTTTTAAGATTTTCTACCAAAATTATTAGCCCAGCAAGTCAATAGGTTTAAGTCTGCTTCCTTGGGAAACAATAACAGAGTTCACCAGTGACCAGCAACTTTTCATTAAACCCACCACTGTTGACCTGGGGACAAAAGTGCCATATTTTAGAGTAGTGCTAAGCTTGCCAGGCAGTAGCTTCTCTAGCTGTGTAGGTGCCAAGCAAGCACAGTAGGCAAACAGCTCTTTATTTCAGTGCAAGTAAAGCTGTACCTGATGTCCAAATCCTGTCTATCAAGATACACAGTTGAGGGCTTTTTCCCACCACGCTACCAAAGGCTATTTCTACAGGGAAAAAAGTATTTTTAAAAGTGTGATGTCTGCGTAATCAGCATTAGGAGTGTGTATTACTTACTCTTCCAATGGCTATTGGTTTTAAAATAAATTCTCTGCTGAGCCAAAAATTATATTTACACAGAGATATTTCTAGAAGATACTTTCTCTCCCTTTCTTCTCCCCCAAAATGTTACACTCACTCGTAATTTCACATCTGTCAATACTGGTTTCTTACAAACACCCAAGGGATTTTATTCCATGAACTGAGGAAAATGCCTTTTGTGCTTACAACAAAAATATTTTTAATTTTTTCTTGGTCAAAATAAATCATATATATCATATCATATCATATCATATCATATCATATCATATCATATCATATCAATGAACCAAACCAAACCAACCGACCAAAGCAACAACAACAAACCAAAACACAAAAAACCCAATAGCTTACTGTTAAGAGAAGATAGGAATTGAGAAATGCTAATATTGTGTTTGTAAATAAGACTGGATTAAAAGAAACCTTGAATGTTATATAAGCCCTAAATACGGTTCAAATAAAGAAAACTTCAGATCTGGTAATTTAAGAATTCCTGTTAAGATGAATGTGAGATATAAATAAGATAAATAGTATTTCCAATATTACTTTATTTGCCAAATGCTGTCTTATCAGACAAAAGATCTTCTTAAGATATTATGTGGAGGATGGGATTTTATGGAGTAACAATATGTTATGATTGATTTTTTTAAACAAATACCGAAATAGTAAGTGTTTGGCAGCATGAAGAAAAATGTAGGGCCATGGAAAATATTGTATTGGATAAGTCTGATGTTTCAACTCTGACCAAGAATATCAGATATCTCAAAGGGACATACATAACTGATATTTTCGGAGAGGCCTATTATAAATCACCTTACTCAGCACTATGACTTGTGTCCCCAAACCCGAAGGCTCCTCTTATTATACAAACAAATCTGCAATTGTGGATGATCACTTTAGTCATATAAATGCATAAAGTCCACTGAATCTATGGCATGTTCTGGGCAATCGTTCCATCCTAATCACCAAGAGTACAAGACAAAATAAATACATTAACTGGCAAATGTACCTGAATCACTTTTTTCAGTTATATGTCTAATTCGAATTTTGACAGAATAAATACTCCTTGTGTTTTCTACATGGCCTGAAACTAAGGGCTTTCCAAAGCTTGTGATGATTTGTAAGTCTCCTATTCCTGGTACATCCTGTTAGAGACAGGGATGTCTGAAACAATAAGAGTGTTTCCATGTAAGAGCTCATTACTGATATTAACAGGAAGTAGCAGCACTGGTGGTGTTTGCACTGCATGCTGTATGCAGCCATCTGTGCCCATTAAGCTACGAATGACTTTGACATGTAAGCACTGAGTAAGGCCCAGCACATCACAGGTCAATGACATTTTAAAATCTGTATTTTGGGAGAGAACATTATCAGGTAACTTTGTCAATTAATTGTTTTCAAATAATGTAGGCATTATTGGATGAAAAGGAGAAAACTTGGGTTCTCTCTGTTTCCTCTGTGTTGGTATGTAGGTGGTTTTGCTCCCTGTCCTCCCCATGAGCCAACTGGGGCAAGGTATTCCAAAATCAGCTTTCAGAAGAGTACTCTTGTTAAGATTGGAAATCTAGGAAAACATGTTTTGGGTAAAGATTTTCTTCCTCCTAAAGCAGAAAACATTTCAAAGGACCCAGTAATTCCTTCAGACTTGAAGAAAAGGCATCAGGCTGGTTGAGGAAACAAACCCTGAAAATGCAAGGATTACAGTTTTACAAGCAAACACAAGGAAAAACTTGGTCTTAAAACCTGCACAGATAACATAAATGAGATCATTTATTTTAGTTTTAAACTGAATAGTTGTGTATGTGGCTGCACACCAAAATAATATGATAAAAAAAAAAAAAAAGAAGGCACAGAATAAGCCTCTTTTTGCTGGTGTTGCTGTATTAATATAAACTGCCCTTCAGATGGTGCTCTTACAATTCTGTGTACCAGAGCAGTGGCTCCCGAGGCGGGGTGTGCAGTCCTGTAATGTAGTGCTGCATCGTAAGAGGGAAGAACTCCTTTCCACACACAGCACCAGACAACTTTTCATAATTTTTAGCATCCTCAGTTAACTAGCATGGTCTTTAGTAAAGACACTTGCCAGTCTTTTGGTTCAAGTACCTCTCTTGTTATCAGCTTCTACCGTGATCAGTGAGCAGTTGATGTCCAGTGTATTTTTATTGCTGTGATACTGACTTCTCTCTGACTTCCCACAATGCTAATGAGCAGGGGAATAAGAAAATCTGGAAACGAGGAAACTGAAGAAATATTTGTGCAGTGTGGTGCTGTGCATGACCTATCTCTGTGTTCCTGGTTGAGTCCTGGGACGCTGCCTTAGCTGTTTGCTGGATGGGGAGGAAGCAGGGAGTGAGAAGGGAGAGAGTAGCCATGTACCTTTCAATTCAATACTTTCTCTTTCTAAATTATCAGTAACATTTTCTGTGGAAAAATATCTTGTTCTGCTATCACAGTTTTCACATTTATCCATTTTTTTTTTGCACTCTCACCTTTTTAGCATAGAAATGCACATGAGTTTTGAAGCAATGTAAGGAGACAACTTTTCTTGCAGTGCTCTCAATGCTTCCTCATATTGCTGTCACATTGCAAAAGCAGGAAATGTCACGTGTATACAAAGGGTGTAAGAATACAAACACAGTTCTCTAAACACTCTTGGTTTTGTGAGAACAATAGCATTTCTCAAGACTGACTGATCATGTTGCGCATACACAATGCTTTCTCTCTCTGCTGAATTTTTAGGACAAGAAAGAGAACAAACTGTTTATTTGTCTACTGAGTCTATTTTCCTCTGGCTACAGTCTACAAAAGATAAGTGTTAGCGTAGTAAATTTTTCCATGTCAAAGTAGGGCTCCAGCTGATGCCACTAAAAGCATGTTCCTGCCCACAATTGTTAGAGATACAGCAGCTCCTTGGCCCAGAATAAAACCCTCGGTTACATTTCCCAAGCACATTCAGTACCAGTTGCGCTAAAGTGCTGCAGTGGCTAGAGGACGTCTAATTCTCTGTCGGGGTAGAGCTTCATTCTAAGTGTGGAAACTAAAGCTTGTTCAGGTCTGCTGTGCCCTGCGGTCACGGTTGTGTCTTCCCCACCCCTGGGTCACAGGCTGTGCCTTGCTGGCCCACTGGAGCCTGTGCCTGGGCTGCTGGTGCCACAGCCCCCCGGGGCCTTCTGCCAGCTGTTCTGCCAGCTGTGTACATGCTGTGCACTCCTTCCTTCCTTCCTCCCTCCTTCCTTTCCTTCCTTCCTTCCTCCCTTCCTCTTCTTCCCTATACTTTTCTTTCCTTTTTATAAGGAATATAGTAATATTGACAGTCCCAGATGTGCTGCAAAGTTTTTATGTTTACCAGTTGAACCTAACATAAATCCTTCAGCCACCAAATCATTTGCCAATTAGACCAAACTGCAAAATAAAGGCTTTTTGTTTATGGACCTTAGATATTGTGTGTACTCTTTTCCAACCAAGGAGACAGACGAACCTGAGTCACTTCTCCCCCTACCCATACCTCTGGGTGGAACGTGACACTGCACCAAGAAATTAATCTCTAGTTTGAGGATCCCTTGACTCCAAAACTTCCAAATTCTGTTGCTTTTGGAATTTTATGGTACAACAGGCTGATTTTAAACCACCAAAACTTCACGCGTGAAGAGTGATGACAAATGATGATCTGATGCAGGGAAGCCATATCATAAATGTGAAAAACCCATTGAAAAAAAAATAGCATGCTCTAAAGTATTGTCACAAAAGCAGCATAAGTTTCTCCTTGTTCATGGTATGGAGCCCAGTAGAAAGGAGATGATAAAGCTGTTTCCTAGGGTTGCCCTAGTTAGCCTCTGGATAAAAGAGAGAAAGACCAAACATAATGAATTCTTTCTCTGTCAAACACTGATAAAATAACATCAGATTTACCATGGTGGAACTGGAGAGAAAGTTTGGATGCAAATCTGTGCTCCAGGTTGTCACGGAGGCACCCCAAGGTTAGTTTAAGGGACAACAGAGTCAAAACAACTTTTATTAAACTGGTGAGAAACAGGGTTTTAGCACTCCAAAAGTGACTTAAATACAGGTTGAGGAAAATTATTAAGGGGCAGCAGCTAATAATTCAGGCGGTCCACAGAGTGCATGCACGTGGCTTCACCAAAACAACGCCGAAGCAACCCCTGAGTCCTGGAGGAGTACACACTTGCCTGAACACGGTGTGAGATTATTTTAAAGAGATTCATGTACTTGTATTGAGTATGGAAAGTGTACACTCGCGATTCGGCGAGGGTAAATTTATAGTACACTCACAATCCTGCGAGGGTTAATACACGCGCAAATGTGCATGGAACATTACACGTGCTTATGTGGAAGCACGGGAGGAAAATACACCCGTGATTGTGCGAGGAAATAATTTATACACGTGCTCATATTGACCACAGAAAGTTACATGTGCAAATGTGCACGGAAAGTAGGTACACTCACAATCCTGCGAGGATTAATTTTACACGTGCTTATATTAAGCACGGAAAGTACGCATGTAAATGTGGACGGAAATTTACGCGTGCAAATGTGCACAGAAAGTTACATGTGCTTATGTGGAACCATGGGAGGAAAATACACCCTCGATTATGTGAGAATTAATTTTACATGTGCTCATATTGAGCACGGACAGTTACATGTGGAAATGTGCACGGAAAGTAAATACGCTCGCATTCCTGTGAGGAGAAGTTTTACTCACACCCGTGGCGGGAAGGCAAGCGGAGTCTCCATCCCGGGGGGGATCTGTCCTGTATGCCTTGTAGGCTCATGATAGGGAAATAAAGGACAGAAATGGAAAACACCTTATGGAGTACGCCTCTCATGTGCCATGGCAGCTGTAGAGCTCTTGGAGCCATCGCATCGTATAATAGCTGTGCTTTCCTGGGGTTTTCCCACCAGTTCTTAAACATCTCTCCAAAAGGTGTTTCTGTACAACAGCAGTATATAAATATGTTCAATCAAGGTCCGAAAGCATGAATGCCTGATAAAACTGTGTTAGGAAATCCTGGAGAAGATGAAGGCAGAATGTGCATGGCCCACAGGCCAGCAGCATGGCTGGCATACAGAAACTCTGGAGCCAAAGGCTATCAAATGTGCCTTTGGTAAAAGATAAATCCCTTTGCTGTGTTCAATGGTGACAGGATCTTCAGTCCGGGTTCAAATCACAGCAGGAAATGCTGGTGATATCACACAACCCATATTGCCCTGAAATTCAATCTAGTTTCTTCCTCACCACTAGATTAACATTCTTGAAATAGGTGATAATTTTCATATGTATCAGACACAGTCCTCATAAAGTATGGAATCTTCCTCCAAGGCAGAATTGTTTTCAAAACAGATACATGAGAAAAGACAAAGATTGTGATGTCCACGACGATCTTTCCTCTGCCCAGTTGTTTTTCTGGAAAGTGCTCAAAAAACAGTGTGAAAAATGGCACAAAACTAGAAAGGGAGGAACAAAGAGAAAGAAGCGGAAGGAGAGAGCACTGAGACTTGCAAGTAGAAGCACTCTTAGGCTTTGTATTGTAAGGAAACCTTTAGACCATTCCCCAGCACACAAGAAATGGCAAAAAGAGAAATCAGCCCTTCCTCTGTGCTTGGTGAGCTTGACATTTGTCTCATGCACTGAAAGATCCCTGGCTTCCACGCATCTCACCTAGATTTGTACCCACATCAGTAAAGAGATCACAAATGCTCTGGACCCACGCTCTGTGATGCTGAACGGCAAATGTGTAATCTAGCAGTGACTGCACCTAATTTGAAGGATTCTGGATGCATTTTGAGGCAAGCCCAACATTCCCCAGATGACCCGCATGAGCATTCTACTTGAGGTCTTTAATGACACCGCTGGGAAACAAGGAGCTGCGGAGGTGAAGGGGAGGAGTGGTTTGGTATGGTATGGTATGGTATGGTATGGTATGGTATGGTATGGTACGGTACGGTACGGTAAGGTATGGTATGGTATGGGTGCAGATAGCTGGGCATCCCTGCTCACACAGAGCATTTGATACACAGTACCTTTCTCAATTTGCCAAGCCTGATAAACTGCTCATGAAATACTATGTGCCCTGCCCTGACAGAGAACGTATCCTCTGTGGTTTTGTCCTCTCTATCTATCAGCCTCCTTCTCTCTTTTTTCCCTTCTCTTCACACATCTCATTGAAGAGCTCATTTCCTCTGCGACACATCCCAGCAAATGCATTTGGCCTTCCCAGCTCTTCTGCCACGCTGCAGACAGCAGCTAACAGAGGCTTAAATCCCCCTCTCATGTTTTTTTCTGCAAGTGTCTCCTGGCTGTGCCCATGATGTTTTATTCTTCTGTTGGTAGAGAAGTTGTGTTTCCAACACAACGGCACTTTTTAGGCTCAGGTTCTCCCAGGTCTGTTGTTGAACAGGTGAAAGAACCACGCTTCTCCTGAACTATAAACCTTGCAGGGGTCCTTTGCCCAAAATGTTGCTTGTGTGCGCATCTTTCCATTATCTGTTCATTCTCAACATTGTCTTGGAATGGGACGAGAGCAACAGAAGGCTGTCATGAAGTCACTGTGTTAAGGACTGTCTCATTAAAAAGTTGGCATACCAGAAGACAGAGCTAATAGTAGACAAGGAAACCTAAAGGATTTCAAATATGATTGCTTTGGCTTTTCAAACAGTCCACACAAAATGTGGGATTTGTAGAGTTCATATACATCTATCTTTGTTCATTCAAGCCATTCCGTAGCTGGAAGGATCTGGAAAGGACTTGCATTTTGTCGGAGATGAAGGCGTAAATGATTGAAGCCTGTGAGCACAGTACTCTTCTAATTCTGAACTCTTCATGCGCTTAGGACAACTTGTCAACAGTGCGGTGTGAGACAGAAGGAGAAGACAAGCACAGCCTCAAACCTGGCCTTATGGAGACCATTTGTCAGCTTCCAGTTGAACTTTCTTCAGATGACCTAGATGCTGGAACTCTGCGTATGTCCTTGTTATTTTAGACATGTTCTCTGCATGGAGGCCTGTCCTTCTAAACATGCAGATGACTATAGCACCCTTGACTCTGATACCGTCAAACTTGGAAATAACAGATAATGATCTTCCAAAAGGAAAAGAAGTACCTTGACTTATGAGTGGAAATGATAATAAAAGCCAGAGGTAGGAAGAGCCGATGAGACAGCATGGCCTATGCGGGGATCGACCCTGGGCTCCCCAAAGTCACGAGCAGGGAGCCTGCAGCCCTTCAGCCATCCAGGCACTACGATTCCTCCCTGCAAATCCCGACGTCGCACAGGGAAAGGCAGCTCCCAGCTGGGGGTGCTGATATGCGGCCATGGGCAGTCCACGCTGACTGGTTCCACCACGCTCCCCCTTGCAGGAGACCTGCGCACCGTGTCAGAGGTGGGGACAAGACACAGTCACAGACACGGGTGGCAGGTGACCAAGCTAGGGTGGCAGGGAAACACAGAAGCAAAACTAATGCAAGAGTATCTTCTTTTTTTCTCCAGCTGTCGTGCACATGCAGGGTGGAAGGCCGGCTGGAACATCACCAAGTGGTGGAGAGTGACATCAGCAAGCAAGGGACTGTGACATCATGGAGCCACGGACTGTGAGCTCGCGTCCCTCACTGCTCATCTCCGGGCGCCGGCAGAGCCTGGCTCAGCCTGGCTCGTGCCTGGACTCCTGCCGAGCAGCCTGCGAGGTGTGGACGTCGGAGCGAGGCTTCTCGTGGTGCTGGCTGGTGCTTTGGGGGCTGCTGTCGGCAGCTCTCGCTCCCATCCCGGAGCCATCCCTGTTTTTGCCCAGCCCTGCCTGCTTCAGGCAGCCGGGCATCGCGGCACACACTTGCTGCAGCGCAGGTGAGCTGTGCGGGAAACATCCCCCGGCCTGGCTGTGGGGTGGGCGACGTGTCTCGTGGAGTGGGGAGGGTGTCCTTGTCCAGGGGCCTGGGCATTCCCTCCTCCCCTCCCCTTCCCTCCCCTCCCCTCCCCTCCCCTCCCCTCCCCTCCCCTCCCCTCCCCTCCCCTCCCCTCCCCTCCCCTCCCCTCCCCTCCCCTCCCCTCCCCTCCCCTCCCCTCCCCTCCCCTCCCCTCCCCTCCATGTGACGGCCCATGACCATGGCCTCTCTCCTTTGGCAGTGCCCAACACCTTGGGCAGCACCAGCGCTGGCCAGGGGAAGCAGCTCCTCCTCCTCAGCTCTCCCCAAGCCGCTGCGCAGCACAAGCATGGCCAGCGAGACAGCGCGGAGCTGCCCCATCTGCGGTGATGCTCAGAAGACCGTCGCCTTCGTGCAGCCCTGCCAGCACCGGTTCTGCCTGGGCTGCATCCTGCGCTGGGCTCAAAGGACATCTACTTGCCCACTCTGCAGAGGCCAGATGCAAGAGATCAAGTTTTCTGTGCGGGGACACGACCAGCTGTGTGTCACCATGTCCCCTGCACAGCCAAGCCTGGCCAGCATCCAGGCCAGCGCAGCTCCCAGCCGCCCGGTCAGCAGCAGCCGCTCTGGCCCCGCAGGGTCCCCTGTGTTCTTTGTGATGGGGACGCCATTCCCGGAAGAGCAGGGGGCTGTGGAGACGGAGGACACGGCTGCCGTGGACGGGCTCCTGCCCCAGGTCTGGGCAGTGCTTTTCCGGCGACACCAGCAGCTCCTGGAGCCCGTGCTGCCCTGGCTCAGCCTGGAGCTGGACGCCATCTATGAGGAGCAGTGGTGGCTGGTGGTGGCAACAGAGAGGATCATTGTGTACGCCCTGTGCTGCCACGGGCTGGACGAGGAGGCCCTGGTCCAGCGCATGGAGCCCCAGCTCCAGGACAATGCAGCACCGCTGGTGCGTGGCCTCATCCAGGTCATCGTGGAGCGGTGCAGCGAGGAGGCCTGGAGGCTGCTGTGCTCCTACGGGGACGAGGAGGACGACGACGGGCGTGCAGCCAGCCCCAGCCCCCCCAGCTCCCGGGTGGGGACTCCTGACCCCAGGCTGGCCCCCACCAGCCCTGCGGGCTCCGACGTGGAGGATGAAGCCAGCACGTCGGAGGCCGCCCTGAGCAGGGCTCCCAGCTCCCTTCCACCTGCGCCCGGCCCCGCGCTGCGGGAGCAGCCCCAGGAGGAGCCGGGGCAGGTGGCGCTGGCAGGTCCCTCTGCCCGGGGCCGCAGCCGCAGCCCCTCCGCTGCCGACCGGGGCAGGGACCGCTCGCCTGGGGGGCCCCGGCGCCCCCCAAAGAGAAGGAACCCCGCGCCCCAGGACTCTCCTCAGCCCCGCAAGAGGCGGCCCCGTCGGCGGCACTAGCGGGGCTGCAGCTTCCCTTCGCAGAATCAAAAGCAAATAAATGTCTGTTTCTCTGACACATTCTCTGGCTGCTGCCTTCTTCCCCTTCTGGTGCTGTTGCACTCGAGTACCCTGAAGTGACGGTCATCCATAGAGATGAAACATCCGCTTCTGTCTCAGGCGCACAGAGCAGAAGAGGGTGTTTCCACGAGTCTGGTTGGCGAGGTATAACTAGCAAGTTTGGCAGCAGACAGCACTTGAATAGGAAACAGCACATCTGCAGAAGCATACGTCTTCTTCAGAACAGAAGCGTGTGTCCACTTGTGAATGCGCCTGTTTGACAGTGTCCGGGTAGAAAAATGACAACAGGGAAGAAAAATATCCCCAGCCTGTTCTTTCTGCCTTCTCAGATATGCTGTCTGGCTTGGGCCACACTTTGCAGAGTTGGACAAAGACCAAAGAGATACCAAAGGAAAAAGAGATGAAAATGCAAGGTGTTTTTTTTTAAAGCATACTTTCCTAACTGAACTCCAGCCAGATGGGTGAACAGGTACTCTGGCCGTATGCTGAGATCAGGCTTGTGAGAAAGCGCACAAGTCGAGCAGCGTGAGAACAAGCGGTGGGACTGCATGCTACGTGACAACACCAAGGACAGAAGAAGAGCGTGTGACAGACAAAACAGTGTCTATGGCAGTAACTTTGGTGGGAACACAAAATGCATTGCTTATGTAATGACTAACTAAGCAAATCGGCAAGCCTGAGTTTGTAATAAATGCCTCTTCTCGCGCCTTACTGAGAGTCTGTGCCTCATGCGCTACAAATGGCACCCGAACAGGGACTTCCAGCGCGGCTGTAAAGAAAGCAGCCATTCCGGTAGCGCAGCCCAACTGAACCAGGAAACAGGAATCACAGCGCACCCAGCACCGAGGAAAGGTGAGCGACTGGGAACCACGGGAGGGAAGATATCCCTAGAGCAAAGGCAAAGCCTAGGTCTCCTTCAGCGATTGTTCCAAAGGCAAAACTGGGACACATCAGGGGTCCGATTAGTGACTCTAGTAGAACGGATTGCTGATCACGTCCCGGACTTTCCTACAACTGGTACGTTTCCCTTGGAGGCACGGCATGAAGTCGGACGAGAACTATATGAACAGGCAGCGACCGGAGATAATGCTGCTTGCCAACATTTATCTACCTGGGGGAAAATTGTTACTAGTTTAAAAGCGGCTCAGAAGGAAGTAGCTGCAAGGGTGGCAACTAACTGTGACCCTTCTGCTCCTCTCTTGCCAGGGAAGGAGTGGGATCCTGTAGAAATAGCGTGCAAAAATGCACTAACCACGGATGCGGTAGCGGAGAAAGGGCTGGCTGACAACGAAGCCCCCGCTCGTACGCGACAGCCAACGCTTTTGACCAATGATGGTTTGTGGGAGTCGTCCAACAACCCCCTTGGTCCTGGCCTGACGGACCCGGAGCGAGAGCCTGATTTATTCCCCCCAGATGATACTTCCCTACTGAAAGCGCACACTAGTTTAACCGTGTGGGATAAAAGTCGAGAAGAGGCTTAAAAAGCAGGCGAATGGCAAGTGGTCACAGCATGCCCTGTGGCCTATTGTGAACAGCAACCTGCAGGCTTTCAACAGCTGTCTTATGAAGTTGTAAAGGAATTGCAGACTTCAGTTAAAGAAAATGGGGTTACTTCCTCATGCATTGTGAAGTTTTTAGAAGCGTTAAGCGCCTCCTAAGTACTGACTCCGCATGATTGGCGTTCTTTGTTGAAAAAGATCTTCACCACTACTCAATATATCGTATGGCGATCTGATTTTGGGGAGGACTGTACTATGGAATCTACCCGTAATGTATACCGTCAAAGAGGGATCGGTTACAGTCATTTAGCTGGGGAATGTGCTCCTGCTTTGCCAGAGAATCAAGGTGCATATCCCAGAGACATTTCTGTTTAATGCATTAACTGAGCAGTAGAAACAAATGAATATGCAATAGGTGTATGTACTAAATGCTAAGAAGTGCGAATCACGTGCACGCTCGTTTGGAGGAGCACTCCTGTGAGTGGGTGGCAACTAACTGTGACCCTATTGATACCGACAAGTTGGCAAAGAGAGCCCTTCACACTATCTTGAAACTGTTAAAAAGCAGGCACTTTTCTTACAGCACACCATACGCTCGCAGGATTGCTTCTCTAATCGGGCCGGCGCGTGATTCGCACTTCTCGGTTATTGATTACATATACGTATTGCATATTCATTTCTTTCTACTGCTCAGTTAATGCATTAAGCAGAAATTATTTCCATGACCCTGCCCTTTGCCCGAAGTCCATCTTTGGTAGTCGAGAGTCCTCATCAGGGGTCTCTAGTGGTCCCTGGTGGTTTTCTTAGCCTGGTGCCCCCCCGGTGATGGCTTCTTGACTTCATTTCTTGAGCAAGCATATTGTCATTTTGGACTGCTACTCAGCAAAAGCCATGCAGCTCTTTCTTCATTTGGTGGGACATTCCGCTTTCCCGGCTCACAAGCCAACGACATCCCGTTTGCCTCAAGTCCAGTCTCTCTACAGCTGTTGTTGCTCTGTTGCCCAGTCTTGCTACCTTAGGCCTAGTCTTGCTCCATGATGCCTAGGGCTTCTAAAAGAGTTTTGTTCCTCTTATCAAGAGAAAGGAGGGGCCATGGGCTCAGGTCTCACAGCCCCAGCCCCCGGGGACAAGAGGACAGCTCCACACCTACCAGACGCCGCAGCGTCGCCCTTTGCGTTTGAGACTCAGCAGAACGCTGAGCCGGGCGCTCCTGGGGCGGGCACGTTTCTTCCTCCAGCATGTCCGTCTCCGTGCCTGCACTTGTGCATCCAGAGTCTGCACGGCCGTGGGCACTGTCGGGCACGGACACGTGTGGGGACGCTTCCCAAGCGCAGGCACAGCCGAGCTCTCTCGCACGGAGGACACGGACACACACGTGCAAATGGTGGTGGAGACCAAAAAGTCTTTATTGGGGGGGCACTCTAATGGGCAGCGGCCCCACCCTGACCACAGGGAGGATCCTTCCCACGGCATGGGCCACGTTGTTGTAGGTCTCCTCACACAGTACGTTCAACAGGAGGTCGCAGAAGAGCTCGAGGCCAATGCAGGAGGCAAAGAGCACCACAGCAGCAAGAATGCAGGTGACAGCAAACATCGGGCTGGCAAAGAACATGTAGAGCATCCTGTGGGGCAGAAGAGGCATGGGAGACAGGGCATGGTGGACGCCTCGCAAGCCCCTCCTGATATGGGCTGCAGGGCCCTTTCCAGGAGCCCCACAGGCCTCCTCCCCAGCCGTTTCTCATTGCTCCCTCGGGCAGGCTGGGACATGAGACTCCGCAAGCCTGGGAAAACACCCCGACCCAGGGAAAACTGACGCCGAGCGCTTCTCGGCTGCAAAGCCCACAGCCGGCCAGCAGCCTGCCAGCAGCCTGGCTTGTGAGCCCCACCGGTTGCAGCAGGTGACCAGCCCACCCCAGTGGCTGCCCAGGAGCGGGCCCCGGGGCACAGGGGACGCAGTGGGGACACTCACTGCAGCCAGTACAGGAAGCCGCATCTCCTCGCCAGCGAGTCCTTCTCCTGCAGGGCAACAGAGGACACGGACGCTTGTCAAGCACTGGTGCATGGTGGGGACAGCTGGAGTTGCACGGTGCCCCTGGCCCCCGCCTTGCGCAGGAGCGTAGCCCGTGTGTGGCTGGCACCTCCGTGGACCCTCTCCCCAGGGACACCCCCGCTGGCAGGGGGACAGGGGCTGGCACAGGCTCTCCCGCTTACCAGCTGTTCTTCCACCAGCTCCGGACGTGCAGTCTGTGGTATCTCGGACTCCTCCTTCCTCTGCAGCTGGCTGCGGGCAACAGGGCTTGGTTGGACGACTTACAGAGCTCCATGGCCACGCAAGGGGTCCCCTTCCAAACACACACCACCCCAGGCAGGGAAAGGGCTCCCCTGTCACACCGCCTGCTGCACGTTCCCCCCACTCCGGTGCCTGCACCAGCATTGGCAGCCCCATCATGCGGTGCTGCCGAGACACCCCGGAGACACGTGTGGGGCCAGGGGCCGAACTCACCAGGCCTCTAAATACTCCATCTCCTCTTGAAGATTGCTTACTTCCCGGAACAGCGCCTGGGAGAAGGAAGGGTTGCGAGTGCCTGAGCCCGCTGCGGCCCTCCGCCAATCCCCCACCCCAGGGCCTGCGGGCACACAGCCCTTTCCCCCCAGCCCTTTCGGCATTACCTCGGTCTCCCGCCGCACAAAGGCCCCGGCCTCGGCATAGCGCTTTTCCATCTGCTAAACAACGGGTGCACCATGCGGGCGGCTGAGCCGGGACCTGGACACCCCTGGGCCTTTCCAGCCCCAGGGCCGTGCCCACTCAGGCCTCCTTCTCCCCCCTACCTGCTGCGCCTCTTCTTGCTTTCTTGCAGCCTCCTGTATAGCCTGGCACTGCTCCTGGGGGAGGGGAGGGGGTGAGGAGCAGCCATCAGGGCAGCAGGACACTGCCACCAGTGCGCTCCCCTGCCATTATGGCCTCCCAGCTCCCTCTGGGCACCTCCTTTGCCCTCACATCCCCTCTCCTTCCCAGCCCTGCAGGCGCTGTGGGCAGACACAGGGACCCCCACGCCCCACTCGGGACGCAGTCCACGTCTGGACATGGTCCTGAGCAACTGGCTCTAGGTGAGCCTGCTTGAGCAGGGCCACGAGGTGAGACAACATGATCTCCAGAGGTCCCTTCCAAGCGCAACCCGTCTGTGACTCGGGGAACTCACCTTACACTGGCCCAGCAGACTCTCCAGGTGCCGGCACTCCCGGCGCCGGTTCTCCAAACTTTCCACCGCGGCAGAGGTCTGGGAAGAGGAGCCGCACAGAGGCCCTGAGCCCGTGACACAGCCCCAGCCACCGCAGCCTGGGGACGTGGGCAGGGGAGGGGACACTGACCTCCGCGCTCAGCTGCGTGATGCTGTCCTTCAGCTGCTCCTGCTTCTTTGCCTGCGTGGGGAAAGGAGGGGTCAGGGGCTCAAGTCTCACGGCCCCAGCCCCCGGGGACAAGAGGACAACTCCACACCTACCAGACGCCGCAGCATCGCCTTTTGCATTTGAGACTCAGCAGAACGCTGAGCCAGGCACTCCCGGAGCATGCGCATGTCTTCCTCCAGCATGTCCATCTCTTCCTCCAGCATGTCCCTCTCCATGCCTGCACTTGTGTGTTGGGACTCTGCGAGGCGTGAACGGCACGGCCGTGGGCACTGTCGGGCACGGACACGCGCAGAGACGCTTCCCAAGCGCAGGCACAGCCGAACTCAGAGCGATGAGGACACGGGCACACACGTGCACACTGAGGGATGCCCAGAGCCTTCCACTGCACTGTGGACACAGGACAGGTCCTTGGCAACTACTCTCCAGACTCCTGCCCCGCAGCACCGAAGTTCTCCTCCGGATGCTTGCCCACCTCCAGGAGCAGCCCCTTTTATCCCCGCCAGGGCACCTACGTCACACACCCACAGTGACATCACAGTGACACGGCCAACACTGCCCATGGAGATGTGGCCATCACCTCCCTGGGGCTGGTGCCAGGAGCTGCTTTGGGGTCCAGCTGCGGCCGCCAAGGGAACAGGGCATCACTCGCAGCACCCACTCACAGGAGTGCTCCTCCAAACGAGCGTGCACGTGATTCGCACTTCTTAGCATTTATTACATACACCAATTGCTGATTCATACCGTACCATACCGTACCATAGGTCATCCATCCCCTCCCATATACCATACCATACCATACCACACCATATGCCATCTTATCCCATACCATACCGCATATCATTACGTGCAAAACCATACTCCATACCATACCATACAATACCATACCATACACACACCATACCATACCTTACCATACACCATACACCATCCTATCCCATGCCATCCCATCCCATCCCAGATACAATACCATACTGTTAGCAGTCAGGACACATAACCACGGGCGTAGTTATATGTGGTGCTTTATTTCAGCGCTGGGAAAACAGGGGTTCGCACCCAAAGCTGGCTTCGCTAGTCAGTTTAAGTTACACAGTATTTATGCAGTCCGTTCACATACATATTCATATATTCATTAAGATACGTAACGGTTACTCAGTATTGATTACAACATTGATTGCAACATCTTGGAACTATTTTGATCATGTGCAGTGTCCTCACTCTATGCGTATTTAGGCTACGATAAAAGCTAGGTTGTTAAGATAAGAGTATACTCGAACACGTTCTGCTTGAACATCCTCTCAGGGACAGTTTACAAAACTGATTCATCCTTTCAGGAACATTTTGTAAAACTGGTTCAGTTAGCAACAATACCATACGCCATATGATCCAATACCATACCGCATACCATAATATCCAGAACCATATCCCATACCGTACCGTACCGTACCATACCGTACCATACCATACACCACACCATTACATACAATAATATATCATACCATACCATAGGCCATACCATACCACATACCGTGCCATAGACAATACCATATTAAACATACACGATACTATACCATACATGATACTGGACCACACCATACCATACCATACCGTACCATACCATACCACACACCATACCATACCATACCATACCATACCATACCATACCATACCATGCCATGCCATGCCATGCCATGCCATGCCATGCCATGCCATACCATACCACGCCATGACATACCCCACAAAATACCACACCATACCTTAGCATATACCATACCACATGGCATACAATACCACACCATATACCATACCATACCAAACCATGAAATATACCATAGCACACCGTACAATGCACCATACGATGCCACAATATACACCATACCATACACCATACCACACTATACCATACAATACCATACAATACCATATAGTACCATATCACACCATACCCCATACCAAACAATACTCCATACCATACCATAACATACATCATACTATACCATACCATACCCCATACCAGTCAATACCATACCATACCATACCATACCATACCATACCATACCATACCATACCATACCATACCATACCATACCATACCATACCATACCATATGTCACAGAGCAACCCACAGGTCAATTTTAGGGACCACAAGGTCCAAAACCAACTTTTATTAGACCAGCGAGGCACAGGGTTTTAGCACTCCGAATGTGACTTAAATACAGGTTCGGATATCAGTGGAGGAAATTATTGAGAGGGGCAGCCACTAATACAACAGGAGGTCCACAGATTGCATGCACGTGGCTTCACCAAAACAGTGCCGGAGCCGTCCCCGAGTCCCGGAGGAGTACACACTTGCCTGAACACGGTGCGGGATTATTTTTATAGAGATACACGTACTCACAGTGAGTACGGAAAGTGTGCACTCGCGATGTCGCGAGAGTAAATTTATAATACGCTCGCAGTCCTGCGAGAGTTATTTTACACGTGCAAATGTGCACGGCATCCTACACGTGCTTATGTGGAAGCACGGGAGGAAAATATACTCGCGATTGTGCGAGGGGCTCTCGGCGGCCACTCGCGATTGTGCGAGGAAATAAAGTACTTGTGCAAGTGTGCACGGAAAGAAAATATACTCGCAATCCTGCGAGAAGTTTTACTTACACCGTGGTGGCGAGGCAAGCGGAGTCTCCATCCCGGGGAGGGGGGCTCTCGTGGCGGCAGTGGCTAAGCTCGTGCTCCAAGAGACCCGCGGCAATGGGCGGAGTCTCGACGAGAGTCCCGTTTTGTTATCTGATCAGACCTGACTGTAGGCATTGTATAAGCTTCTCTGCACCCCCCACACTGAGTGTGGGTGCCCCTGAAGCCCTCAAACATCCCCCACACTGGGCGCGGCCCAGTGTGCCTTGGCACTCCCTTCTTCTAATGTCCCAGGAGCCAGGGTGCTCTGGGCCAAACAAAAGAAGCTGTTAGCCTCAAATAGCAGAGAAAGGGGAAGATGTGCCATATTAAAAGAGGGAGGGGGGTTGCCATCTGCCACACCATACTATACCATACATACCATATGCCATAGCATACCATAACACATTTTACTATACCACAACATACCATATGCCATACCATACAATACCATACCATAGCATAAACCATACCATACTGTATACCATCCCATCCCACACCATATACCATAGCATACCATAAGCCATAGCATACCATAGCATAACGCATACTATAACATACAAAACCAGACCCCATATCATACCATACCATACATACATCATACCATCTCATACCATACACATTAACATACCATACCATACCACACTCAATACCATACCATACACCATACCATAATCCACACCCTACAGTACCATACCATACCATACCATACCATACCATACCATACCATACCATACCATACCATACCATACCATACCATACCATACCATACCATACCATACCATACCATACCAGATACAACACCCCATACCATACCATAGCAAACCATACTACATACCATACAATACCATACCGTACCGTACCGTACTGTACCATACCATACCATACCATACCGTACCGTACCGTACCGTACCATACCGTACCGTACCGTACCGTACCATACCATACCATACCATACCATACACCAGACCATCACCATCCCATCCCATCCCATCCCATCCCATCCCATCCCATCCCATCCCATCCCATCCCATCCACCATTCCATACCCCATACCATACCATAGTATAATTTAACACACATCATAGCATACCATATGTTACCATATGACACCATGCCATTCATCATACCATACTATACCATAGCATACACCATAGATACCATACCATGCCGTACTCCATATCATACAACACCATATCATACGAACCATACCATACCATAACCTATCATACAATACCATACCATACCATACCATAGCCTACCCTACCGTTCCTCATACCCCACCCTCCCGTACTACACCGTACCATACCGTACCATACCCTACCATACCCTACCATACCATACCATACCATACCATACCATACCATACCATACCATACCATACCATACCATACCATACCATACCATACCATAGCCTAGGATAGCATACCATACACCATGCAATGATAGCATACTATACCATAAAATGTACCATACCATACCATATACGATACAATACAATACACCATATTGTGCCATGCAATATATTATATTCCATACTATATCATTCTACACCATAACTCATACCATACCATACCATACCATACCGTACCGTACCGTACCGTACCGTACCGTACCATACCATACCATACCATACACCAGACCAGACCATCACCATCCCATCCCATCCCATCCCAAACCATCCACCATTCCATACCCCATACCATACCATAGTATAATTTAACACACATCATAGCATACCATGTTACCATATGACACCATGCCATTCATCATACCATACTATACCATAGCATACACCATAGATACCATACCATGCCGTACGCCATATCATACAACACCATATCATACGAACCATACCATACCATACCCTATCATACAATACCATACCATACCATAGCCTACCCTACCATTCCTCATACCCCACCCTACCGTACTACACCATACCATACCATACCATACCGTACCATACCGTACCATACCATACCCTACCATACCATACCATACCATACCATACCATACCATACCATACCATACCATACCATACCATACCATACCATACCATACCATACATTACCATAATGTACCATACCATACCGTACCGTACCGTACCATACCATACCATACCATACCATACCATACCATACTCCATTCCATACAATACCATATCCTAGGATAGCATGCCATACACCATACAATGATAGCATACAATAGCATAAAATGTACCATACGATACCATACACGATACAATACCATACACCATATTGTGCCATGCCATATACCATACCATACCGTACCGTACCATACCATACCATACCATACCATACCATACCATACCATACCATACCATACCATACCATACCATACACCATACCATACAAAACACAATACCATACCATACACCATACCATAACATACCATACCATACCATACCATACCATACCATACAGCATACTATACCATAGACAATGTCATACCACACACCATACCATACCATCCCATAACATACAAACTAACAATACCATACCATAACATAAACCATATCATACCATATTATACTATACCCCATACCATACCCGATACCATACCATACCATACCATACCATACCATACCATACCATACCATACCATACCATACCATACCATACCATATCATACCACATACAATACAATTTAATACCATACCATAAGCCAAATGACACAATACGATACCATACCATACGATGCGATACTGTACACTACCATACCATACACCATGCCGTACCATGCCATACCATACCCCATACCATACCTCATACCATACCATACTCTACAACATACTGTATCATACCATACTACACACCATACCATACCCCATACCACAACCCACACAATACCATACCATACCATACCATACCATACCATACCATACCATACCATACCATACCATACCATACCATACCATACCATACCATACCCTAGGATAGCATACCATACACCATTCAATGATAGCATACTATACCATAAAATGTACCATACCATACCATATACGATACAATACCATACACCATATTGTGCCATGCCATATATTATATTCCATACTATATCATTCTACACCATAACTCATACCATTCCATACCATACCATACCATACCATACCATACCATACCATACCATACCATACCATAAACCATAGGATACGGCATACCATACCATACCATACCATACACCATACCTTACCATACCATACACATTCCCATACCACACCATAGCACACGCCATACCATACCATACCATACCATACCATACCATACCATACCATACCATACCATACCATATACCATACACCATACCATATACCATACCATACCATATACCATACCATACCATAGCATACTATACAGCATAGCATGCCGTACCATACGATAGCATACCATACACCATAGCATAACATATACTTTACCATACCATGCCATTCCATACCGTACATCATACCAGACCATACACTATAACATAACATTCCATACCATTCTGTGCACCATTCCACATCATACCATGCACCATACCATACCATACCATACTAAAGAATATACCATACCATAGAATACCTTTCACCATATCATACCATACTAGATACCATACCATACGATAACATACAACGTACCATACCATACCATACCATACCATACCATACCATACCATACCATACCATACCATACACCATACCATACTATAAACAATACCATACCATAGACCATACCATAAAATACCATACCATAGACCATACTATACCGTAGACATTATCATACCACACACCGTACCATACCATACACCATGCCATGCCATGCCATGCCATGCCATGCCATGCCATGCCATGCCATACCATACCATACCATACCATACCATACCATACACCATAACATACGGCATACCATACATCATACCTTACCATACCATACACATTACCATACCATACCATAGCACACACCATACCATACGATACAATACCGCATAACATACTATACGCATTACCATATCATACACCATAACATTCCATAACATACAACGTACCATACCATACCACACCATACCATACACCACACCATAACATACAATACCATACACCACAGCATGCCATATACTCTACCATACCATATACTATACCATACAATACCATACGATACACCATACCATACACCATACAACAGAGTATCATACACCATACAATACCATACCATATACCACACCATACCATACCATGCCATACCATACCATACCATACCATACCATACCATACCATACCATACCATGCCATGCCATGCCTTCCCATACCATACCATACCATACACCATACCATATGTCGAGGGTTTAGTTTGCGGTGTGACAATAAAACCCTGGCAGAAGTATCGTTCATCCTCCTCCCCCCGCACTTCCCCCTTTTGCCCCTCCCTCTCCCCCGTTCCTACCAAGGACAGGCGATTGGGAGGGAAGGAAGGACAGAGAGAAGAGAGCTGGATGTATTACTAATGCTACTAATAGCAATAGAGAAAATAATACAAAATATACAAAACCAATCTTGAAAGCCTCAGCAACTGCAGAGCCGGCACCCGAAGTCCTAGATTGAACTCTGCAGCCAACCGGAGCTGGATTCAGTCTCTCACTAGGCCTCAGTTTGCAGGGACGACTAGCAAGGTCCTCTCCTAATGTCGGCCATAAGCAGAAGGGAAAAGGGAAAAAGGGCCGAGATCCTCGTGATCTCCCACTTTTATATGAAGTATTCACGTGAATGGAATGTTATGCACAGTTGGTCAGTTTCTTGGTCACCGGTTTCTCGTCGCCCCTCTCGCGAGATATCTATCCATGCTTGTCAACAAGTTTGCATTCCATTGCTAGGTTTACCAAAACATGTGTCTGGTTCTCGAGGAAAATGCAGCTAATATGAAGGCTTTAGCTGACAGGCACATTCACTAAAAGAGAAACTTGTTATTTAACAAAACCAGGACATTCCACCCCTTATAATATGCCATTCACTGAATGCTTAAACCTTATCAATGCAATCTATCAACACTACTACTATATATATATATATACATATCTATATATGTACACAGGAGTAATTAATCAGTGGACCATCCTTTGAAAAGTTCATTAAGTTCATTTTGTCACAACAGTCTCCCAGGGCAGGAAAAATGGTACAAGTGCACCTCATGACCACTGTTTGTGGGTTAAAGACATCAACTGCGAAGAAGTTGTCGGGCGCCACTCGAAGAAGCTAGCTCTGGTTTCGTCATCACTGTGTTGATCTGAAAGACACTTACTAAATACTGTTAGTATTGCAATTCACATGCTGCAATTCAGTATTGAATATTTTCACCTAAACTCAAATCCCCTTGAGGTACACACCAAACTTCTCCATCCTTAAGCATCACCCACCAGTTGCTGCCAGGTCCCTGGACAAAAACAATCCCACGAACGGGCTTGCCTTTGCCTGAGGCAGGAGTAACCCAGACTGCCTTTCCTAACATATTTCTGATTGGGCAGGCCCGGCTCGATTGGTTGGTCCCCTACTGTTGACCAACCAAGTGGCTTTTGCTAAATGTGAATCCCGGTTTTTAAAGGTTCCACCACCAAGTGCCTTTAGTGTAGTTTTTAGCAAACCATTGTACCTTTCAATTTTCCTAAAGGCTGGTGCATGATACAGAATATGGTATACCCACTCAATACCATGTTCTTTGGCCCTATTGCCTATAATACTGTTTTTGAAATGAGTACCATTGTCTGATTCAATTCTTTCTGGCGTACCGTGTCGCCAAAGGACTTGCTTTTCAAGGCCCAAGATAGTATTTCTGGCTGTTAGCATGAGGTACAGCATGTGTTTCCAACCATCCAGTGGTTGCTTCCACCATTGTAAGTACATAACGCCTACCTTGACGTGTTTGTGGAAGCGTAATATAATCAATCTGCCAAGCTTCTCCATACTTATACTTTAACCATCACCCCCCGTACCATACAGGCTTTACTGTTTCACTTGTTTGATTTCAGCGCAAGTTTCACATTCATGAATAACCTGTGAAACAGTGTCCGTAGTTAAATCCACCCCTCGATCGCGAGCCCATTTATATGTTGCATCTCTACCTTGATGCCCTGAAGCATCATGGGCCCACCGAGCTAGGAGAAGTTCACCTTTATGTTGCCAGTCCATGTCAACCTCAGCTACTTAAATCTTAGCAGCTTGATCCGCTTGTAGGTTGTTTAGATGTTCCCCGGTGGCTCGACTTTTAGGCACATGAGCATCTACATGACGAACTTTCACAGGCCGGCTCTCTAGCCGAGCAGCAATGTCTTGCCACAGCGTGGCAGCCAAAATGGGTTTACCTCTGCGCTGCCAGTTGCTTTTCTTCCATTGCTGTAGCCACCCCCACAAGGCATTTGCTACCATCCATGAGTCAGTATAAAGTATTGGCCTCTTCTCTCGTTCAGCAATGTCCAAAGCCAGCTGGATGGCTTTCACTTCTGCAAATTGACTAGAATCACCTTGTCCTTCAGTGGCTTCTGTAACTTGTCGTGTGGGACTCCACACAGCAGCTTTCCACCTTCGATTTTTTCCTACAAGACGACAGGATCCACCTGTGAACAGTGCATACTGCTTATCAGTCTCTGAAAGTGTACGGTGGTGCTTCTTCAGCACATTTTACTTCCACCTCATCTGGAGGCATCCCAAAGTCTTTACTTTCTGGCCAGTCTGTAATCACTTCTAAGGTCCCTGGACTATTGGGATTTCCAATTCGAGCTCGTTGCGTGATCAGTGCAATCCATTTACTCCACATAACTTCAGTTGTACGATGTGGAGAGGGAACTGTCCCTTTGAACATCCAGCTCAGCACCGGCAGTCGAGGTGCTAGGAGGAGCTGTGCTTCAGTACCGATCACTTCTGAAGCAGCTCGAGCTCCTTCATATGCTGCTAGTATCTCTTCTTCAGCTGGAGTATAGTTGGCCTCAGATCCTTTGTATCCTCGACTCCAAAAACCTAAGGGTTGACCTCGGGTTTCTCCTGGTGCTTTCTGCCAGAGGCTCCAGGTAAGTCCATTATCTCCAGCTGCGGTGTAGAGCACATTTTTAACATCTAGTCCAGTCCGAACTGGTCCAAGGGCCACTGCATGAGTTATCTCACGCTTAATTTGTTCAAAGGCTTGTCGTTGTTCAGAGCCCCATTCAAACTGGTTCTTTTTTCGAGTCACTCGATAGAGAGGGCTCACAATCTGGCTGTAGTCAGGGATATGCATTATCCAAAAACCTACAACGCCCAAGAAAGTCTGTGTCTCCTTTTTATTAGTAGGTGGAGACATTGCTGCAATTTTGTTGATCATATCCATTGGAATCTGACAACAGCCATCTTGCCATTTTATCCCTAAAAACTGGATCTCTCGTGCAGGTCCCTTGACCTTGCTTTGTTTTCTGGCAAAACCAGCATCCAAAAGAATCTGAATTATTCTCTCACCTTTTTCGAAGACTTCTTTCTCTGTGTCGCCCCATACGATGATGTCGTCAATATATTGCAAGTGTTCTGGAGCTTTACCTTGCTCCAGCATGGTCTGGATCAGTCGATGGCAGATGGTAGGACTGTGTTTCCACCCTTGGGGCAAGCGATTCCACGTGTACTGGATGCCCCTCCAGGTGAAAGCAAACTGCGGCCTGCACTCTGCTGCTACAGGAACAGAGAAAAATGCATTAGCAATGTCAGTTGTAGCATACCACTTAGCTGCCTTTGACTCCAGTTCAAATTGCAGTTCTAGCTTGTCAGGCACAGCAGCACTCAGTGACGTAACTTCATTCAGGCCACGATAGCCTACAGTTAGTCTCCACTCGTCACGAGACTTACGCACTGGCCAGACTGGGCTGTTAAAAGGTGAGCGAGTCTTACTGATCACACCCTGGCTTTCCAATTGACGGATCAACTTCTGGATAGGAATCAAAGAGTCTCGGTCAGCTGATCGGAGCCAGCCCAGCGAGGGCCGGAGCCGGCGGGGTTCAGCCAACCACGAGGTTCAACCGAGATTAGGAAGCTCAGAGGGAAACGTACAGGGACAGTGTGATTCCTGGCGAGTCCCGATCCCCGCAGCCCCGGCAGCCATTGCGAGAGAGCGGCTGACGTGGTGGGGGGCGTTCACACGGTGATGGTGACCACACCCCCCCCTTGCCTTGAAAAAGCCTTTAGGAGGGCAGCGACTAGTCTCTGCCCACCAGGTGCAAGGGAGGAGCAACCAGCTTGTGTAGCGGGTTAGTCCCACCCACACTGTGCTGCAGCAGCGGGGGTGGTAGCTTGTGCAGCAGTGTGCAGAGAGCACTTGTCGCTTGTCAGCCCCTCTAACTTATTGCCAGCATCCCAGACTGCTGACGACCATGGTCGCCTCCAGGAGGAGAGCTTGTCTGAAACAGACTGTGGCTACGCAGACTGAGGAGGTTCTGTCCCGAACGGTGGCTGTTCAGCTCTCCGGCTGCAGGGAGTGCCAGAGCCTGCTGCTGCCGGGGGAGGGAGGCCAGCAGTCCACCCGTGTGAGGTGTGAGCAGGTGCAAGACCTGCTCGACATGGTTGTGAAACTTAAGGAGGAGGTTGAGACGCTGAGGACCATCAGGGAGTGCGAAAGGGAGATCGACTGGTGGAGTAACACCCTGACGTGCCAGCTGCTTCCCATAGTCTGAGGGGAATGAAGAACGATTTCAAGGTCTTGGGAAGGATGGTGAAAGACTCAGGGGCTCAAGTGATCTTCCCTTCACTCCTTCCATCTTCAAGTGACGATGTGGGATGGAATAGGAAAATTCAGTCTCTAAATGGTTGGCTCCAAGACTGGTGCTACAGGCAGGGCTTTGGATTCTTTGATAATGAGTGGTTTTATAAGACACCAGTCCAGACAGTGTCACGCGGGAAAGATTTATCTCGCAGGGGCAAAAGGATGCTGGGGCAGGAATTAGCTGGGCTCATTTGGAGAGCTTTAAGCTAGGCTCGAAGGGGGATGGGGTTGTAGCTGGGCTTGTCCCAGTGGGGCAGCATTCTAAAACTGATGAGGACCGGGTGGCCTCCTATGCCCCTAGGGAGAAATTGGTGTGCTCTGCTCACTCCCTGAAATGCCTGTACACCAATGCGCGCAGCATGGGGAATAAGCAGGAGGAGTTAGAATCCTGTGTTCGGTCGGGAGATTATGATCTGGTGGCAATTACAGAAACATGGTGGGACAGTTCACATGACTGGAATGTGGTCATGGATGGCTATGCCCTTTTCAGGAAAGACAGGCCAGCCAGGCGTGGTGGTGGAGTTGCTCTCTATGTGAGAGAGCAACTACAATGTACTAAATTCTGCCCAGGAGTGGATGACGAGCGAGTTGAGAGTGTATGGGTCAGGATCAAGGGGCAGGCTGGCAGGGGTGACACTGTTGTGGGCGTCGGTTACAGGCCACCAGATCAGGCTGAGGAAGCTGATGAGGCCTTCTATGGGCAGCTGAGAGTGGCCTCACAGTCACAGGCCCTGGTTGTTGTGGGTGACTTTAACTTCCCTGATGTTTGCTGGAAGGACCATTCAGCCAGCCAGCCACAGTCCAGGAGGTTCCTCCAGTGCATTGATGATAACTTCCTCGTGCAGATGGTGGAGGAGCCGACTAGGAGAGGTGCACTGCTGGATCTCATCCTCACTAACAAGGAGGGTCTGGTCGAAGCAGTAAAGGTTGAGGGCTGCCTGGGTTGCAGTGACCACGGGATGGTGGAGTTCAGCATCTTGTGTGGCAGGAACAGAATAGCAAGTAGAATTGCAACCCTGGACTTTAGCAGGGCTAACTTTGGCCTTTTCAAGCAATTGCTGGGGGAAATCCCATGGGCAAGACTGCTTGAAGGAAAAGAGGCCCAAGATAGCTGGATTGCATTCAGAGATTGCTTCTTCCACACTCAGGATCAGAGCATCCCCACACATGGGAAGTCAAGGAAGGGAGCCAGGAGGCCTGCGTGGTTGAATAGGGATCTGTTGGGTGTGCTCAAGCAGAAGAGGAGAGTTTACAGGTCACGGAAGCAGGGGCTGGCCACTTGGGAGGAATATAAGGCTGCCGTTAGAGGATGTAGGAAGGCAGCTAGGATAGCCAAGGCCTCCTTAGAATTACAGCTGGCGAGAGGGGTCAAGGACAGCAAAAAGAACTTTTTCAAATACATAGCAGATAAAACTAATACCAGAGGCAATGTAGGCCCACTGATGAATGGGGTGGGTGCCCTGGTGGCAGAAGATACAGAGGATACAGAGAAGGCAGAATTACTGAATGCCTTCTTTGTCTCTGTCTACTCTGCCGGAGGCTGTCCTGGGGAGCCCTGTACCCCTGAGACCCCGGATGAAGCCAGGTCAGTGGAGGAGTTTGCTTTAGTCGATGAGGACAGGGTTAGGGAGCAATTAAACAGTCTGGATATCCATAAATCCATGGGTCCAGGTGGGATGCATCCACGGGTGCTGAGGGAGGTGGCTGAAGTCATTGCTGGACCGCTCTACTATCATCCGTGCACCTTGTTACATTCTCATAAAAGGTTATGAGGTTGGTCAAGCATGACTTACCCTTGGTAAAGCCATGCTGACTGCCCCTAACAACCCTCTTATCCTTGATATGCCTTGAGATGGCACCAAGGATAAGTTGTTTCATTACTTTTCCAGGGACAGAGGTGAGGCTGACCGGTCTATAATTACCTGGGTCCTCCTTCTTGCCCTTTTTGAAGACTGGAGTGACATTTGCTTTCCTCCAGTCCTCGGGCACCTCCCCTGTTTCCCAAGACTTGGCAAAGATGATGGTGGATGTGGTCTACCTTGACTTCAGTAAAGCCTTTGACACAGTCTCCCACAGCATCCTCACAGCTAAGTTGAGGAGGTGTGGTCTAGACAATAGAGTAGTGAGGTGGGTTGCAAACTGGCTTAGGGAGAGAAGCCAGAGAGTGGTCAATGGTGCGGAGTCTAGTTGGAGGCCAGTATCTAGTGAAGTGCCTCAGGGGTCAGTACTGGGGCCACTATTATTCAATATATTCATTAACGATTTAGACGAGGGAATAGAGTGTACTATCAGCAAGTTTGCTGATGACACTAAGCTGGGAGGAGTGGCTGACACGCCATAAGGCTGTGCTGCCATCCAGCGGGACCTGGACAGGCTGGAGAGTTGGGCGGGGAATAACCTAATGAAATTTAACAAGGGAAAGTGTAGAGTCCTGCATCTGGGCAGGAACAACCCCAGGTTCCAGTATAGGTTGGGAAATTACATAGTAGAGAGCAGTGTAGGGGGAAGGGACCTGGGGGTCCTGGTGAACAACAGGATGACCATGAGCCAGCACTGTGCCCTTGTGGCCAGGAAGGCCAATGGCATCCTGGGGTGTATTAGAAGGGGGGTGGTTAGTAGATCGAGAGAGGTCCTCCTTCCCCTCTACTCTGCCCTGGTGAGACCCCATCTGGAATATTGTGTCCAGTTCTGGGCCCCTCAGTTCAAGAAGGACAGGGAACTGCTGGAGAGGGTCCAGCGTAGGGCAACGAAGATGATTAAGGGAGTGGAGCGCCTCCCTTATGAAGAAAGGCTGAGGGAGCTGGGTCTCTTTAGTTTGGAGGAGACTAAGGGGGGACCTTATTAATGTTTATAAATATATAAAGGGTGAGTGCCATGAGGATGGAGCCAGGCTTTTCTCGGTGGCAAACAATGATAGGATAAGGGGTAATGGGATCAAGCTGGAACACAAGAGGTTCCACTTTAATTTGAGAAAAAACTTCTTCTCACTGAGGGTGACAGACACTGGAACAGGCTGCCCAGGGGGGTTGTGGAGTCTCCTTCTCTGGAGACATTCAAAACCCGCCTGGACATGTTCCTGTGTGACCTCACTTAGGCGTTCCTGCTCCAGCAGGGGGATTGGACTAGATGATCTTTTGAGGTCCCTTCCAATCCCAAACATACTGTGATACTGTGACTGTGGTTGGTGCAATATTGCCAGCAATGCACTGTCGTGGTAGCAGTTAGCACCTGCTGATCGTCAACCATCAGCAGTCCTACAACAGAAGGGTCATCTGACAGACCAGGCACATCAGACAGCTGTTCTATTTTCTCGGTGTCCACAGCTGCTATCCCAAATGCCCACCTATACCCTTTTGGGTCCTTAAAATACCCTCTCCTGAGGCAGTCTATGCCAAGGATGCACGGAGCATCTGAACCAGTCACAATGGGATGCTTTTGCTAGTTTTTTCCAGTTAGGCTCATTTCAGCCTCTACAACAGTCAGTTCCTGGGATCCCCCAGTCACTCCAACAATATCGATGGATTGCATTCCTTTATAATTAGAAGGAATGATCGTGCACTGTGCACCAGTGTCCACTAAAGCTTTGTACTCATGGGGGTGTGTTGTATGAGGCCGTCGTATTTGTACAGTCCAATAAACTCTGTTATCCCTTTCCTCCACCCAGTTGGAGGCAGGGCACCTCTAATTTCTGTTTTGCACAGTCTCCGGGTGTGAATTAGAGGTTCCTTAAAGAGCATCAGAATCTCGTCTGCTCCTTTTGTAAACTGGAGCAGCCACATTCCTAGGAGCTTTTCCTTTTATCTCACGTACTCGTTCTTGAAGTTCTGAGGTAGGTCTTCCATGCCACTTATTCATGTTTTCTCCCTGCTCATGTAGGAAGAACCACAGTGAATCTCTTTTTGTGGGCTACCTCTGTCCTCTCCCTCGAGATTGGAAACGCCTTTTCCTAATAGCTGAAACATAGGTTTGTGCAGGTCGTGAAGGGTACGTGTCTTCTCTGGGTTGTTTGATTTCTTGCAACAGCTTTTCAAACCGGTCATCAGATTTTTCACACAGTTTCTCCACAGCAGAGACACAAGCCCGTAGAGAACCAGCAAGGCTGTCCTAAAAGTTCCGGACCTGCGCAATCACTTCAGTAATATCTTGTACACCTCCAGCTGACCAGACCATTCCTGCCAATGACGTAGCGTATGCAGGTGGTGTGCTTTATACAAATCTGCGCCACAGAGGTCATTTACAATTGATTCTGTCTGGGTCTGTCCCCTCTTGGCTGTTTGGTCCAAAATAGATGATCTCTCGCACAGCTAATTCTCTCAGGAACTGAATACCTCTCTCCATAGTATTCCATTTCCCTAACTTGGATATACAATCTTCCTTGTAGGGAAATCTTACTTTCATAGCTGCCAGGAGTCGGGTCCAGAGTGTAGTGGCGTTAGACTCTCTTGAAATTGCCCTATCAATGGTGGAATCTCTTGACAGAGATCCCAGCTGCCTGGCTTCACCACCTTCCAATTCAATTGTTTCTGCCCCATTGTCCCAGCATCGGAGCAGCCAGGTTAAAATATTCTCGCCTTCACGACGACTAAAGTCTTTTCGCAGATCTCTCAGTTCACCTGGAGAAAAGGACCGAGTGGTGGCCACTTCATCTCCTCCCTGCACTGGTGATGCCCCTTGGGTTGATGTTGGCCCTGTGCCATCACCTGCTGCACGAGTAGTCTTTCTAGTGACTTTCTTACAACCGGCAACTGACGCTGATATGGGTTCACCATCATTTGATTCATTTCCAGAGTCTGAATGACTGTCACAGAGTCGGAATGACAGTCGGAATGACTGTCACAGTGATTGCTGTGGTTACAGCAGCAGCATTGCCCAGTGTGTGAAGAAGGGGGCGCTGCCTTGTTAGCCTTTGAGGCTGGAGAAGTAATGTTATGTGCAGCGACCTTGGCAGAGGAGCTCTGCGGAGGAGCTGTAGCTTCAGCCTGTGAAGCCGCGGTTGGGGGGGCAGTGGCTGCAGCGGCAGCTTTCGCTGTTTTGCTCTTTCCTGAGCGGCTAGGAGTGCTTTTTGCTAAAGCTTCCGAAGACGCACCGCAAATCTCAGGACAACAAAGAGATGCGAACCTTCTATTGAACCTCATTTCTCTTAACAGAAGCACAAACTGACACACATTCAGCAAACCAGATAACACCATCACCGTGCTATCAAAACTCCAAGGATATTCAAAGTTCTCTAAAACATTTGCGAACTGTCCTAGGGAAAAAACAAAAGTATTGTTAGTCAGCCTTTGTAAAGATTCGCTTGACTAATTAGCAAACACAGAGCCATACCGCTCTTCAATCTCTCCTGGAGGACTTTCAAGGTAAAGAAGAAGCGAGTAGTGCCCCCAAAGCACCAGCCAGCACCACGAGAAGCCTCGCTCCGACGTCCACACCTCGCAGGCTGCTCGGCAGGAGTCCAGGCACGAGCCAGGCTGAGCCAGGCTCTGCCGGCGCCCGGAGATGAGCAGTGAGGGACGCGAGCTCACAGTCCGTGGCTCCATGATGTCACAGTCCCTTTCTTGCTGATGTCACTCTCCACCACTTGGTGATGTTCCAGCCGGCCTTCCACCCTGCATGTGCACGACAGCTGGAGAAAAAAAGAAGATACTCTTGCATTAGTTTTGCTTCTGTGTTTCCCTGCCACCCTAGCTTGGTCACCTGCCACCCGTGTCTGTGACTGTGTCTTGTCCCCACCTCTGACACGGTGCGCAGGTCTCCTGCAAGGGGGAGCGTGGTGGAACCAGTCAGCGTGGACTGCCCATGGCCGCATATCAGCACCCCCAGCTGGGAGCTGCCTTTCCCTGTGCGACGTCGGGATTTGCAGGGAGGAATCGTAGTGCCTGGATGGCTGAAGGGCTGCAGGCTCCCTGCTCGTGACTTTGGGGAGCCCAGGGTCGATCCCCGCATAGGCCATGCTGTCTCATCGGCTCTTCCGACCTCTGGCTTTTATTATCATTTCCACTCATAAGTCAAGGTACTTCTTTTCCTTTTGGAAGATCATTATCTGTTATTTCCACGTTTGACGGTATCAGAGTCAAGTCATCTGCATGTTTAGAAGGACAGGCCTCCATGCAGAGAACATGTCTAAAATAACAAGGACATACGCAGAGTTCCAGCATCTAGGTCGTCTGAAGAAAGTTCAACTGGAAGCTGACAAATGGTCTCCATAAGGCCAGGTTTGAGGCTGTGCTTGTCTTCTCCTTCTGTCTCACACCGCACTGTTGACAAGTTGTCCTAAGCGCATGAAGAGTTCAGAATTAGAAGAGTACTGTGCTCACAGGCTTCAATCATTTACGCCTTCATCTCCGACAAAATGCAAGTCCTTTCCAGATCCTTCCAGCTACGGAATGGCTTGAATGAACAAAGATGTGTATGAACTCTACAAATCCCACATTTTGTGTGGACTGTTTGAAAAGCCAAAGCAATCATATTTGAAATCCTTTAGGTTTCCTTGTCTACTATTAGCTCTGTCTTCTGGTATGCCAACTTTTTAATGAGACAGTCCTTAACGCAGTGACTTCATGACAGCCTTCTGTTGCTCTCGTCCCATTCCAAGACAATGTTGAGAATGAACAGATAATGGAAAGATGCGCACACAAGCAACATTTTGGGCAAAGGACCCCTGCAAGTTTTATAGTTCAGGAGAAGCGTGGTTCTTTCACCTGTTCAACAACAGACCTGGGAGAACCTGAGCCTAAAAAGTGCCGTTGTGTTGGAAACACAACTTCTCTACCAACAGAAGAATAAAACATCATGGGCACAGCCAGGAGACACTTGCAGAAAAAAACATGAGAGGGGGATTTAAGCCTCTGTTAGCTGCTGTCTGCAGCGTGGCAGAAGAGCTGGGAAGGCCAAATGCATTTGCTGGGATGTGTCGCAGAGGAAATGAGCTCTTCAATGAGATGTGTGAAGAGAAGGGAAAAAAGAGAGAAGGAGGCTGATAGATAGAGAGGACAAAACCACAGAGGATACATTCTCTGTCAGGGCAGGGCACATAGTATTTCATGAGCAGTTTATCAGGCTTGGCAAATTGAGAAAGGTACTGCGTATCAAATGCTCTGTGTGAGCAGGGATGCCCAGCTATCTGCACCCGTACCAAACCAAACCAAACCAAACCAAACCAAACCAAACCAAACCAAACCAAACCAAACCAAACCAAACCAAACCAAACCAAAGCAAACCAAACCAAAGCAAACCAAACCAAAGCAAACCAAACCAAACTAAACCAAACCAAACCAAACCAAACCAAACCAAACCAAACCAAACCAAACCAAACCAAACCAAACCAAACCAAACCAAACCAAACCAAATCAAACCAAACCGAACCTCTCCTCCACTTCACCTCAGCAGCTCCTTGATTTTCTGCAGAAGGTTTCCCAGCAGTGTCATTAAAGACCTCAAGTAGAATGCTCATGCGGGTCATCTGGGGAATGTTGGGCTTGCCTCAAAATGCATCCAGAATCCTTCAAATTAGGTGCAGTCACTGCTAGACTACACATTTGCCGTTCAGCATCACAGAGCGTGGGTCCAGCATCACAGAGCGTGGGTCCAGAGCATTTGTGATCTCTTTACTGATGTGGGTACAAATCTAGGTGAGATGCGTGGAAGCCAGGGATCTTTCAGTGCATGAGATAAATGCCAAGCTCACCAAGCACAACGAAAGTGGTTATTTCTCTTTTTGCCATTTCTTGTGTGCTGGGGAATGGTCTAAAGATTTCCTTACAATACAAAGAGAGTACTTCTACTTGCAAGTTGCACTGCTCTCTCCTTCTCTCTGACCCTCTCTCACACTTCTTTCTCTTTGTTTCTCCCTTTCTAGTTTTGTGCCATTTTTCACCTTTTCGAGAGACGTTTAAGACCTGGTGGGAAAACCCCAAGAAAGCACAGCTGTTATACGAAGCGATGGCTCCAAGAGCTCTACAGCTGCCATGGCACGTGAGAGGTGTGCTCCATAAGCTCTTTTCCCTTTCTCTCCTTCACTAATAAATGAATCACTAAAGGTACTTTACCAAATTTCCGTTGTCTCATTTTTCTATTTTATTTACGGTTTTCCCATTTTTCTCTTTCTTCCTTTTTTCTTTCCTCCGTTTTTTTTTTTGTTTACTAAGTTACCAAACTGACCAAAATGCAAAGACCCAAGCTGCTGGTGTCCCTCCAAGAAGCAGACAAGTTCCACGTGTTTCGCTTGGGTCACAAGTATTGATGCACCAAATTCTGCAGAATATACTAACCCACCTACAATGCAGGGGTCACCACATGTCTCACCTAGGTAGTATCCAAACCAAACAAGAGCAAACCAAACAAAGAAAAGTGCCTTCTCTCTACTAATGGAGTCTTACCCACGTCCTGAGCTGGTCCCGCAGCGTCGCCCTTTGCGTTTGAGACTCAGCAGAACGCTGAGCCAGGCGCTCCTGGGGCGGGCACGTTTCTTCCTCCAGCATGTCCGTCTCCGTGCCTGCACTTGTGCATCCAGAGTCTGCACGGCCGTGGGCACTGTCGGGCACGGACACGTGTGGGGACGCTTCCCAAGCGCAGGCACAGCCGAGCTCTCTCGCACGGAGGACACGGACACACACGTGCAAATGGTGGTGGAGACCAAAAAGTCTTTATTGGGGGGGCACTCTAATGGGCAGCGGCCCCACCCTGACCACAGGGAGGATCCTTCCCACGGCATGGGCCACGTTGTTGTAGGTCTCCTCACACAGTACGTTCAACAGGAGGTCGCAGAAGAGCTCGAGGCCAATGCAGGAGGCAAAGAGCACCACAGCAGCAAGAATGCAGGTGACAGCAAACATCGGGCTGGCAAAGAACATGTAGAGCATCCTGCGGGGCAGAAGAGGCATGGGAGACAGGGCAGGGTGGACGCCTCGCAAGCCCCTCCTGATATGGGCTGCAGGGCCCTTTCCAGGAGCCCCACAGGCCTCCTCCCCAGCCGTTTCTCATTGCTCCCTCGGGCAGGCTGGGACATGAGACTCCGCAAGCCTGGGAAAACACCCCGACCCAGGGAAAACTGACGCCGAGCGCTTCTCGGCTGCAAAGCCCACAGCCGGCCAGCAGCTTGCCAGCAGCCTGGCTTGTGAGCCCCACCGGTTGCAGCAGGTGACCAGCCCACCCCAGTGGCTGCCCAGGAGCGGGCCCCGGGGCACAGGGGACGCAGTGGGGACACTCACTGCAGCCAGTACAGGAAGCCGCATCTCCTCGCCAGCGAGTCCTTCTCCTGCAGGGCAACAGAGGACACGGACGCTTGTCAAGCACTGGTGCATGGTGGGGACAGCTGGAGTTGCACGGTGCCCCTGGCCCCCGCCTTGCGCAGGAGCGTAGCCCGTGTGTGGCTGGCACCTCCGTGGACCCTCTCCCCAGGGACACCCCCGCTGGCAGGGGGACAGGGGCTGGCACAGGCTCTCCCGCTTACCAGCTGTTCTTCCACCAGCTCCGGACGTGCAGTCTGTGGTATCTCGGACTCCTCCTTCCTCTGCAGCTGGCTGCGGGCAACAGGGCTTGGTTGGACGACTTACAGAGCTCCATGGCCACGCAAGGGGTCCCCTTCCAAACACACACCACCCCAGGCAGGGAAAGGGCTCCCCTGTCACACCGCCTGCTGCACGTTCCCCCCACTCCGGTGCCTGCACCAGCATTGGCAGCCCCATCATGCGGTGCTGCCGAGACACCCCGGAGACACGTGTGGGACCAGGGGCCCAACTCACCAGGCCTCTAAATACTCCATCTCCTCTTGAAGATTGCTTACTTCCCGGAACAGCGCCTGGGAGAAGGAAGGGTTGCGAGTGCCTGAGCCCGCTGCGGCCCTCCGCCAATCCCCCACCCCAGGGCCTGCGGGCACACAGCCCTTTCCCCCCAGCCCTTTCGGCATTACCTCGGTCTCCCGCCGCACAAAGGCCCCGGCCTCGGCATAGCGCTTTTCCATCTGCTAAACAACGGGTGCACCATGCGGGCGGCTGAGCCGGGACCTGGACACCCCTGGGCCTTTCCAGCCCCAGGGCCGTGCCCACTCAGGCCTCCTTCTCCCCCCTACCTGCTGCGCCTCTTCTTGCTTTCTTGCAGCCTCCTGTATAGCCTGGCACTGCTCCTGGGGGAGGGGAGGGGGTGAGGAGCAGCCATCAGGGCAGCAGGACACTGCCACCAGTGCGCTCCCCTGCCATTATGGCCTCCCAGCTCCCTCTGGGCACCTCCTTTGCCCTCACATCCCCTCTCCTTCCCAGCCCTGCAGGCGCTGTGGGCAGACACAGGGACCCCCATGCCCCACTCGGGACGCAGTCCACGTCTGGACATGGTCCTGAGCAACTGGCTCTAGGTGAGCCTGCTTGAGCAGGGCCACGAGGTGAGACAACATGATCTCCAGAGGTCCCTTCCAAGCGCAACCCGTCTGTGACTCGGGGAACTCACCTTACACTGGCCCAGCAGACTCTCCAGGCGCCGGCACTCCCGGCGCCGGTTCTCCAAACTTTCCACCGCGGCAGAGGTCTGGGAAGAGGAGCCGCACAGAGGCCCTGAGCCCGTGACACAGCCCCAGCCACCGCAGCCTGGGGACGTGGGCAGGGGAGGGGACACTGACCTCCGCGCTCAGCTGCGTGATGCTGTCCTGCAGCTGCTCCTGGTTCTTTGCCTGCGTGGGGAAAGGAGGGGTCAGGGGCTCAAGTCTCACGGCCCCAGCCCCCGGGGACAAGAGGACAACTCCACACCTACCAGACGCCGCAGCATCGCCTTTTGCATTTGAGACTCAGCAGAACGCTGAGCCAGGCACTCCCGGAGCATGCGCATGTCTTCCTCCAGCATGTCCATCTCTTCCTCCAGCATGTCCCTCTCCATGCCTGCACTTGTGTGTTGGGACTCTGCGAGGCGTGAACGGCACGGCCGTGGGCACTGTCGGGCACGGACACGCGCAGAGACGCTTCCCAAGCGCAGGCACAGCCGAACTCAGAGCGATGAGGACACGGACACACACGTGCACACTGAGGGATGCCCAGAGCCTTCCACTGCACTGTGAACACAGGACAGGACCTTGGCAACTACTCTCCAGACTCCTGCCCCGCAGCACCGAAGTTCTCCTCCGGATGCTTGCCCACCTCCAGGAGCAGCCCCTTTTATCCCCGCCAGGGCACCTACGTCACACACCCACAGTGACATCACAGTGACACGGCCAACACTGCCCATGGAGATGTGGCCGTCACCTCCCTGGGGCTGGTGCCAGGAGCTGCTTTGGGGTCCAGCTGCGGCCGCCAAGGGAACAGGGCATCACTCGCAGCACCCACTCACAGGAGTGCTCCTCCAAACGAGCGTGCACGTGATTCGCGCTTCTTCGCATTTAGTACATACACCAATTGCATATTCATTTGTTTCTACTGCTCAGTTAATGCATTAAACAGAAATTATTTCCATAACCCCGCCCTTTGCCGGAAGTCCATCTTTGGTAGTCGAGAGTCTTCATCAGGGGTCTCTAGTGGTCCCCAGGGGTCTTTGCAGCCGCTGGTAATTTCCGCTTGGCTTTCATTGCTAATTTTGCTATTACACCATATATGTCTCTGGGATACGCACCTTGATTCTCTGGCAAAGCAGGAGCACATTCCCCAGCTAAATGACTGTAACCGATCCCTCTTTGACGGTATACATTACGGGTAGATTCTATAGTACAGTTCTCCCCAAAATCAGATCGCCATACGATATATTGAGTAGTGGTGCAGATCTTTTTCAACAAAGAACGCCAATCATGCGGAGTCAGTACTTAGGAGGCGCTTAACGCTTCTAAAAACTTCACAATGCATGAGGAAGTAACCCCATTTTCTTTAACTGAAGTCTGCAATTCCTTTACAACTTCATAAGACAGCTGTTGAAAGCCTGCAGGTTGCTGTTCACAATAGGCCACAGGGCATGCTGTGACCACTTGCCATTCGCCTGCTTTTTAAGCCTCTTCTCGACTTTTATCCCACACGGTTAAACTAGTGTGCGCTTTCAGTAGGGAAGTATCATCTGGGGGGAATAAATCAGGCTCTCGCTCCGGGTCCGTCAGGCCAGGACCAAGGGGCTTGTTGGGCGACTCCCACAAACCATCATTGGTCAAAAGCGTTGGCTGTCGCGTACGAGCGGGGGCTTCGTTGTCAGCCAGCCCTTTCTCCGCTACCGCATCCGTGGTTAGTGCATTTTTGCACGCTATTTCTACAGGATCCCACTCCTTCCCTGGCAAGAGAGGAGCAGAAGGGTCACAGTTAGTTGCCACCCTTGCAGCTACTTCCTTCTGAGCCGCTTTTAAACTAGTAACAATTTTCCCCCAGGTAGATAAATGTTGGCAAGCAGCATTATCTCCGGTCGCTGCCTGTTCATATAGTTCTCGTCCGACTTCATGCCGTGCCTCCAAGGGAAACGTACCAGTTGTAGGAAAGTCCGGGACGTGATCAGCAATCCGTTCTACTAGAGTCACTAATCGGACCCCTGATGTGTCCCAGTTTTGCCTTTGGAACAATCGCTGAAGGAGACCTAGGCTTTGCCTTTGCTCTAGGGATATCTTCCCTCCCGTGGTTCCCAGTCGCTCACCTTTCCTCGGTGCTGGGTGCGCTGTGATTCCTGTTTCCTGGTTCAGTTGGGCTGCGCTACCGGAATGGCTGCTTTCTTTACAGCCGCGCTGGAAGTCCCTGTTCGGGTGCCATTTGTAGCGCATGAGGCACAGACTCTCAGTAAGGCGCGAGAAGAGGCATTTATTACAAACTCAGGCTTGCCGATTTGCTTAGTTAGTCATTACATAAGCAATGCATTTTGTGTTCCCACCAAAGTTACTGCCATAGACACTGTTTTGTCTGTCACACGCTCTCCTTCTATCCTTGGTGTTGTCACGTAGCATGCAGTCCCACCGCTTGTTCTCACGCTGCTCGACTTGTGCGCTTTCTCACAAGCCTGATCTCAGCATACGGCCAGAGTACCTGTTCACCCATCTGGCTGGAGATACATTTCTTAATGCAATAGAACTGAATTTGAAAGTGTATATGAAGAACAGTAAGTGCCTTTAACAAGAAGCATCTTAAACTGTTTGTTTTGACATCTGCTACTTGGTGCAAAGCCATAACACACTAAAAGGGGATTGACTGTTTAACCTGTTTTTTTAATCCATTTCATGGTAACAATTCCCTTTGCATGTTATTTTTCTAAGTTCATAGATATAAAATGCAATATTTCATAAATACTGACTGTACATAATAAAGGTGCAATTGACTGGGTTGTTGGAAAGACCAGGATGTGCTTAAACAGAGAAAATGATGTAGAAATTCAATCATATATTAAAATTTACCGACTGCAAATAATAAAGCATATATTCTAGACAAACCTTGTGTATCTTTTGAACAGTAGTATTAGTCTTCTAGAGTCTCTGACTTTCCTAAGTATACCTACAGCAGCATGCTGTTCAGCTCAAGGTCTCGTGTGTTGTTCAAGTAACTCAAAATGTCACTGTTGCTTCCCAATATTCTGACCAAGGTTTTAAAAATTGTTCCGTGGATCACAGAGAAATTACCATTTGCTGATGGAATAGAAAACATGGTTTTCTAATGCTTCCTTTAAAAAGGTGGAATTGTCCTGTTGGAGCAAAGGAATAGATGCATCTCAGATGGGGAAACCTGCACTGCTCACCATAGATAAGAATCACAGCATAATATAATTAAGGTTGGAAAAGACCTTTAAGATCACTGAGTCCAACCGTTAACCTAGTACTGCCAAGTCCACCACTGAACCGTGTTCTTAACCGCCACATCTGCACATGCCTTTTAAACACCTCCAGGGATGGTGACTCAAGCACTTCCCTGGGCAGCCTGTTCCAGTGGCTGACAACCCTCACCCAACATCCAGCCAGGCCAGATCTCTCTGTACGGCCTTCCTACCCTCCGGCAGATCAACACTCCCACCCAACTTGGTGTTGTCTGCAAACTTACTGAGGGTGCACTCGATCCCCTCATCCACATCATTGATAAAGAGATTAAAGATAGCAATATAAAAATTGATATCTAGAAAGATATAGAACAAGTTAAAATACAGGAACATATAGGGATAATGTAAAAGTATAAAGGAGTAGAAAAATATTGATGAAGATACTACTTTGATGAAGCCTTTTTACATTCAGCTGGAGGGAATTTTGTTACCATTAACACTTTGACAGCTACAGGTTTTTAGAGGTGGGTTCATCTGTACTTCAGTACAACAACTTACCTTGGAAATTTTTAAGTACTTGCTATATTAGAATGTACCTTGTAGCTTGGTTGTGTAACAAAGCTAAAGTGAGTGTCCTGATCATCAGTTCTTCAGTGTGATTTTCCCCACCACAACCCCAGATCCTTCACTCATTCATTTCATGTATAGTTCTTATTTAGTGGGTAATTATCTTGTAGGTTTTTTGCCTCCTGGTTAGCAGCTACATTTTGTGACTTATGTTCAACAGAGTAACACTTTTTTGTAACCCTGCCCTATTCTTGTGCTGTTCAACATAAGTTCACTGCTGCTGTTAAAGGGGGGGAAAAAAAAGAAAAAAGAGAAAAAGAAAGAAAAAGGACTATTACTTCTTTAACCAGCACCTAATTTGCTTTGCTAGTTCCCCCTGAGCATGTTTCTAAGCAGCAGTTTTACCAGGGGACTTCAACCTTGCCTAATTCCCAAGATATGGGATAAGGTGCTGAAGCATTATCATCAGATGCTGCCAAGTTTGTCTGCCCAACTGTGCCCAGCTGGAGAAAAGCAGTAGCATTTTCACAAGTATGGTGGCGAATATTACGAAGGGCCTCAGACTTGTAGCAAGCTATTTAAATTCTTTCTGTCCTTACTCTCCTTTGTTGTGTCAAAATGTAACCTAGAAAATCTAAGCCTTTCAGGGTATACGTACTTCTTTTCAAGGACGTTTTTATCCCAGCAGTTGCTCTAAAATAGCAGAAATTCCTGAAAAAGGGATAAGAAAGACCAGGTGATGAACTAGAACACACTAAGTCATACAAGATATGAAGCCAGCAAGTTTAGAGAAACCTGACATTGTTAGCCTATTTATACTGACAAGTTGGCAAAGAGAGCCCTTCACACTACCTTGAAACTGTTAAAAAGCAGGCACTTTTCTTACAGCACACCGGACGCTCGCAGGATTGCTTCTCTAATCGAGCCGGCGCGTGATTCGCACTTCTCGGTTATTGATTACATATACGTATTGCAGATTCATTTCTTTCTACTGCTCAGTTAATGCATTAAGCAGAAATTATTTCCATGACCCCGCCCTTTGCCCGAAGTCCATCTTTGGTAGTCGAGAGTCCTCATCAGGGGTCTCTAGTGGTCCCTGGTGGTTTTCTTAGCCTGGTGCCCCCGCGGTGATGGCTTCTTGACTTCATTTCTTGAGCAAGCATATTGTCATTTTGGACTGCTACTCAGCAAAAGCCATGTAGCTCTTTCTTCATTTGGTGGGACATTCCGCTTTCCCGGCTCACAAGCCAACGACATCCCGTTTGCCTCAAGTCCAGTCTCTCTACAGCTGTTGTTGCTCTGTTGCCCAGTCTTGCTACCTTAGGCCTAGTCTTGCTCCATGGTACCTAGGGCTTCTAAAAGAGTTTTGTTCCTCTTATCAAGAGAAAGGAGGGGCCATGGGCTCAGGTCTCACAGCCCCAGCCCCCGGGGACAAGAGGACAGCTCCACACCTACCAGACGCCGCAGCGTCGCCCTTTGCGTTTGAGACTCAGCAGAACGCTGAGCCAGGCGCTCCTGGGGCGGGCACGTTTCTTCCTCCAGCATGTCCGTCTCCGTGCCTGCACTTGTGCATCCAGAGTCTGCACGGCCGTGGGCACTGTCGGGCACGGACACGTGTGGGGACGCTTCCCAAGCGCAGGCACAGCCGAGCTCTCTCGCACGGAGGACACGGACACACACGTGCAAACGGTGGTGGAGATCAAAAAGTCTTTATTGGGGGGGCACTCTAATGGGCAGCGGCCCCACGCTGACCACAGGGAGGATCCTTCCCACGGCAAGGGCCGCGTTGTTGTAGGTCTCCTCACACAGTACGTTCAACAGGATGTAGTAGAAGAGCTCGAGGCCAATGCAGGAGGCAAAGAGCACCACAGCAGCAAGAATGCAGGTGACAGCAAACTTCGGGCTGGCAAAGAACATGTAGAGCATCCTGCGGGGCAGAAGAGGCATGGGAGACAGGGCAGGGTGGACGCCTCGCAAGCCCCTCCTGATATGGGCTGCAGGGCCCTTTCCAGGAGCCCCACAGGCCTCCTCCCCAGCCGTTTCTCATTGCTCCCTCGGGCAGGCTGGGACATGAGACTCCGCAAGCCTGGGAAAACACCCCGACCCAGGGAAAACTGACGCCGAGCGCTTCTCGGCTGCAAAGCCCACAGCCGGCCAGCAGCTTGCCAGCAGCCTGGCTTGTGAGCCCCACCGGTTGCAGCAGGTGACCAGCCCACCCCAGTGGCTGCCCAGGAGCGGGCCCCGGGGCACAGGGGACGCAGTGGGGACACTCACTGCAGCCAGTACAGGAAGCCGCATCTCCTCGCCAGCGAGTCCTTCTCCTGCAGGGCAACAGAGGACAAGGACGCTTGTCAAGCACTGGGGCATGGTGGGGACAGCTGGAGTTGCACGGTGCCCCTGGCCCCCGCCTTGCGCAGGAGCGTAGCCCGTGTGTGGCTGGCACCTCCGTGGACCCTCTCCCCAGGGACACCCCCGCTGGCAGGGGGACAGGGGCTGGCACAGGCTCTCCCGCTTACCAGCTGTTCTTCCACCAGCTCCGGACGTGCAGTCTGTGGTATCTTGGACTCCTCCTTCCTCTGCAGCTGGCTGCGGGCAACAGGGCTTGGTTGGACGACTTACAGAGCTCCATGGCCACGCAAGGGGTCCCCTTCCAAACACACACCACCCCAGGCAGGGAAAGGGCTCCCCTGTCACACCGCCTGCTGCACGTTCCCCCCACTCCGGTGCCTGCACCAGCATTGGCAGCCCCATCATGCGGTGCTGCCGAGACACCCCGGAGACACGTGTGGGACCAGGGGCCCAACTCACCAGGCCTCTAAATACTCCATCTCCTCTTGAAGATTGCTTACTTCCCGGAACAGCGCCTGGGAGAAGGAAGGGTTGCGAGTGCCTGAGCCCGCTGCGGCCCTCCGCCAATCCCCCACCCCAGGGCCTGCGGGCACACAGCCCTTTCCCCCCAGCCCTTTCGGCATTACCTCGGTCTCCCGCCGCACAAAGGCCCCGGCCTCGGCATAGCGCTTTTCCATCTGCTAAACAACGGGTGCACCATGCGGGCGGCTGAGCCGGGACCTGGACACCCCTGGGCCTTTCCAGCCCCAGGGCCGTGCCCACTCAGGCCTCCTTCTCCCCGCTACCTGCTGCGCCTCTTCTTGCTTTCTTGCAGCCTCCTGTATAGCCTGGCACTGCTCCTGGGGGAGGGGAGGGGGTGAGGAGCAGCCATCAGGGCAGCAGGACACTGCCACCAGTGCGCTCCCCTGCCATTATGGCCTCCCAGCTCCCTCTGGGCACCTCCTTTGCCCTCACATCCCCTCTCCTTCCCAGCCCTGCAGGCGCTGTGGGCAGACACAGGGACCCCCACGCCCCACTCGGGACGCAGTCCACGTCTGGACATGGTCCTGAGCAACTGGCTCTAGGTGAGCCTGCTTGAGCAGGGCCACGAGGTGAGACAACATGATCTCCAGAGGTCCCTTCCAAGCGCAACCCGTCTGTGACTCGGGGAACTCACCTTACACTGGCCCAGCAGACTCTCCAGGTGCCGGCACTCCCGGCGCCGGTTCTCCAAACTTTCCACCGCGGCAGAGGTCTGGGAAGAGGAGCCGCACAGAGGCCCTGAGCCCGTGACACAGCCCCAGCCACCGCAGCCTGGGGACGTGGGCAGGGGAGGGGACACTGACCTCCGTGCTCAGCTGCGTGATGCTGTCCTTCAGCTGCTCCTGGTTCTTTACCTGCGTGGGGAAAGGAGGGGTCAGGGGCTCAAGTCTCACGGCCCCAGCCCCCGGGGACAAGAGGACAACTCCACACCTACCAGACGCCGCAGCATCGCCTTTTGCATTTGAGACTCAGCAGAACGCTGAGCCAGGCACTCCCGGAGCATGCGCATGTCTTCCTCCAGCATGTCCATCTCTTCCTCCAGCATGTCCCTCTCCATGCCTGCACTTGTGTGTTGGGACTCTGCGAGGCGTGAACGGCACGGCCGTGGGCACTGTCGGGCACGGACACGCGCAGAGACGCTTCCCAAGCGCAGGCACAGCCGAACTCAGAGCGATGAGGACACGGACACACACGGGCACACTGAGGGATGCCCAGAGCCTTCCACTGCACAGTGGACACAGGACAGGTCCTTGGCAACTACTCTCCAGACTCCTGCCCCGCAGCACCGAAGTTCTCCTCCGGATGCTTGCCCACCTCCAGGAGCAGCCCCTTTTATCCCCGCCAGGGCACCTACGTCACACACCCACAGTGACATCACAGTGACACGGCCAACACTGCCCATGGAGATGTGGCCGTCACCTCCCTGGGGCTGGTGCCAGGAGCTGCTTTGGGGTCCAGCTGCGGCCGCCAAGGGAACAGGGCATCACTCGCGGCACCCACTCACAGGAGTGCTCCTCTAATCGAGCGTGCACGTGATTCGCGCTTCTTAGCATTTAGTACATACACCAATTGCATATTCATTTGTTTCTACTGCTCAGTTAATGCATTAAACAGAAATTATTTCCATAACCCCGCCCTTTGCCGGAAGTCCATCTTTGGTAGTCGAGAGTCTTCATCAGGGGTCTCTAGTGGTCCCCAGGGGTCTTTGCAGCCGCTGGTAATTTCCGCTTGGCTTTCATTGCTAATTTTGCTATTACACCATATATGTCTCTGGGATACGCACCTTGATTCTCTGGCAAAGCAGGAGCACATTCCCCAGCTAAATGACTGTAACCGATCCCTCTTTGACGGTATACATTACGGGTAGATTCTGTAGTACAGTTCTCCCCAAAATCAGATCGCCATACGATATATTGAGTAGTGGTGCAGATCTTTTTCAACAAAGAACGCCAATCATGCGGAGTCAGTACTTAGGAGGCGCTTAACGCTTCTAAAAACTTCACAATGCATGAGGAAGTAACCCCATTTTCTTTAACTGAAGTCTGCAATTCCTTTACAACTTCATAAGACAGCTGTTGAAAGCCTGCAGGTTGCTGTTCACAATAGGCCACAGGGCATGCTGTGACCACTTGCCATTCGCCTGCTTTTTAAGCCTCTTCTCGACTTTTATCCCACACGGTTAAGCTAGTGTGCGCTTTCAGTAGGGAAGTATCATCTGGGGGGAATAAATCAGGCTCTCGCTCCGGGTCCGTCAGGCCAGGACCAAGGGGGTTGTTGGGCGACTCCCACAAACCATCATTGGTCAAAAGCGTTGGCTGTCGCGTACGAGCGGGGGCTTCGTTGTCAGCCAGCCCTTTCTCCGCTACCGCATCCGTGGTTAGTGCATTTTTGCACGCTATTTCTACAGGATCCCACTCCTTCCCTGGCAAGAGAGGAGCAGAAGGGTCACAGTTAGTTGCCACCCTTGCAGCTACTTCCTTCTGAGCCGCTTTTAAACTAGTAACAATTTTCCCCCAGGTAGATAAATGTTGGCAAGCAGCATTATCTCCGGTCGCTGCCTGTTCATATAGTTCTCGTCCGACTTCATGCCGTGCCTCCAAGGGAAACGTACCAGCTGTAGGAAAGTCCGGGACGTGATCAGCAATCCGTTCTACTAGAGTCACTAATCGGACCCCTGATGTGTCCCAGTTTTGCCTTTGGAACAATCGCTGAAGGAGACCTAGGCTTTGCCTTTGCTCTAGGGATATCTTCCCTCCCGTGGTTCCCAGTCGCTCACCTTTCCTCGGTGCTGGGTGCGCTGTGATTCCTGTTTCCTGGTTCAGTTGGGCTGCGCTACCGGAATGGCTGCTTTCTTTACAGCCGCGCTGGAAGTCCCTGTTCGGGTGCCATTTGTAGCGCATGAGGCACAGACTCTCAGTAAGGCGCGAGAAGAGGCATTTATTACAAACTCAGGCTTGCCGATTTGCTTAGTTAGTCATTACATAAGCAATGCATTTTGTGTTCCCACCAAAGTTACTGCCATAGACACTGTTTTGTCTGTCACACGCTCTTCTTCTGTCCTTGGTGTTGTCACGTAGCATGCAGTCCCACCGCTTGTTCTCACGCTGCTCGACTTGTGCGCTTTCTCACAAGCCTGATCTCAGCATACGGCCAGAGTACCTGCTCATCCATCTGGCTGGAGTTCAGTTAGGAAAGTATGCTTTAAAAAAAACCACCTTGCATTTTCATCTCTTTTTCCTTTGGTATCTCTTTGGTCTTTGCCCAACTCTGCAAAGTGTGGCCCAAGCCAGACAGCATATCAGAGAAGGCAGAAAGAACAGGCTGGGGATATTTTTCTTCCCTGTTGTCATTTTTCTACCCGGACACTGTCAAACAGGCGCATTCACAAGTGGACACACGCTTCTGTTCTGAAGAAGACGTATGCTTCTGCAGATGTGCTGTTTCCTATTCAAGTGCTGTCTGCTGCCAAACTTGCTAGTTATACCTCGCCAACCAGACTCGTGGAAACACCGTCTTCTGCTCTGTGCGCCTGAGACACAAGCGGATGTTTCATCTCTATGGATGACCGTCACTTCGGGGTACTCGAGTGCAACAGCACCAGAAGGGGAAGAAGGCAGCAGCCAGAGAATGTGTCAGAGAAACAGACGTTTATTTGCTTTTGATTCCGCCAAGGGAAGCTGCAGCCCCGCTAGTGCCGCCGACGGGGCCGCCTCTTGCGGTGCTGAGGAGAGTCCTGGGGCGCGGGGTTCCTTCTCTTTGGGGGGCGCCGGGGCCCCCCAGGCGAGCGGTCCCTGCCCCGGTCGGCAGCGGAGGGGCTGCGGCTGCGGCCCCGGGCAGAGGGACCTGCCAGCGCCACCTGCCCCGGCTCCTCCTGGGGCTGCTCCCGCAGCGCGGGGCCGGGCGCAGGTGGAAGGGAGTGGGAGCCCTGCTCAGGGCGGCCTCCGACGTGCTGGCTTCATCCTCCACGTCGGAGCCCGCAGGGCTGGTGGGGGCCAGCCTGGCGTCAGGAGTCCCCACCCGGGAGCTGGGGGGGCTGGGGCTGGCTGCACGCCCGTCGTCGTCCTCCTCGTCCCCGTAGGAGCACAGCAGCCTCCAGGCCTCCTCGCTGCACCGCTCCACGATGACCTGGATGAGGCCACGCACCAGCGGTGCTGCATTGTCCTGGAGCTGGGGCTCCATGCGCTGGACCAGGGCCTCCTCGTCCAGCCCGTGGCAGCACAGGGTGTACAGGATGATCCTCTCTGTTGCCACCACCAGCCACCACTGCTCCTCATAGATGGCGTCCAGCTCCAGGCTGAGCCAGGGCAGCACGGGCTCCAGGAGCTGCTGGTGTCGCCGGAAAAGCACTGCCCAGACCTGGGGCAGGAGCCCGTCCACAGCAGCCGTGTCCTCCGTCTCCACAGCCCCCTGCTCTTCCGGGAACGGTGTCCCCGTCACAAAGAACACAGGGGACCCTGCGGGGCCAGAGCGGCTGCTGCTGACCGGGCGGCTGGGAGCTGCGCTGGCCTGGATGCTGGCCAGGCTTGGCTGTGCAGGGGACATGGTGACACACAGCTGGTCATCTCCCTGCACAGAAAACTTGATCTCTTGCATCTGGCCTCTGCAGAGTGGGCAAGTAGATGTCCTTTGAGCCCAGCGCAGATGCAGCCCAGGCAGAACCGGTGCTGGCAGGGCTGCACGAAGGCGACGGTCTTCTGAGCATCGCCGCAGATGGGGCAGCTCCGCACTGTCTCGCTGGCCATGCTTGTGCTGCGCAGCGGCTTGGGGAGAGCTGAGGAGGAGGAGCTGCTTCCCCTGGCCAGCGCTGGTGCTGCCCAAGGTGTTGGGCACTGCCAAAGGAGAGAGGCCATGGTCATGGGCCGTCGCATGGAGCGGAGGGGAGGGGAGGGGAGGGGAGGGGAGGGGAGGGGAGGGGAGGGGAGGGGAGGGGAGGGGAGGGGAGGGGAGGGGAGGGGAGGGGAGGGGAGGGGAGGGGAGGGGAGGGGAGGAGGGAATGCCCAGGCCCCTGGACAAGGACACCCTCCGCACTCCACGAGCCACGTCGCTCGCCCCACAGCCAGACCGGGTGATGTTTCCCGCACAGCATCACCACTTGGTGATGTTCCAGACGGCCTTCCAACCTGCATGTGCACGACAGCTGGAGAAAAAAAGAAGATACTCTTGCATTAGTTTTGCTTCTGTGTTTCCCTGCCACCCTAGCTTGGTCACCTGCCACCCGTGTCTGTGACTGTGTCTTGTCCCCACCTCTGACACGGTGCGCAGGTCTCCTGCAAGGGGGAGCGTGGTGGAACCAGTCAGCGTGGACTGCCCATGGCCGCATATCAGCACCCCCAGCTGGGAGCTGCCTTTCCCTGTGCGACGTCGGGATTTGCAGGGAGGAATCGTAGTGCCTGGATGGCTGAAGGGCTGCAGGCTCCCTGCTCGTGACTTTGGGGAGCCCAGGGCCGATCCCCGCATAGGCCATGCTGTCTCATCGGCTCTTCCTACCTCTGGCTTTTATTATCATTTCCACTCATAAGTCAAGGTACTTCTTTTCCTTTTGGAAGATCATTATCTGTTATTTCCAAGTTTGACGGTATCAGAGTCAAGTCATCTGCATGTTTAGAAGGACAGGCCTCCATGCAGAGAACATGTCTAAAATAACAAGGACATACGCAGAGTTCCAGCATCTAGGTCATCTGAAGAAAGTTCAACTGGAAGCTGACAAATGGTCTCCATAAGGCCAGGTTTGAGGCTGTGCTTGTCTTCTCCTTCTGTCTCACACCGCACTGTTGACAAGTTGTCCTAAGAGCATGAAGAGTTCAGAATTAGAAGAGTACTGTGCTCACAGGCTTCAATCATTTACGCCTTCATCTCCGACAAAATGCAAGTCCTTTCCAGATCCTTCCAGCTACGGAATGGCTTGAATGAACAAAGATAGATGTGTATGAACTCTACAAATCCCACATTTTGTGTGGACTGTTTGAAAAGCCAAAGCAATCATATTTGAAATCCTTTAGGTTTCCTTGTCTACTATTAGCTCTGTCTTCTGGTATGCCAACTTTTTAATGAGACAGTCCTTAACACAGTGACTTCATGACAGCCTTCTGTTGCTCTCGTCCCATTCCAAGACAATGTTGAGAATGAACAGATAATGGAAAGATGCGCACACAAGCAACATTTTGGGCAAAGGACCCCTGCAAGGTTTATAGTTCAGGAGAAGCGTGGTTCTTTCACCTGTTCAACAACAGACCTGGGAGAGCCTGAGCCTAAAAAGTGCCGTTGTGTTGGAAACACAACTTCTCTACCAACAGAAGAATAAAACATCATGGGCACAGCCAGGAGACACTTGCAGAAAAAAACATGAGAGGGGGATTTAAGCCTCTGTTAGCTGCTGTCTGCAGCGTGGCAGAAGAGCTGGGAAGGCCAAATGCATTTGCTGGGATGTGTCGCAGAGGAAATGAGCTCTTCAATGAGATGTGTGAAGAGAAGGGAAAAAAGAGAGAAGGAGGCTGATAGATAGAGAGGACAAAACCACAGAGGATACGTTCTCTGTCAGGGCAGGGCACATAGTATTTCATGAGCAGTTTATCAGGCTTGGCAAATTGAGAAAGGTACTGCGTATCAAATGCTCTGTGTGAGCAGGGATGCCCAGCTATCTGCACCCATACCAAACCAAACCAAACCAAACCAAACCAAACCAAACCAAACCAAACCAAACCAAACCAAACCAAACCAAAGCAAAGCAAACCAAACCAAACCAAATCAAATCAAACCAAACCAAACCTCTCCTCCACTTCACCTCAGCAGCTCCTTGATTTTCTGCAGAAGGTTTCCCAGCAGTGTCATTAAAGACCTCAAGTAGAATGCTCATGCGGGTCATCTGGGGAATGTTGGGCTTGCCTCAAAATGCATCCAGAATCCTTCAAATTAGGTGCAGTCACTGCTAGACTACACATTTGCCGTTCAGCATCACAGAGCGTGGGTCCAGCATCACAGAGCGTGGGTCCAGAGCATTTGTGATCTCTTTACTGATGTGGGTACAAATCTAGGTGAGATGCGTGGAAGCCAGGGATCTTTCAGTGCATGAGATAAATGCCAAGCTCACCAAGCACAACGAAAGTGGTTATTTCTCTTTTTGCCATTTCTTGTGTGCTGGGGAATGGTCTAAAGATTTCCTTACAATACAAAGAGAGTACTTCTACTTGCAAGTTGCACTGCTCTCTCCTTCTCTCTGACCCTCTCTCACACTTCTTTCTCTTTGTTTCTCCCTTTCTAGTTTTGTGCCATTTTTCACCTTTTCGAGAGACGTTTAAGAACTGGTGGGAAAACCCCAAGAAAGCACAGCTGTTATACGAAGCGATGGCTCCAAGAGCTCTACAGCTGCCATGGCACGTGAGAGGTGTGCTCCATAAGCTCTTTTCCCTTTCTCTCCTTCACTAATAAATGAATCACTAAAGGTACTTTACCAAATTTCCGTTGTCTCATTTTTCTATTTTATTTACGGTTTTCCCATTTTTCTCTTTCTTCCTTTTTTCTTTCCTCCGTTTTTTTTTTTGTTTACTAAGTTACCAAACTGACCAAAATGCAAAGACCCAAGCTGCTGGTGTCCCTCCAAGAAGCAGACAAGTTCCACGTGTTTCGCTTGGGTCACAAGTATTGATGCACCAAATTCTGCAGAATATACTAACCCACCTACAATGCAGGGGTCACCACATGTCTCACCTAGGTAGTATCCAAACCAAACAAGAGCAAACCAAACAAAGAAAAGTGCCTTCTCTCTACTAATGGAGTCTTACCCACGTCCTGAGCTGGTCCCGCAGCGTCGCCCTTTGCGTTTGAGACTCAGCAGAACGCTGAGCCAGGCGCTCCTGGGGCGGGCACGTTTCTTCCTCCAGCATGTCCGTCTCCGTGCCTGCACTTGTGCATCCAGAGTCTGCACGGCCGTGGGCACTGTCGGGCACGGACACGTGTGGGGACGCTTCCCAAGCGCAGGCACAGCCGAGCTCTCTCGCACGGAGGACACGGACACACACTTGCAAATGGTGGTGGAGATCAAAAAGTCTTTATTGGGGGGGCACTCTAATGGGCAGCGGCCCCACCCTGACCACAGGGAGGATCCTTCCCACGGCATGGGCCGCGTTGTTGTAGGTCTCCTCACACAGTACGTTCAACAGGAGGTCGCAGAAGAGCTCGAGGCCAATGCAGGAGGCAAAGAGCACCACAGCAGCAAGAATGCAGGTGACAGCAAACATCGGGCTGGCAAAGAACATGTAGAGCATCCTGCGGGGCAGAAGAGGCATGGGAGACAGGGCAGGGTGGACGCCTCGCAAGCCCCTCCTGATATGGGCTGCAGGGCCCTTTCCAGGAGCCCCACAGGCCTCCTCCCCAGCCGTTTCTCATTGCTCCCTCGGGCAGGCTGGGACATGAGACTCCGCAAGCCTGGGAAAACACCCCAACCCAGGGAAAACTGACGCCGAGCGCTTCTCGGCTGCAAAGCCCACAGCCGGCCAGCAGCTTGCCAGCAGCCTGGCTTGTGAGCCCCACCGGTTGCAGCAGGTGACCAGCCCACCCCAGTGGCTGCCCAGGAGCGGGCCCCGGGGCACAGGGGACGCAGTGGGGACACTCACTGCAGCCAGTACAGGAAGCCGCATCTCCTCGCCAGCGAGTCCTTCTCCTGCAGGGCAACAGAGGACAAGGACGCTTGTCAAGCACTGGGGCATGGTGGGGACAGCTGGAGTTGCACGGTGCCCCTGGCCCCCGCCTTGCGCAGGAGCGTAGCCCGTGTGTGGCTGGCACCTCCGTGGACCCTCTCCCCAGGGACACCCCCGCTGGCAGGGGGACAGGGGCTGGCACAGGCTCTCCCGCTTACCAGCTGTTCTTCCACCAGCTCCGGACGTGCAGTCTGTGGTATCTCGGACTCCTCCTTCCTCTGCAGCTGGCTGCGGGCAACAGGGCTTGGTTGGACGACTTACAGAGCTCCATGGCCACGCAAGGGGTCCCCTTCCAAACACACACCACCCCAGGCAGGGAAAGGGCTCCCCTGTCACACCGCCTGCTGCACGTTCCCCCCACTCCGGTGCCTGCACCAGCATTGGCAGCCCCATCATGCGGTGCTGCAGAGACACCCCGGAGACACGTGTGGGGCCAGGGGCCCAACTCACCAGGCCTCTAAATACTCCATCTCCTCTTGAAGATTGCTTACTTCCCGGAACAGCGCCTGGGAGAAGGAAGGGTTGCGAGTGCCTGAGCCCGCTGCGGCCCTCCGCCAATCCCCCACCCCAGGGCCTGCGGGCACACAGCCCTTTCCCCCCAGCCCTTTCGGCATTACCTCGGTCTCCCGCCGCACAAAGGCCCCGGCCTCGGCATAGCGCTTTTCCATCTGCTAAACAACGGGTGCACCATGCGGGCGGCTGAGCCGGGACCTGGACACCCCTGGGCCTTTCCAGCCCCAGGGCCGTGCCCACTCAGGCCTCCTTCTCCCCGCTACCTGCTGCGCCTCTTCTTGCTTTCTTGCAGCCTCCTGTATAGCCTGGCACTGCTCCTGGGGGAGGGGAGGGGGTGAGGAGCAGCCATCAGGGCAGCAGGACACTGCCACCAGTGCGCTCCCCTGCCATTATGGCCTCCCAGCTCCCTCTGGGCACCTCCTTTGCCCTCACATCCCCTCTCCTTCCCAGCCCTGCAGGCGCTGTGGGCAGACACAGGGACCCCCATGCCCCACTCGGGACGCAGTCCACGTCTGGACATGGTCCTGAGCAACTGGCTCTAGGTGAGCCTGCTTGAGCAGGGCCACGAGGTGAGACAACATGATCTCCAGAGGTCCCTTCCAAGCGCAACCCGTCTGTGACTCGGGGAACTCACCTTACACTGGCCCAGCAGACTCTCCAGGTGCCGGCACTCCCGGCGCCGATTCTCCAAACTTTCCACCGCGGCAGAGGTCTGGGAAGAGGAGCCGCACAGAGGCCCTGAGCCCATGACACAGCCCCAGCCACCGCAGCCTGGGGACGTGGGCAGGGGAGGGGACACTGACCTCCGTGCTCAGCTGCGTGATGCTGTCCTTCAGCTGCTCCTGCTTCTTTGCCTGCGTGGGGAAAGGAGGGGTCAGGGGCTCAAGTCTCACGGCCCCAGCCCCCGGGGACAAGAGGACAACTCCACACCTACCAGACGCCGCAGCATCGCCTTTTGCATTTGAGACTCAGCAGAACGCTGAGCCAGGCACTCCCGGAGCATGCGCATGTCTTCCTCCAGCATGTCCATCTCTTCCTCCAGCATGTCCCTCTCCATGCCTGCACTTGTGTGTTGGGACTCTGCGAGGCGTGAACGGCACGGCCGTGGGCACTGTCGGGCACGGACACGCGCAGAGACGCTTCCCAAGCGCAGGCACAGCCGAACTCAGAGCGATGAGGACACGGGCACACACGTGCACACTGAGGGATGCCCAGAGCCTTCCACTGCACAGTGGACACAGGACAGGTCCTTGGCAACTACTCTCCAGACTCCTGCCCCGCAGCACCGAAGTTCTCCTCCGGATGCTTGCCCACCTCCAGGAGCAGCCCCTTTTATCCCCGCCAGGGCACCTACGTCACACACCCACAGTGACATCACAGTGACACGGCCAACACTGCCCATGGAGATGTGGCCGTCACCTCCCTGGGGCTGGTGCCAGGAGCTGCTTTGGGGTCCAGCTGCGGCCGCCAAGGGAACAGGGCATCACTCGCAGCACCCACTCACAGGAGTGCTCCTCTAATCGAGCGTGCACGTGATTCGCGCTTCTTAGCATTTACTACATACACCTATTGCATATTCATTTGTTTCTACTGCTCAGTTAATGCATTAAACAGAAATTATTTCCATAACCCCGCCCTTTGCCGGAAGTCCATCTTTGGTAGTCGAGAGTCTTCATCAGGGGTCTCTAGTGGTCCCCAGGGGTCTTTGCAGCCGCTGGTAATTTCCGCTTGGCTTTCATTGCTAATTTTGCTATTACACCATATATGTCTCTGGGATACGCACCTTGATTCTCTGGCAAAGCAGGAGCACATTCCCCAGCTAAATGACTGTAACCGATCCCTCTTTGACGGTATACATTACGGGTAGATTCTGTAGTACAGTTCTCCCCAAAATCAGATCGCCATACGATATATTGAGTAGTGGTGCAGATCTTTTTCAACAAAGAACGCCAATCATGCGGAGTCAGTACTTAGGAGGCGCTTAACGCTTCTAAAAACTTCACAATGCATGAGGAAGTAACCCCATTTTCTTTAACTGAAGTCTGCAATTCCTTTACAACTTCATAAGACAGCTGTTGAAAGCCTGCAGGTTGCTGTTCACAATAGGCCACAGGGCATGCTGTGACCACTTGCCATTCGCCTGCTTTTTAAGCCTCTTCTCGACTTTTATCCCACACGGTTAAGCTAGTGTGCGCTTTCAGTAGGGAAGTATCATCTGGGGGGAATAAATCAGGCTCTCGCTCCGGGTCCGTCAGGCCAGGACCAAGGGGGTTGTTGGGCGACTCCCACAAACCATCATTGGTCAAAAGCGTTGGCTGTCGCGTACGAGCGGGGGCTTCGTTGTCAGCCAGCCCTTTCTCCGCTACCGCATCCGTGGTTAGTGCATTTTTGCACGCTATTTCTACAGGATCCCACTCCTTCCCTGGCAAGAGAGGAGCAGAAGGGTCACAGTTAGTTGCCACCCTTGCAGCTACTTCCTTCTGAGCCGCTTTTAAACTAGTAACAATTTTCCCCCAGGTAGATAAATGTTGGCAAGCAGCATTATCTCCGGTCGCTGCCTGTTCATATAGTTCTCGTCCGACTTCATGCCGTGCCTCCAAGGGAAACGTACCAGCTGTAGGAAAGTCCGGGACGTGATCAGCAATCCGTTCTACTAGAGTCACTAATCGGACCCCTGATGTGTCCCAGTTTTGCCTTTGGAACAATCGCTGAAGGAGACCTAGGCTTTGCCTTTGCTCTAGGGATATCTTCCCTCCCGTGGTTCCCAGTCGCTCACCTTTCCTCGGTGCTGGGTGCGCTGTGATTCCTGTTTCCTGGTTCAGTTGGGCTGCGCTACCGGAATGGCTGCTTTCTTTACAGCCGCGCTGGAAGTCCCTGTTCGGGTGCCATTTGTAGCGCATGAGGCACAGACTCTCAGTAAGGCGCGAGAAGAGGCATTTATTACAAACTCAGGCTTGCCGATTTGCTTAGTTAGTCATTACATAAGCAATGCATTTTGTGTTCCCACCAAAGTTACTGCCATAGACACTGTTTTGTCTGTCACACGCTCTTCTTCTGTCCTTGGTGTTGTCACGTAGCATGCAGTCCCACCGCTTGTTCTCACGCTGCTCGACTTGTGCGCTTTCTCACAAGCCTGATCTCAGCATACGGCCAGAGTACCTGCTCATCCATCTGGCTGGAGTTCAGTTAGGAAAGTATGCTTTAAAAAAAACCACCTTGCATTTTCATCTCTTTTTCCTTTGGTATCTCTTTGGTCTTTCTCCAACTCTGCAAAGTGTGGCCCAAGCCAGACAGCATATCAGAGAAGGCAGAAAGAACAGGCTGGGGATATTTTTCTTCCCTGTTGTCATTTTTCTACCCGGACACTGTCAAACAGGCGCATTCACAAGTGGACACACGCTTCTGTTCTGAAGAAGACGTATGCTTCTGCAGATGTGCTGTTTCCTATTCAAGTGCTGTCTGCTGCCAAACTTGCTAGTTATACCTCGCCAACCAGACTCGTGGAAACACCCTCTTCTGCTCTGTGCGCCTGAGACAGAAGCGGATGTTTCATCTCTATGGATGACCGTCACTTCAGGGTACTCGAGTGCAACAGCACCAGAAGGGGAAGAAGGCAGCAGCCAGAGAATGTGTCAGAGAAACAGACGTTTATTTGCTTTTGATTCCGCCAAGGGAAGCTGCAGCCCCGCTAGTGCCGCCGACGGGGCCGCCTCTTGCGGTGCTGAGGAGAGTCCTGGGGCGCGGGGTTCCTTCTCTTTGGGGGGCGCCGGGGCCCCCCAGGCGAGCGGTCCCTGCCCCGGTCGGCAGCGGAGGGGCTGCGGCTGCGGCCCCGGGCAGAGGGACCTGCCAGCGCCACCTGCCCCGGCTCCTCCTGGGGCTGCTCCCGCAGCGCGGGGCCGGGCGCAGGTGGAAGGGAGCTGGGAGCCCTGCTCAGGGCGGCCTCCGACGTGCTGGCTTCATCCTCCACGTCGGAGCCCGCAGGGCTGGTGGGGGCCAGCCTGGCGTCAGGAGTCCCCACCCGGGAGCTGGGGGGGCTGGGGCTGGCTGCACACCCGTCGTCGTCCTCCTCGTCCCCGTAGGAGCACAGCAGCCTCCAGGCCTCCTCGCTGCACCGCTCCACGATGACCTGGATGAGGCCACGCACCAGCGGTGCTGCATTGCCCTGGAGCTGGGGCTCCATGCGCTGGACCAGGGCCTCCTCGTCCAGCCCGTGGCAGCACAGGGTGTACAGGATGATCCTCTCTGTTGCCACCACCAGCCACCACTGCTCCTCATAGATGGCGTCCAGCTCCAGGCT